>NC_077232.1:309962615-310262615 GCF_027887165.1 Monodelphis domestica | reverse complement strand
TCTCTTCTCTCCCTGTGGGAAGAATCAGGATCCCCAAAGATCCTGACAGGTCACACCACTGGAATAAATCTGACAACATATAATTATATAGGAATAAATGTGAACTCTTTCACTTGAGCTAAAAAAAGATCAATTTTACAAGTACAGGATGGGTGTGGATGATGGATTAAACTGGTTCACTTAGTCATATAATTGAAGGGTCACCTGATTCAAGAAGGGGACTTAATTAACCAGCATTAGAGTCAGGATTTCAACCCAGGTCTTTTAACTCTAAGACAACTACTTATTAGTCTATCTGTTTAAATGCTTTTATCTTCTCTTTAGATTGTAAGCTCCCAAGTCCTTATCTTTCCATCTCACTCAGTTTCTATGAATGTTTTGTTTAACAAATGTTTGATGCCAGATTGAATTGCTTTTTCCATAGCTGCATCTGTTTTTCTCCCTCTTCCTCTTTCTTCTCTCCTCCTCCTCTCCCTTTCTTTCTCTGTCTCTCTCCATTTCTCTCCCCCACACTCTCTCCCTTTTCTCCTCTTTGTTCCCTTTTTGTCTCTGACCCTCTTATTGTTCCCATCTCTCTCTTTTTCCTTCATTGTCTCTATCTCTCATTTTAGGGTTCTAGTAAAGGACCTCAAAACTCAAATTATTTTTTTAATCAATGCTCTTGCCCCCCCCCCCCCAAGTATATCATCACTATCATTTATTTCAGTAATGTGTGGTGTCAGGAGATTCACAGAGGTATGTACATATTTTATTTCAATCATTAGGAAAGGTACAGTAAACTCACAGAGCAAACATGTTGTGGCTTTCACATAGATTTATTGGATGAAAGTTGTTGAAATGAAGATAGATGTGCTCAAGAGAATTTTTAACAGAAGAGAAGACCCCAGATCTTTACAATGATTTTTGCCTCTGAATTGGCAGTGATTTGTTCTTGGAGATACTTGATAGGTAGAATGTTCATGTTTGGGAGGTCCTAGAAAAATCAGAGAAATCAAATGTAAGTCCAAAGATCAACATGTACTTTCAATAATGATTTTCTTAGTTTCCATATGAGACTAATTCCATTTTATTTTACCCCAAACACTGGCCATTCTTTGGACAGTGCCCTATCTCTTGATATATATATATATATATATATATATATATATATATCAGAGGTGAATAATTCTATTTTGGCAGAGGGGGGAAGACTGAATAGGTATTAGACCTACGGATTCATTGTTATAGGAAAACTTGAATGAAAAAACAATTCTTTCTACTAAGGCAAGGCAGCTAACTAATGCTATAGATTTAGTGCTGGACCTGGAATAAGGAAAACCAAAATTTAAATTCAGCCTAAAGATACTTACTTTGGGCAAATAACTTAATAGCTGTTTGCCTCAGTTTCCTCATCTATAAAATGGGGAGAATAATAATGCCTACCTTTCAGGGTTATTTTGAGGAAATAGTAAGAGATTTGCAAACCTTAAAGTACAAACTGTATTTGAAAGAAGGTGTCTAAATTCCCTTAAATTTCTTTCAAGTTTTTGAATAATTTCACTGTACTTTGCTTTCCATAAAGTTGTTGCATCCCCCTCTCCCCTCCAAAATGCTAGCTAGTACTATTAACAAGGAGGCTGGGTAGAGCACCAGGCCTGGAATCAGAAGACTTCTTCCTGAGTTCAGATCCGTCCTTAGACACTTATTAATGGTGTGACCCTTGGGCAAGTCACTGTTTCCCTCAGTTTCCATACCTGTAAAATGAAGTGGAGAAGGAAATGGCAAACTGCTCAAGTACCTTTGCCAAGAATACCTTAAATAGGGTCATGAAAAGTGAGACCCAGCTGAAAAATGACTGACCAACAACATTATTACCAAGCCTGAACCTTCTCTTCCACTTACCATCTTAAAGAGGTGACTGGAGTCCTGGATGGATAAGTCACTTAATATAACCACTATATCTGTTAGAGGTATAGCTTTAGCCCGACTCTCTCTCTGCCAGCTTTCTGTTATAGTGTATCTCCTCTATTTAATTAGAGTTGACTAGCATATCTAAACTGAGGGCATTTTTCCCTTCTTAGAGAATGATGAATATGTCTAAGAGTGTTTGGCTTTGGTTATAAAAATCTGAGTTTGAATTTTATCCCTGATGCTCATAAACCGTGTGCCCATGGGCTCCTTTCCCATCTGCAAAGAAGTGGTAATGATATTTGTGGCATTTACCTCAAAGGAGTCTCATGAGACTCAAATAATATATGATTAAAATACTTTGAAAACTTTAAATCATTATATAAATATTGGTTATTATTTATCTTTTCTCAATTGGCCTATTGCAGTTTTAAATTTTCATTAAATTAATTAATTAAGAATATTTTCCCATGGTTACATGATTCATGTTCTTTCCCTCCCCCCCTCCTGGAGCCAAGGAGAAATTTCACTGAGTTTTACATGTGTCATTGATCAAGACCTATTTCCATATTATTACTATTTGCAATAAAGTGATCATTTAGAATCTATATCCCCAGTCATATCCCCATCGAACCATTTGCATCAGTTCCTGGAGGTCCTTCCAGTTCACATGGAATCCCTCCAGTTTATTATTCCTTTGAGCACAATAGTATTCCATTACCAACAGATACCACAATTTGTTCAGCCATTCCCCAATTGAAGGGCATCCCCTCATTTCCCAATGTTTGGCCACCACAAAGAGTGCAGCTATGAACGTTCTTGTACAAGTCTTTTTCCTTATTATCTCATTGGGGTACAAACCCAGCAGTGCTATGGCTGGAACAAAGGGCAGGCAGTCATTTCAAGTCCTTTGGGCATAGTTCCAAATTGCCCTCCAGAGTGGTTAGATCAATTCACAACTCCACCAGCAATGCATTAATGTCCCAATTTTGTCACATCCCCTCCAATATTTATTATTTTCCTTTGCTGTCATATTGATTAATCTTCTAGATGTGAGGTGATACCTCAGAGCTATTTTGATTTGCATTTCTCTAATTATGAAGAGATTTAGAACACTTTTTCATGTGCTTAGTAATAGTTTTGATTTCTTTAACTGAAAATTGCCTATTCATGTCCCTTCCCATTTATCAATTGGTGAATACCTTGATTTTTTGTATAATTGATTTAGCTCCTTATAGATTTGAGAAATTAGACTTTTGTCAGAGGTTTCTGTTATAAAGATTTTCCCCCAATTGGTTGCTCCCCTCCTAATTTTGGTTGTATTGGTTTTGTTGGTACAAAATCTTTTTAATTTGATGTAATCAAATTATTCATTTTACTTTTTGTAATGTTCTCTATCTCTTGCTTGGTCTTAAATTCTTTCCTTTCCCACAGATCTGACAGGTATACTATTCTATGTTCACCTAATTTACTTATAATTTCCTTCTTTATATTTAAGTCATTTACCCATTCTGAATTCATCTTGGTATAGGCTGTGAGATGTTGATCTAAGCCCAATCTCTCCCACACTGTTTTCCAATTTTCCCAGCAGTTTTTATCAAATTAGTGAGGTTTTGTCCCAAAAGCTGGGGTCTTTGGGTTTATCATACACTATCTTGCTGAGGACATTTACTCCAAGTCTATTCCATTGGTCCTCCCTTCTGTTTCTTAGCCAGTATTAAATTGTTTTGATGACCACTGCTTTGTGCTATAGTTTAAGATCTGATTTTTCATTATTTCCCTAGCTATCTTTGATCTTTTGTTCTTCCAAATAAACTTTGTTATGATTTTTTTCTAATTAGTAAAAAAAGTTTCTTGGTAGTTCAATGGGTATGGCACTAAATAAGTAAATAAGTCTGGGTAGGATTGTCATTCTTATTATGTTAGCTCATCCTACCCATGAGCAATTAATGTTTTTCCAATTTTTTAGATCTAGTTTTAATTGTGTGGAAAGTAGTTGTGTTCATATAATTCCTATATTTGTCTTGGCAAACAGATTCCTAAGTATTTTACATTGTCTCGGGTGATTTTAAATGTAATTTCTCTTTCTAACTCTTGCTGCTGAATTGTGTTGAAAATATATAGAAATGCTGATGATTTATGTGGTTGTATTTTGTATCCTGTAACTTTGCTAAAGTTGTTGATTATTTTCACTAGCTTTTTAGTTGATTACCTTCTCTATCTCTTTTAATCAGATCTCTCTTTACTTTGGCTTTGTCAGATATCATGATTGTGACTTCTGCCTTCTTTTTCTCAGTTGATGCTTTTTTTTTACCTTTTACCATTACCTTGTGTGTGTCTACCTGCTTCATGTGTGTTTCTTGTAGACAAACATATGGTAGAATTCTTCTTTCACTATTCCCTTCTACACCAGTGTTTTGCTTTTCATTAGTCCCCCTTTTCCCTACCCTTATTTTACTTTCTTCCTCTCTCCTTCTTTCTTATACTTCTCTTATTTTTCTTTAATGTCACTTAATTGTTCCCTCCCCACACCTTTCCCTACTTTTAAATACTTCCTGCCCCACTCTCCACTTCATTATTCTCTCTCAACTTCCCTTTAGGGTAAGATAAAATTAGATACTCCAATAGATCTGGCTGCTCTTCCCTCTCAGAACTGATTCCAGTGAGAGTAAGGTTTAAGTATTACCTATTACCACCCTCTTCCTCTTGTTATTATAATAGTATTTTTCCCCTACCCCTGACTATGCACCTCTTTATGTGGTATAATATATCCTATTTTTCTTCTTCAAGTTTCTCTTAGTACCATCCTTTATTCCCCTCCCCCTTTCTTCATATCATCTTAAACAACTAGGTACCCCAACCTCTGCCTATGAGTAATTCTTCTATCTACCATGAAAATGATAACAATTTAAAGAATTACAGATATCATTTTTCCACATAAAAATATAATCAATTTATACATACTAAAGCCCTTAAAGTATTTTCTCCTCTGATTTACATTTTTATGGATCTCTTGAATTTTAAATATGGACATCAAATTTTCCATGTAGTTCTGTTCTTTAGGAATGCTTGGAAATGTTCTGTTTTTTTTTAGGTGCTCATACTTTCTCCTGAAATTATATAGTCAGTTTTGATGAATAGATGACTCTTGGTTGTAGACTCAATTCTATTGCCTTCCTGAATATCATATTCAAAGCCTTGTGGTCCTTTATTGCCTCCTTTCAGGCTGCTTGCAATATTTTCTCCTTGAATTGGAAGCTCTTGAATTTGGCTATTACATTTGTGGGGGCTGTCTTTTGAGGATTTAGTATAGGGGGTGACCTATGGACTCTCTCAATGCCTATTTTACCCTCTTGTTCAAGAATATCAGGGCAGTTTTCTTGGATAATTTCTTATAATACGATGTCAAGGCTTTTATTTTTTCCCCCAGACTTTCACGTAGACTAATAATTCTCAAAATATCTCTCCTGGATCTGTTTTCTAGGTCAGTTGTCTTCTCAATGAGATATTTCCTGTTTTTTTCTATTTTGTCATTCTTTTGATTTTGCTTTATTAATTCTTGCTGTCTTGTGAGATCATTAGTGTCTATTTGCCCAATTCTAGTCTTTAAAGAGTGATTTTCAACTATGATCTTTTGATTTTCCTTTTCAGTCGTTTGGTCTATTCTGCTTTTCATGGCTTCTAGCAAGTCGATTCTGGTCTCCAATTTGCTTATTATTTCATTTAATTTCTCTGCCTCTTTTTCCATGTGAAAAATCATGTCTTTTAAGTTATTTTCTTTTTGGATTACTTTCATTTTTTCCTCACTTTTCTTCCCATTTTTTCTATCTTTCTTATTTAGTCCTTGAACTCCTTTTTAAGTCCCTCAAGATATTGTGACCAATTTTCATTTTTTAAAAAAAGTTTGGATGTGTTTGCTCATTTGTCACTGTCTGTTGTTGCTTCTGTATTTTGTTTTTTTTTTCTCCATAGAAATTATCCAGGATCAAAAGATTTTTTTTTTGTTGTTGTTGCAACGTATTTCTTTTGCTACTTATGGATTATGGTTCCTGCATGTTGGTGGACATTGCTTTCTTAGCTTCTGTCTTACTGGGCTTTGCATTGGGTGTATCTTCCAGGCAGTTATTTGTGTAGGGCACTTTAAAGAAGTTTGCCCTGAGGCTATTTTTCCAGTCCCAGCTGCCTGCCTGTGGTCAGCCTTGTTTCTGTCCAAGCTCCTTGCTCTGTTGCTCAGGCTCTGTGCTCTTCAGCCTTTCTGCCAAGGTCTTGCTTTGCCCTCAGGAGTAAGTCTGTGGTGGGCTCAGTCAGCCCCAGAGAATTTACAGATTGCCTGGCCCTTAGCCCTCCCTCTTACTCTGGCATGGTAGGTGGTGGTGGGGAGGGGTGATTGGCTCATGCTTTGATAAGTGTAGTTTTGCATCCTTATAATGTGAAAATCTCCAAGCACTGCCTACATTTAAGGCTGCACCCCATGGGAGTTCCCCTTACTCGTCTGATTTTGATTTTTGTCCTTTTGAGATATTTTGTAGTGATCAGTCGGAAGGAGATTCCAAAAGTTCCTGCAACTCTGAGGCCATTTTAGCCCCTGCCCCTGGTTATTGTTTCTTAAGTTACCACCTTCCCTGTATTTTGCCATGGTCATCGATGTTACCAACACATTCTCTCCTTTAGCTCCTCACATTCATTCTGACAGCAAAATAAATATGGAAAGATATATGTGTGGTCTCTTGCTATGAAAAGAAGACTTGTTGATTCTGTATTTATAATTCTATTGAACATGTTTATATATGACAAAAATATAAAGTATTTTGTACTCTGTTCCAAAACTAATCTTAGGAATTTGGGTTTATAATAGAGTCACAAATGAATTCCATCAATTCTTCCTTTGAAATATGTTAAGACTTGTCTCTTTACCTTTTTTCCACAGTTATAATCTAAGATATAAATCTAACTCTTCTTATTAACTCTTGGTTTGACCCCTATCAGTTTTATAAAATAAATCTGTCTTTTAAAATATTTATTTATAAAAATAAATCTGCCTTTTTTTTGAGGGGGGGACCTGTGATTTTACTGGGTTTAAGTGTGGAGAGTCCCTAAATCCCTGCAAAGTAGCCATTTCTGTAGCTGTACTACTTACCTCTGAGGGTCATAGAGCCAGTATGTGTTAGAAACAAGATTTGATCATCAGTCTTTCTGATTCCAAGGATGATTCTATCTCTGCTATTCCTTTCATATCACAAATAGCAAAGAAGATGATCCCCTTCCTTCCTTCCTTTTATATTCTGGTCTTTCAACCAAATAAAACTGCTTAATGTTTTTATCCAGATTCCTTGTTCAGTTCCAAGTTGGACTGTTGGAATTTTTTTCTTTGGTTTCAATAGCACTTCCTTATAAGAACTCCTTATAAAAATAATCCTCTCAATTGACAGTTGGCTATTTGATTAATTTAAATATATAGAATCATAGATTAAAAACTAGAAAAGATCTTAAAAGCCACCTAATTTACCTCTCTCGTTTTACAAACGAGAAATGGAAGTCTGAATGAATGATTGGTGTCATAGAGCTAGAGAATATTTGAGGTAGGTGTGGAACCAGGTCTTCTTGACTCAATGATCAGAAATTGGGAGCTGGAAAGAACCTCAAAGGAGAACTAATCCAATCACTTTGTTTTATAGGTGAGAAAACTGAGGCCAAGGGAGGTTACGGGATTACTTCTCAAGGTGATGGTAGAATGAAATAAGGAGTTTCTTTTTAAAGAACCTCATACTGGTTTCAGGCAGTAGGAAGGAACTAATAGATGATAAGGAAAGACTTAAGATTAGAGAGAGAAGGAAGATAATTGACAGTGATATCGGCTAGAGGGAGATCAATCCTAAAAGTAGAGGGGTTGATGATTTTCTTGATAAAGACGATCTTGTTAGAAAACAAATGATTTTTAATGTGTTCAAACCAATTTTGATGACTGTCTATTTCAAGTGTTATTTAAATGTTTATTGGAAGTAAAGTCCCTTTGATTCAGTACTAGAGGGCCTACTTTCAAATTTTGGCTCTGCTTTTTACTACCTGTGTGATCTTGGGCAAATCACTCACCTTCTCTAGCCCTCAGATTCTTCATCTATACAACAAGGGGTTTGAACTTAGGTGGTCCCTTCCAGCATGGAATCCAAACCATTATTCAATATTATGAAATTCTAAGTTGACATAATTGCTAAGAATCTCAAATTTCAGGATTTTTAGAAGATTGTTGTTTTTTTTCTCTTTACTAGTGTCAGTACTCTAATTTGCCTTTTTTTCATGAACCCACTGAAATATTCTTTCATGCTGTTTTTAAGGTTTTATCTCATAAAGTGGGAGTGGTATTCACTACAAACCTGGTAGTCATTGCTGCTGTTGAGACTGGAGCAGGGCTGGTACTACTCTCTTCAGTGGTGGGACTTTCAGTGGTAACATCTAGGGAGGTGGCCTCTGTGCCTGAAGTTGTGCCCTCTGTAGTGGCAGCATCCTCAGCAGAAATTGTGGTGCCCACTGCTCTGCTGGTGACCTCAGAAGCTATAGTTGTAGAGTCTGATGATGGGCTAACAGCACTTGTGGTCTCAGTTGGAGTGGTAGCAGCAGCTTCTGGAGTGGCTGTGGCTCCTGTGGCAGAAGTGGTCATAGCAGCAGGAGAGGAGGTAGACTCTTCTAGGGTGGTCATTTCAGGACTTGTTGTAAGGAGAGTGGTATCCTCTCCAGCTGGTTCAGTAGTGTCCACAACCCCAGCAGTTGTTGCTTCAAGGGATTCTGCATTGGTATTATCAGTGGTCAGTGTACTATCTTCTGTGGTAGAGGTTGAAGCTATTTGGGTTGTGGCAGCAGCAGCAGATGTTGTGGCCTGAGTGTCTGAAGATGTGGCAGGAGAGGCAGTGGTGGTGCCTGGAACAGTGGTGGTACCTTCTGTAGTGTCAGTGGAGATAGCTCCTAGAGCAGTGGTGGTAGCTCCTGTTGTGGCCCTTGAATCTGTGGTGGTAGATTCTGTAGTAGCAGTGGTGGCTCCTGGAGAAGTGGTGGTGGCTCCTGTAGTGTCAGTGGTGTTGGCCCCTGGAGCAGTGGTGGTAGCTCCTAAAGTGGCAGTGGTGGTAACCTCTGGAGCAGTGGTGGTAGCTCCTAAAGTGGCAGTGGTGGTAACCTCTGGAGCAGTGGTGGTGGTTCCTGTAGTGACAGTAGTGGTGGCTTCTGTAGCTCCAGTGGTAGAGTCATCTGCTGGGTTTGAGCCATCAGTAGGTGAGGTGGTAACTTCAGGCCCTGGTGAAGTTATTTCATCTGTTGCAAGGAAAGTGGTATCCTCTCCAGCTGGTTCAGTAGTGTCCACAATCCTAGCAGTTGTTGCTTCAAGGGATTCTGCATTGGTATTATCATCAGTGGTCAGTGTACTGTCTTCTGTGGTAGAGGTTGAAGCTATTTGGGTTGTGGCAGTAGCAGCAGATGTTGTGGCCTGAGTGTTTGAAGATGTGGCAGGAGAGGCAGTGGTGGTGCCTGGAACAGTTGTGGTACCTTCTGTAGGGGCAGTGGTGGTGGTCCCTGGAACAGTAGTGGTGGTTCCTGTAGTGGCAGTGGTGGTGGCCCCTGGAGCAGTGGTGGTGGCTGCTGTAGTGGCAATGGTGGTAGCTCCTGTAGTGGCAGTGGTGGTGGTCCCTGGATCAGTGGTGGTGGCTTCTGTAGTGGCAGTGGTAGTGGTCCCTGGAGTAGTGGTGATGGCTGCTGTAGTGACAATGGTGGTGGCCCCTGGAGCAGTGGTGGTGGCCCCTGAAGCAGAGGTGGTAGCTCCTAAAGTGGCAGTGGTGGTAACCTCTGGAGCAGTGGTGGTAGATTCTGTAGTAGCAGTGGTAGCTCCTGAAGCAGTGGTGGTGGCTCCTGTAGTGGCAGTGGTGGTGGCCCCTGGAGCAGTGGTGGTGGCTCCTGTAGTGGCAGCGGTAGTGGTCCCTGGAGCAGTGGTAGTGACTGCTGTAGTGGCAGTGGTAGTGGTCCCTGGAGCAGTGGTGGTGGCTGCTGTAGTGGCAGTGATGGTGGTCCCTGGAGCAGTGGTGGTAGATTCTGTAGTAGCAGTGGTGGCTCCTGGAGAAGTGGTGGCGGCTCCTGTAGGGGAAGTGGTGGTGGCTGTTGTAGTGGCAGTGGTGGTGGTCCCTGGAGCAGTGGTGGCACCTGCTGTGGTGGCAGTGGTGGTGGCTGTTGTAGTAGCAGTGGTGGTGGTCCCTGGAGCAGTGGTGGTGGCTGTTGTAGTGGCAGTGGTGGTGGTCCCTGGAGTAGTGGTGGTAGCTCCTGTCATGGCAGTGGTAGTGGTCCCTGGAGCAGTGGTGGTGGCTCCTGTAGTGGCAGTGATGGTGGTCTCTGGAGCAGTGGTGGTGGTTCCTGTAGTGACAATGGTGGTAGCTTCTACAGCTCCAGTGGAAGAGTCATCTGCTGGGTTTGAGCCATCAGTAGGTGAGGTGGTAACTTCAGGCCCTGGTGAAGTTATTTCATCTGTTGCAAGGAAAGTGGTATCCTCTCCAGCTGGTTCAGTAGTGTCCACAACCCTAGCAGTTGTTGCTTCAAGGGATTCTGCATTGGTATTATCATCAGTGGTCAGTGTACTGTCCTCTGTGGTAGAGGTTGAAGCTATTTGGGTTGTGGCAGCAGCAGCAAGTGTTGTGGCCTGAGTGTCTGAAGATGTGGCAGGAGAGGCAGTGGTGGTGCTTGAAACAGTGGTGGTACCTTTTGTAGTGGCAGTGGTGGTGGTCCCTGGAGCAGTAGTGGTAGATTCTGTAGTAGCAGTGGTGGCTCCTGGAGAAGTGGTGGCGGCTCCTGTAGGGGAAGTGGTGGTGGCTGCTGTAGTGGCAGTGGTGGTGGTCCCTGGAGCAGTGGTGGCACCTGCTGTGGTGGCAGTGGTGGTGGCTGTTGTAGTGGCAGTGGTGGTGGTCCCTGGAGCAGTGGTGGTGGCTGTTGTAGTGGCAGTGGTGGTGGTCCCTGGAGTAGTGGTGGTAGCTCCTGTCATGGCAGTGGTAGTGGTCCCTGGAGCAGTGGTGGTGGCTCCTGTAGTGGCAGTGATGGTGGTCTCTGGAGCAGTGGTGGTGGTTCCTGTAGTGACAATGGTGGTAGCTTCTACAGCTCCAGTGGAAGAGTCATCTGCTGGGTTTGAGCCATCAGTAGGTGAGGTGGTAACTTCAGGCCCTGGTGAAGTTATTTCATCTGTTGCAAGGAAAGTGGTATCCTCTCCAGCTGGTTCAGTAGTGTCCATATCCACAGCAGTTGTTGCTTCAAGGGATTCTGCATTGGTATTATCATCAGTGGTCAGTGTACTGTCCTCTGTGGTAGAGGTTGAAGCTATTGGGGTTGTGGCAGCAGGAGATGTGGCTTGAGTGGCTGAAGTTGTCGCAACAGAGCCAGTGGTGGCCCCTGCAGTGGTAGTGGCAGCCTGTGGAGATATGGTGGTGGCTCCTGTGATCATAGTGGTGGTTCCCTTAGCAGTGGTAGTGGTCTCTGGAGAGGTGGTAGTAGCCCCTGGAATAGTAATGGTGGTCCCCAGAGTAGTAGTGGTGGCCCCTGCAGCAACAGTAGTGGATCCTAGAGCAGAGATGGTGGTTCCCCTAGTGGTTGTAGAAGCTCCTATAGCCCCAGTGGTGGATTTATCTGTTGGGTCTAAGGAATCCGGCCCAGGGGTTGAGTTGTCAACAGTTGAACTGGTGACTTCAGTCTCTGGTGAGGATGATCCATCTGTTGTAGGGAGGGCAGAACTGTCCATAGCTAATTCAGTAGTGGCCTCATACTCTGCAATTGAAGCTTCAGATGTTATGCCTTCAGTGCCTGAAGATGTGGCAGTGGCAGTGATGGTGACTCCTACAGATGTAGTGGTGGCCTTGGCAGTGGCTCCTACAGCAGTGGTTGTCCCTGAGGTAGTGCTGGTGGTTCTCACAGCTGGGGTGGCCCCTATAGTGGTGTTAGTGGTTCCTGTAGTAGTAGTTTCCAAAGTGGGGGAAGTAGACTTATCCATTGTGGATGAAGTTGTGAGCTTAGGTGTTCTGTTAGCAGCACCTGGGGCTGTGACTTCTGGTGAAGTTGGTTCCTCAGTTTCAGCTGGAGTGCTATCATCTGAACTATAATCGGTAGTGACTTCATCCACTTGGGTAGTCTCTTCTGGTTCAAGAATTATGGGAGTGCCCTGTGATGTCACAGCGTTCCCTGAAGTGTTGGTAGCAGCTATTGTTTTTACAGTGGTCCCTGTAGTAGAGAGTGAAGTCACAGTGCCAGCCATTGTGGTTTTTACAGTAGGAGCCAGGGGAGTAGCAGAGGTAGCTGTGGAACTCGAACTTGTAACAGCTGCTCCAGAAACTGTGTTGCCTGACGGAATGGTCCTTTTTCCGGCTAAAGGAGTAGTAGCTTCAGTAATTGTAGGGGTGAACAAATCTGTTTGGGCATCAGGTAAGGCAGCAGGTTCTTCTGTAATTGGAGTAGAAGAAGTTGGTATTGTTTGAGGTTTAGGTTTCTTCTTATGGCATGGTGGTCGTTGGCCACCTGGATGTTTATGAGGTGGATGTGGATGGCCTGGGTGTGGATGAACATGGGGTATTGAATGTGATCCTGAATGGCAAGTTTTTTTAGAATGAGGATGGGATACATGTGATGGAACCTTAGGAGACTTTGGCTTGGAACATGGACGACGTTTGGGTGTGCCCTTGGGTCTCTTTGTTGGTTTCTTGACAGGCTGAGGACGTTTGGGTGTGCCCTTGGGTCTCTTCGTTGGTTTCTTGGCAGGTTGATGACGGTTGGGGGTGCCCTTGGGTCTCTTCGTTGGTTTCTTGGCAGATTGAGGACGGTTGGGGGTGCCCTTGGGTCTCTTTGTTGGTTTCTTGACAGGCTGAGGACGTTTGGGTGTGCCCTTGGGTCTCTTCGTTGGTTTCTTGGCAGGTTGAGGATGGTTGGGGGTGCCCTTGGGTCTCTTCGTTGTTCTCTTGGCAGGCTGAGGACGGTTGGGGGTGCCCTTGGGTCTCTTCGTTGTTCTCTTGGCAGGCTGAGGACGGTTGGGGGTGCCCTTGGGTCTCTTCGTTGTTCTCTTGGCAGGCTGAGGACGTTTGGGGGTGCCCTTGGGTCTCTTCGTTGTTCTCTTGGCAGGCTGAGGACGGTTGGGGGTGCCCTTGGGTCTCTTCGTTGTTTTCTTGGCAGGCTGAGGACGTTTGGGTGTGCCCTTGGGTCTCTTTGTTGTTTTCTTGGCAGGCTGAGGATGGTTTGGGGTGCCCTTGGGTCTCTTCGTTGTTTTCTTGGCAGGCTGAGGACGGTTGGGGGTGCCTTTGGGTCTCTTCGTTGTTCTCTTGGCAGGCTGAGGTTGGTTGGGGGTGCTCTTGGGTCTCTTCGTTGGTTTCTTGGCAGGCTGAGGACGTTTGGGGGTGCCCTTGGGTCTCTTCGTTGTTTTCTTGGCAGGCTGAGGACGGTTGGGGGTGCCCTTGGGTCTCTTCGTTGTTTTCTTGGCAGGCTGAGGACGGTTGGGGGTGCCCTTGGGTCTCTTCGTTGTTTTCTTGGCAGGCTGAGGACGTTTGGGGGTGCCCTTGGGTCTTTTCGTTGTTCTCTTGGCAGGCTGAGGACGGTTGGGGGTGCCCTTGGGTCTCTTCGTTGTTCTCTTGGCAGGCTGAGGTCGGTTGGGGGTGTTCTTGGGTCTCTTCGTTGTTTTCTTGGCAGGCTGAGGACGGTTGGGGGTGCCCTTGGGCCTCTTCGTTGTTCTCTTGGCAGGCTGAGGTCGGTTGGGGGTGCCCTTGGGTCTCTTCGTTGGTTTCTTGGCAGGCTGAGGACGGTTGGGGGTGCTCTTGGGTCTCTTCGTTGTTCTCTTGGCAGGCTGAGGACGGTTGGGGGTGCCCTTGGGTCTCTTCGTTGTTCTCTTGGCAGGCTGAGGACGGTTGGGGGTGCCCTTGGGTCTCTTCGTTGTTCTCTTGGCAGGCTGAGGTCGGTTGGGGGTGCCCTTGGGTCTCTTCGTTGTTTTCTTGGCAGGCTGAGGTCGGTTGGGGGTGCCCTTGGGTCTCTTCGTTGGTTTCTTGGCAGGCTGAGGTCGGTTGGGGGTGCCCTTGGGTCTCTTCGTTGTTTTCTTGGCAGGCTGAGGACGGTTGGGGGTGTCCTTGGGTCTCTTCGTTGGTTTCTTGGCAGGCTGAGGACGGTTGGGGGTGCCTTTGGGTCTCTTCGTTGTTTTCTTGGCAGGTTGAGGACGGTTGGGGGTGTCCTTGGGTCTCTTCATTGGTTTCTTGGCAGGCTGAGGACGGTTGGGGGTGCCTTTGGGTCTCTTCGTTGTTTTCTTGGCAGGTTGAGAATGCTTTTCAATCAGTTTGGGGTGAGTTCTTGATGCTGTTTTTGGTTTCTTCACAGATTTGGACACTGCCTTCAAAGGAGGACTCTGTTTCAGTGCTGGAGATGACTTGGGAACTACCTGATTAGATAGGGCTGTCCTTGATGAAGCTCGGGCAGGAGCAGAAGACTTTCTTACCACTTTCTGGGAGGGTGGGAGCCAGGTTTTTGGAGCCTGAGAACGTGAAGATGTGGCCTTTTGAGGAAATCGAGCCACAGATGAGACAGATGGGGGGGACTGAAATTTCCTTGATGGGGAATGAGCAGATGATGGTCTGTTTCTCAAACTTTGAATTGGATAACTTTGGACATGTTGATTATTGGATGTTTTCTGTGTTGGCTGACGTTGGCTTTGCCGACTTTCACTTAACTATAAAAGAAAAATAAAAGATATTCATTCACTCATTCCTCAAACATTTCTAAATTGTCTACTCCACACTAGACTTGTATTAGGTACTAAGGAGAATAACAGGATAAAAATGAAATACTCTGCCATCAAGAAATTTACATTCTACTGGGGGCAAGGAAGCAAGCTGGGGAGATCTCGTGAACACAGAGAGACAAATACAAAATAAGAACATGGTAAATACACTTTCTAGTTTTTTAATTTGCATGCCCAATTCATTGACCTCAGCCCTCTCTAGTTTGTTAACATATGAACTCAAGGATATAAATTTCCCCCTGAGTACTGCTTTCGCTGCATCCCATAGGTTTTGAAAGGATGTCTAATCATTGTCATTTTCCTCAATGAAATTATTGTTTCTATGATTTGTTCTTTAATCGATTTTGGAGAATTGTATTGTTTAATTTCCAATTAATTTTTGATTTCCTCTCCATGTACCCTTACTAATTATTATTTTCATTGCATTGTGAACTGAGAAGGTTGCATTTATTATTTCTGCTCTTTTGAACTTATTTGCAATGTTTTTATGCCCTAATACATGGTCAATTTTTGTGAATGTACCATGTGCTGGTGAAAAGAAGGTGTATTCCTTTTTGTCCCTATTTCTTTTCCTCCATATATCTACTAACTCTAATTTTTCTAAGATTTCATTCACTTCTCTTACCTCTTTCTTATTTATTTTTTGGTTTGATTTATCTAGTTCTCATAGAGGAAGGTTCAGGTCTCCCACTAGTATACTTTTTCTATCTATTGCATCCTTGAGCTCCATTAGTTTCTCCTTTAGAAATATGGATGCTATGCTATTTGGTGCACACATGTTGAGTACTGATATTTCCTCATTGTCTATACTGCCTTTTATCAGGATATGATTACCTTCCCTATCTCTTTTAAGTAGATTTATTTTTACTTTGGCTTTGTCAGATATCATGATTGTGACTCCTGCCTTCTTTTTATCAGTTGAAGCCCAATAGATTTGGCTCCATCCTCTTACTTTGACCTTTCTCATGTGTTTTTCTTATATACAGCATATGGTAGGGTTTTGGATTCTAATTCACTCTGCTATTTGCTTGCATTTTATGGGTGAGTTCATTTCATTCACATTCAGAGTTATGATTACCAGCTGGGTATTTCCCAGTATTTTGATTTCCACTCCTAGACCTGCCTTTTCTTCTTTCACTATTTTCTTCCACACCAACGTTTTGTTTTTTTAATCAGTTCCCCTAATTCCCACCCTTATTTACTCCCTTTCTACCCCTCCTTCTTATTTCCCCCCCTTATTTTCTTTACAGTCCTTTCAAACTACCCCCCACCCTCTCGCTCCCTTGTACTGCTTCCCTCCCCACCACTCCGTTTGTTACCCTTCTACTTCTCTATAGGGCGCAAAGCAATTCTCTGCCCTAATGGATTGGATTGTTCTTCCCTCTTTGGGTCAATTTCAATGCATGTATGAGTTGAGTATTTCCTATCTCCAACCTCTTTACCCTTCCAGTATACTGATGTTTTCCTCACTCCCGCCATGAGCTTCTTTGTGACAGAACATGGTAAATACAAAGTAATTTCAGGGAGAGATATTAGTAGAAATAGGAACTGGTAGAGAATCAGGAAAGGTGGCAGTGGGCTAAAGATTCTTTGAGATGGAAGTAAGGATTCCATTCAAGGCCATGGGGAATGTTATGAAAAGATACAGGAGTTGGATTTGGACAGCAAAGAGACAAGTTTGGTTGTGCCATTTATTAAGGAGTGTGGAACATAGTAACCTTATTGTTCACTTTTCATTCCCAACAGGACCAGTGTCAGCACGGATGAAGTCTTAATTTGGGTGTAAAATGGATTTTAGTGAGGCAGAATTGCACAAAGTCCTCAACTTCATTCTCTCTTCTAGAGTCAGTGAAGTCCAGTGGCAAGACAAAAGTCAGTATGACTGGCAATGGGCCAGGATAAAATGGATGACCTGGGTGTCTTGGATGTCTGATCAAGCTCTAAGCACTGCTTCTGTGGCTTCTGGAACAAACTGTTCTCATTCACTGATTCCACAAGGGGAAGTCTTCAAAGGCTCCCCAACTCACCGGTGGGTCTAAGGCCTCATTTGATTTTAGCACATGTGCAGAAAGGGTTTTACTGGGGTGTATCTGCTGGGTATGCTGCAGATACACCTTCTTGGAGCCACAGGTAAGAGCTGGAGAGCAGGTAGACACCAAAAGAGGATGAGTGGCCCTGACAAGTTCTCATACTAAAGGTGCTGGTCCTTCCTGAACCTGCAAGAAGTCTAAAAAGGGGATTGGGGCTCTACTGCAAAACAGTGAAGAGTAGTTTGTATTTATCCCAAAGGCGGAGGCATAATGGAAGATATTCTTACACATTTTGTTCCAAAGGCAGTGGGATACCTTCCTATGTAGAGGAACGGCACAGTCAAACCTGACCTTTAGGAACATCGAGTGATACTTTGGAGTAGTTGGTCACAAGCGCTGGAGCATTTAATATTTGGTTACGGATTTGGGAAAGGTCTTGTTAGGTTTATGGAAGCCTCCCCTTGGTCAACAGCGGTCCAATATGAGTTTGAAAGAAGAGGTATCCAGTTAAATGGACATGGGAAAATGGGTCATTAGGACAGGAGACTTGTCTTCTCTTGTCTCCAAGCGGAGGGGAAACATCTCTATAGGTGTACAGCTAATTGAAGGACAACTTTAACAGTGCTGGGTATCACCTGATATCAATCCTTCCTTCTGCTTATCCTTATCTACCTCCAAAGCCTCCAAAAACCAGCCCTGGGACACTGCCCGAGAGCCCTCTTTCAGGACAATGTGGCATATTGTTCACTCTGTAGAGCAGTGGTCTTCAAACACTTTTGAGCACACACCCTGTTGACCAAACAGTTTGAGCCCCAACTGCTTCTATGTACGTATTTACCTATTTATAAATCATATGGATGAACAAAGCACTTCTTAAACATTCATTATGTGCAAAGTACCCATCTAGGTATGTATGTTGCTAGTAATTGTGTACATTATACAAATATATGCAACATAAATACAATGAGGTAAAAATAACATTTCATCCTAGAGCTAGGAGAGAGCCTTTGTGATAGACTGAGGAGGAAAGTAACATGGTCAGGTGTGTGTATTGGGAAAACCCTAAGCGGAGGATGGGTTTAGAGAGAGACTCCAGAAAGGCAGGGAGACTGACGGCGTCAAGTGAGAAGCTGGGACGGCTTGAATTATGGTGCAACGTGTGAATACGGAAGTGCACAGTTTTGAGGATTGTTGTAGGGGTAGAAATGCCTTGGCAAGTCGATATATTCTTAGGGAAAGGGAGAGTGAGACAGTAAAGGTCTGAAGCTGCAGTGCCTGGAAGGATGGATGGTGGTGCTTTCCACAGAAAAAGGGAAATATGACAGAGGGGACGGTCCTTGTTGTTGTTGTTGTCTTTGGACGGGCGCAGGGGAGAAAGGGAAGATAATGTAATGAAGTCTTTGAGGTGGAGGGCAAGAAATTTAGCTTCTCCAAAACACTGAAACTTACTGGGAAACAGGGAGTAAAGGCCAAGATGAGTGCAATCAGGATTGGAGTCTTCATCCTGCCTTGCTGGGCCCTGTAAATGAGAGGCAAAGTTCTCTGTTAATTAATGCTGTGACAAGGAATAATTAACTGATCAATGGCTTTTAGGTCTAAAATGGCCCTTTCAAAGTAATCCTAAGAATCCACCTACAAGGTGATTTCCCGGGCACAGTGCAGGAATTTAAAAATGGACTCTTGTAGATGAAAAAGAATCATCTTGTGCCCCGACACACTAGCTTGACTATTTCCCAACATAAAACAATGACGGTTGTCATTTGATTTGAAGATGAAGCTGTATATTTCAGGGGTTGCAGGCAGCAGTCAGGAAAGCTCGAGGCCATGTGGTAAACCCTTTGGCACGTTGGTCTAAAGTGCCCCTTGGGGGATAGCGTGCCCAGGAACGGCGATGGCGCACGCTGTTATCTGGGACAAGCCTGAAACGCTTATGGCGGGTGCTCTCTGCCCCCCCCCCCCGAAAGAACTGGTGTCTTCCACGTCGAAGTACTCGTCCTTCGTGGGGGGGCCAAGGGTCACATATGCGTTTGCACTCACACCGCTGACTCGTCTGGGGGCGTGTTTGCGTGACGATAAGAACAAGATACAAAAGGGCCCCTTGCACTCAGCCAGAGGTCTCTGATACACCCTGTGATACACCTACACAAAGCCCTTAGCCTTTCAGTGTTCTCAGGACCTGCCCAAGACCCTCGGGTTCAGGGGTGGCCAAGGATGGACGGACAGACAGAGAGGCTCCAGCACTGAGGAAGCTGCAGGTTCGGCCCCACTGCTGTGCCCCCTCGAAGAGGAAGAGGAACCGAAGCTGCAGCTGCGCTCCCCTAGGACAGCCTTGGAGTTCCTGGGCTGCCCTCCTGCTCGCGTGTTCATGTGGCACAGCACACACACGAACTGGCCAAGTCATCTCGATTGTATGAGCGCGATTCTTCATCATCTTATTTTGCTCCAATCTTCCGAGCAATTGTGTTCAAACAAGCGCCTCCCCGGCTCCTCTTTAGCCTCTGCCTTTTGTTACTGGTCCACGCTCCCTGACCCCTCACCCAATACACAGCGTGATAGGTGCCACCACCTGAAGTCCTTATGGAAACGGGCTCCCATGGGGCTCTGGGCTTCGAACCCAAGACTACATTCCACCACCCCCGGGTGAGGGAAGAGGGAGGCCACAGGCAGCCTCTCTCCATCATCCTATATCCTGCTTGGCTGTGAAGATCATCCAACCGTTCCATTGCACTCTAATACCACCCGGATTTCACTCTAAATTTGGATGGCGTTCTTCAGCAGCAAAAGTGAGAAACATGAGAATGGGCCTAGCCCTAAATGTAGCAGCCCAGTTAGTGCACTCTCTCTGTCTCTGTCTCTGTCTCTGTCTCTCTCTGTCTCTCTCTGTCTCTGTCTCTGTCTGTCTCTCTCTGTCTCTGTCTCTGTCTCTGTCTCTCTCTCTCTCCCTCTCTCTCTCTCTCTCTCTCTCTCTCTCTCTCTCTCTCTCTCTCTCTCTCTCTCTCTGTCTCTCTCGCTCTCTGTCTCTCTGTCTGTCTCTCTGTCTCTGTCTCTCTCTCTCTCACCCTTCCTGTCTCTCTCTCCCTCTCTCCCTTTCTTTCTCCTTCCCTCTCCCCCTCCTTCTCTCTTTTATTCTCCCTCCCTCTCTTCCTCCTTCTTTTTCTCCCTCTTTCTCTCCCTCTCTTTCACTCCTTCTCTCCCTCTTTCCCTCTCTCCTTCTCTCTCTCCCTCTCTCTCCTTGTCTCCTCCACTCTCCATCTCTCCCTCCCTTCCTCTCCCTCTCTCCCTCTCCCTCTCTCTCTTTTTCTCTCCTACCCTCCTTTCCCTCTCTCTTTCACCCTTTCTCAGTCCCTCTTTCCCTCTCTCTCCTTCTCTCCCAACCTTTCTCTCTTTCCTTCTTCCCTCTCTTTCACCCTCTCTCTTTTCCTCTTTCTCTCCTCTCTCTCTTCCTCTCTCCTTGGGTTCCTCCTCCCTCCCTCTCTCTATCTCTCTTTTTCTTTCCCACCCTCTCTCTCCCCCTTTCTTCCTCCCCCTCTCTCCCTCCATCTCTCTCCTTTCATATACATAATTATGGATACACATATCCATATATTTAGATATCTGTATGTCCATACCTTTGTATATGTGCATGCATCCAAAAGAATAATTACTATAACAAATGTTTCAGTTTGATGATCTGGAGAGGGGACTCTCCTGCTCGCTACCACTTCGTCCTCTGTCCTTGTGAAATATTTGATCTTTTACGGGTGATCTAGCATCAGTATTTCAAATGCTGAAAGCCTAGATGGGGAAGGGGGACCTTAGAGGTCAGTGATTCCAGCCCCACCATCATCGAAGTGAGAAAGTGAAGCCCTGGAAGTTAACGGGCAGTACCCCTGACCATCCAGCTGTGAGACTTGGGGAGGTACACGTCCAAGGGGAAAGGGGAATGATAGAAGGGTGTGGTGAGAGAGGGGACTGTCAGGGTTTCTAATCAGAAAAGTGCTATTGAACACTGGTAGGTAGTGATGGTAGGTGTGTGTGTGTGGCCATGGCAGAGCGAAGGAGGGGAGTGGTTGTGGCATTTGAACAGGACCCGCCATTGGGACTTGGGGTCCTTGAGGGATTGTCTATATCAACATTAAAGCCCCCTAGTAATTGGCAGGTGGAGGGGAGAACAGGAAGTTGGGGGGCTGAAATCTTAAAAACAAGGTATGTGTGTTCCTTCTAAAATCTTTCATATCAGTTCACTTTCAAAATATGAAAACAGATTTTTATGATATGTTCAAAAACATCTTACCAAGAAAGAGCTTTAGTGGGTTTGAACTTCATTAGTCAAAAATATAAAAGTGTTAACACTTTCCAGTGCCAGAACTGATGAACATCAGGGTACATGAAAATCTAGACACCAAGTTTCAAGAACAGCAACACAACCCTTTGCTTAATTGTTTGCTAAGATTTAAAAATGGATCCGTCGTAAATAGTCGTCACAGCCAGTGATGCATTTCCTGCATTTGGCATGGTCCATCTCGGACAAGGATGCTTTCAGCTATGATGGTTGTGAAAACCAAGTGGAGAAGTAAGTTGAGCTCAGCACCAGGCCTTCAAAGCATGGCACTCAAAGTGTTAAACTAAAATTAAAAAAAAGAGCAAACGTGTATACAGTGCCTACTATGCGCCAGTCATTGTGCGAAGCACTTTACAAATATTCTCACATCAAGCCTGGGGAGTCGGTGCTATTATTATTCCCATTGTACGGAGAAAGAGACTGAACAAATGGCTTGTGTGATGGTTCATGATTGTACAGCCAGTTTGCGGCTGGATTTAAACTCAAGTCTTCCTTCTAGGCCCACCGTGCTCTCCATTGGTCCCGCCTAGCTTCACCCCCCAAGGAAAGGAAAGCCTATTCAATCCTATGACTCCCAACTAAAATACTCTTGGGACTACTATGTTAGTGGTGCCAGAGAAGATGTTTGTCCCGCTCAAGGAAAATGTTATTTTCAAAAGATGTCATTTTTATTTACCCCTTTAAAGTGTCCTTTTTGGCACGTTTTAGATTGTGCATACTTAGAGTGGTCCTATAAATGCTTTGTTCAGCCATTTCAGCTGTGCTTGCCCCTTCAGGACCCCTCTTGGGGTTTTCTGAGCATAGACACTAGGGAGGTTTGCCACGTCCTTGGCCAGCTAGAAATAGTCTATCAATAAGCAAATGTACACATCTCGAGAGAGTTTGGAGTCTGCTGCCCCGCCGCATGGACTGGTGGTTCCGGACTAAATACACCCAGTGTAAAGTCCTCGGCAACCCCCCCCCGGCCCCCCCACGCTGTCGTACACCCCTCCGCGTGCTTTTGGATCCACTCGTCTTGACATGGCGCTGCTTCCCCCACTTAACACTCTACTCTCCGCCCCCAGGTCCATGCAAAGCCCCTCGGCAGCCGCCCAGCCGCCCTTTTCTCCCCCCCCAGAGTGGCCGTCACGTCCCCGGCCCCACCCTGTCTGCCCCCAGCTCTTCCTAGCATCCTCCCAAAAACATGACCTTCTCTTTGTTAGTGTCTATACTCGTCCCAAATGGAACGGAAGCTCCCCAACGGCAGAGACGGCGGCATGCGTTGCTGGCCTGCGTCTCCGGGTCCAGCCCGCAAGACGCCCTTGGCGCGTTTTAATGACCGCTTGACATCATTTGTGAGCCGAGTCAGGGCCGGACGCTTGACTCTCCTCCCCCAGCCCCGCCTGCACACGCTCAGGCTACTCACTTCATCTGCACACTACGGTCTGGGGCAATAAAAATGCCCCAAAGGAGCAGCTGAAGCCTTCCTACTATGTCCTGGCACATAAGGCCCCCCAGAGCCCTGAGGCCGACGCTCTTGCCTCGACTTAGCTGACTGTCCCAGACCAGTAGCGCCAGCCTAGGCCGCGCGCTCGAACCGAAGAAGGCGGAGGAGGATGAAGTCAGGGGAGATAAGAAGGCGAGGAGGATGAAGTCAAGGGAGATAAGAAGGCGAGGAGGATGAAGTCAAGGGAGATAAGAAGGCGAGGAGGATGAAGTCAAGGGAGATAGGAAGGCGAGGAGGATGAAGTCAAGGGAGATAAGAAGGCGAGGAGGATGAAGTCAAGGGAGATAAGAAGGCGAGGAGGATGAAGTCAAGGGAGATAAGAAGGAGAGGATGATGAAGTCAAGGGAGATAAGAAGGCGAGGAGGATGAAGTCAAGGGAGATAAGAAGGCGAGGAGGATGAAGTCAAGGGAGATAAGAAGGCGAGGAGGATGAAGTCAAGGGAGATAAGAAGGCGAGGAGGATGAAGTCAAGGGAGATAAGAAGGCGAGGAGGATGAAGTCAAGGGAGATAGGAAGGCGAGGAGGATGAAGTCAAGGGAGATAGGAAGGCGAGGAGGATGAAGTCAAGGGAGATAAGAAGGCGAGGAGGATGAAGTCAAGGGAGATAAGAAGGCGAGGAGGATGAAGTCAAGGGAGATAAGAAGGCGAGGAGGATGAAGTCAAGGGAGATAAGAAGGCGAGGAGGATGAAGTCAAGGGAGATAAGAAGGTGAGGAGGATGAAGTCAAGGGAGATAAGAAGGTGAGGAGGATGAAGTCAAGGGAGATAAGAAGGCGAGGAGGATGAAGTCAAGGGAGATAAGAAGGCGAGGAGGATGAAGTCAAGGGAGATAAGAAGGTGAGGAGGATGAAGTCAAGGGAGATAGGAAGGCGAGGAGGATGAAGTCAGGGGAGATAAGAAGGCGAGGAGGATGAAGTCAAGGGAGATAAGAAGGAGAGGATGATGAAGTCAAGGAAGATAAGAAGGTAAGGAGGATGAAGTCAAGGGAGATAAGAAGGCGAGGAGGATGAAGTCAAGGGAGATAAGAAGTCGAGGAGGAGGAGGATGATGAAGTCAAGGGAGATAAGGAGAGGATGATGAAGTCAAGGGAGATAAGAAGGCGAGGAGGATGAAGTCAAGGGAGATAAGAAGGTGAGGAGGATGAAGTCAAGGGAGATAAGAAGGCGAGGATGATGAAGTCAAGGGAGATAAGAAGGCGAGGAGGATGAAGTCAAGGGAGATAAGAAGGCGAGGAGGATGAAGTCAAGGGAGATAAGAAGGCGAGGAGGATGAAGTCAAGGGAGATAGGAAGGCGAGGAGGATGAAGTCAAGGGAGATAAGAAGGCGAGGAGGATGAAGTCAAGGGAGATAAGAAGGAGAGGATGATGAAGTCAAGGAAGATAAGAAGGTAAGGAGGATGAAGTCAAGGGAGATAAGAAGGAGAGGATGATGAAGTCAAGGAAGATAAGAAGGTAAGGAGGATGAAGTCAAGGGAGATAAGAAGTCGAGGAGGATGATGAAGTCAAGGGAGATAAGAAGGCGAGGAGGATGAAGTCAAGGGAGATAGGAAGGTGAGGATGATGAAGTCAAGGAAGATAAGAAGGTGAGGAGGATGAAGTCAAGGGAGATAGGAAGGTGAGGAGGATGAAGTCAAGGGAGACGATGCAAGAGTGGCCCCGAAGCCCGTGGGCTCACCCAAGTCCGTACCTTGAGAGGGGTCCCTTCCCTTGGGTCCTGCGCCGACGTTACTTCTTGACTCAGTTACTTGTTAGTTCCCAAAGAAAATGAAGAGCCACACTGATTCTACATTGGTCTAATAAAGCAACCAGGCTTTGTGTATGTCCCTCCTCCTTTGGGCCTAGTGGGGGGAGAAAGGAAGAGCTCCACCAAGAAGGAATTGCTCCAGGTTAATCCTGAAACAAAGATTGAACAGACGCGCCCGTGAAATAAGCCGTTGGCCTTTGAACATTCCATGCTCTGGAACACTGGCATATTATCATATCTTTTCCTTGGAAAGCACAGAGAGAATCATTTAAAAGCTGAATGGTAGTTTTCAGAAACTTAACTCTTCAAAGCCTGGGATACCGTTTTTCCCTACGTTTTCTAAAGAAAAACAACTCGACTCCACACCCAAGATTCATGGACTATTCTATGCATTATCAAATATTCTTAAGCTCTTGGGACCTTGATGAATGCCTTATTTTCTTCTTCTTTTTTTGCATGGTTCAATTCCTTGTTCCATAGTTTGGGTTTTTCTCATCGGGAGGGAAACAGTCCCTGCTGTGGAGATTTCTTGCCTAAATTAAAGCAACAACAACAAACTCCTATCCTGATGGAGGGGGGAAGCTTTCTTCTGGCTGCAGAAACCAATGCCAACTCTATAAGAATGAAGGAATATGGGAAAGTGCGGATGTCCAGGTTTTTGTGAGCGTTGTTCTTTCTAGGGGTCTTCCCCATTTCAGTTACGTGATTGAGAAAATGGGTGATAGTGATAGTGTGTTGTGCTCATTATATTCCAAGTGAGCTGCGTAAAAATGTGACTTCATGTGGCGTAGCGGCCTCGTTGGACTACATGACAGGAGAGAGCGACAGTGGGGTCGTAAGGATAGCCGGACAGCCTTGACGTGGGTCGGGAAGATCTGAGTTAGAATCCTACCTCCCCCTCCTCATAGCCACCGGCCAACCTCCCCGGCTCCCAGACAACTTTCTAGGGCTCTCTGTTCCAGATACGTGCCCCAAAGGCGACCGTTTCTTACATTATTCATCCGGTTCATGCGGTCTGTTATTCTTTCAATCCAACATCCGTAACAGGCATTCCCAACTTCAGAAATGTGGGCTCGAGCCCCAGTGATGCCACGTGCCAAGAGGCTTCCTTCCAGAGCCCCACATGGACACCCAGGCCCTCACAAGGGCCTGGGGTGATAATCAGTATCAAAATAAGTGCTGTGCCAGTCACAGAACAATCCATAATGCCATCTTTTCATGAGGATTGAGATAAGCCCTTGAAAGCCAAAAATGTGACACACTGGAACCGTGGTGAAATGTGACACGCATGCAAACCGCAAGCATGCCGATTTGGGCCGCGAGCTCGGCAGCGCCGTCCCCCCTCCTTTTCCCATTTGCTCTAAAAATGCCAAGACCACTGCGATTCCTGCCTTTTTTAGATTTCCACTTTTACAAAATTAATGTGTTTGTTCCCTTAGAATTCCCAGGTCCGTCCCCCCCTCCACGCCCTCCCTGCGTCAGAGAAGGCATCGTTTGACAAAAAGAGAAATGCACCCCTAAAACTGTATCTTGCTTGTTTCCGTTTATTGGTTCTTCCTCTGCAGGCGGGCACGTGCCCACCTTTCTGTTGCTATGTAGGACGTGCTTAGGTTTTTCTCTTCAGGGCCTTGAAACTTCTGACTTGGAGTCATGAATCCCCGAGCAATTGTAGAGAGGAAAGAAAGGAAGGATGGCTGCACCGCCTTTGCTGGGGTTCTTTTGGCCATAGGTGGTTCTTGCCCTGGCATTCTTGTACCGTATACCTTTTGGTTTATCATCCCGTCCAACTCCCCCGTTGTACAAGGAAGGAAAGCGAGGGTCTGAGAGGCCACGAGGTACATGTTTGTGTATGTGTATGTGGATTGTGCACCTGAGTTCCTGCAGGACATACATTACACATAGTCCACGCACAAATACCAGCTTGATCCATGGACAGGCCTATAGTTAGCATTACCGAGTTGATATATGTGCAGATTCATCTCTAGGCATATGCATGCACATATACATACGTGCACACACGTGTGTGTTGTGGTAGAGGCACAGAGAGAAGACTTGTAAGCCAAGATGCAAGAAACAAGCTGGGAACCTGCCTGTCAGTCAAGAGGAAGGTTCCACACCGAGTGTTCCCAGGAGTGGCAGTTGGGGGTTTCTGGACAGAGAGGAGAAGAAGGAAAAACTTTGACCAAAAAAAAGATTGACCAACAGTTGGAGGAAAAGCCAGGCTGAAGGAGAGATTTTGAACTTTGTTTCTCTCTGGGGTTAAGCTGAGAGACCTTGCTGGTTTTGTGAAGAAGAAAGAAGATTTTGAACAGCCGTTGTCCTCCATCTCCCTAAATGTCTTAGAGTCACAGCTTGTGACTGGACCACTTCCTCAAACCTTCAAATTCTTCCTCATTTTAGATTAGGGACACCCTCATCCCTCTCGCCTCAGTTTCCCATCCTGTTGTCCCAATAAACCCCCTGACTTGAAAAGGAAAAGAGAATCTTTATAGTTCACTCAGGGGGGAGGGAAGAAGCCAAAGGCTTCAAGAAGAACTGGGAGGAGAGTGTTGGAGAAGGGAGGGAGTGAAGGGGGGAGGAGGTTAGAAAGATATACTGCTCCATCAGCCATCAGTAGGGATCCGTAGGCAAACCCCAGAGCATTCCCCAGAGCAGTTCTCCTGTGTAGCAGCATCTCTGTGTAGCAGCACCCTGTGTGGCAGCATCCCTGTCCTCGCATCCCTCAGCATTTCTCATTCCTACCTCCATTACAACCAAGCAGTTTCAGGTTCCCCTCTAGCAGCTCTGTCTAGGCACAGCCAGACAGAGCATAGTCATTTACAGCAACAAGAAACAGTTTCCTCAGTTTATTTTTTCTCTATTTCAATGTATATAGATGTCCATCTAGGGAAAGGCCTGGACCTGTGATTTCAGAGATAAGGAAATTCTCCCTCAATTCTCTGCCCAGGATTACATGGTTCATGAGTCAGAAATGATGATGGGATAACATTAGGACAGGTGTTGGTTTGGGCTATAATTGGACCAAGGATGATCATTTATTTTTAAGAATTTCCTCCATTTTCCATTTTTAAAAATTTCAGCAGTACCGGGTGATTCTGTATACTATAGCATACAATATGCTACTGTAATTTCATTGAAAATATGTAATGTCGTAACAAAAATCACTCTGCATTTGAAAATCCCAAGTAGGACATCGCATTTCGTAGCAGGCAGTGTAAACAACGGGCGGGAGGCTAGAGAGAGAAATATGGAATTTGAAGGTATCCTAGGGGTCGTGTACTTGAACTCCATTTTATAAGTGAATGGACTTGTCCAAGATCACACAGCCAGCTGGATTTTCTGCACTCACATAGATGTATTTGTATGTGTGCCTATGGCTGTGTAAATGCTCGGACATTTCTTTCTCGTCTGACTAAGAGGCTGCTTCAAGGCTGTAGGATCTGAATGAGGTTATCCAATGTTTCGTCTTAATTTGGTAGTTTTTTTCTCGTAGTATGAAAAATATGATTATTGGGGGGTCACAGCTGCACATTTACTCTGGGGAGCATGACAGTAAAGCTAGGCAGGGGTTTATAACGAAGACCTCAGGACGTGCTTTTTATAAACTATTTTGAATCTGAGAAGCAGCATGAGTGGGCCTCAGAGTCAGCTAGCTGGGCCAAGCGGGCCACTCTTCGGAGCTGACCCTTCACAGGGCTGGGCTCTTGGAGCCACCAGCTCCCTCGAGCGGCCCAACTTCTGATGGTTCCTGCAGGGTGGTGAAGCTCGCAAGCTTCTTCTCCAGTCTCTCCTGTCCTTATCCTTAGTGTGCTTAGATCAAGAAAGAACAACAGACACACATGCTAGGGATCAACTCACCCGATGCCAAGCAGCTCCAAATAGATACGTGACCTTAGACATGAAGTGGCACCACAAGCCAATGAAGAGTTATGGGTAAGAGAAGGATCCATGACCAAATGAGGGGATCACAGAAAATGAAAATTGATAATTTTTATTTTAGAAAATCTTTACACAAGCAAAACCAATTCTGTGAAAATTAGAATGGAAACAAGGTGACATAGAAAAAAAATTCTTTGTTGCACGTCTTCCTGAAAACAAACTTATTTCCAAAGACGGAGGGACACCCAGATGGCTCAGTGGATTGAGAGCCAATGATTTTATTTTTTTTAAACCCTTACCTACTGTAAATTCTGTGTATTCCAAGGCAGAAGAGCAATAAGGGCTGAATGATGGGAGTTAAGTGACTTGCTCAGGATCACACAATTAGGAAGGATCTGAGGCCACATTTGAATCTGGAACCTCCTATCTGTAGCAGTAGGGTTGCAAAGCATGATTGGCAGGTCCTCAAGACAGAGAATCTTCAGAGCTGGCAAGGGAAGGTTCCAAAACTGTTGGAGACAAGAGTTTGCCCCAACTGGAGTTTGAGCTGACTGGGAAACCCGATGGTGGCAGATCTTGTCTCTCTCTCGGACTCCATTGGACCTTGGACAATGAGACCTTCAAGTAAAAATGGGCAGGAGTTTTCCCCAGTACTCTTAGGTGGACTAAGGGAAGATTGTGGAAGACTTCAGCCATTCTCTGGACCTCTGAGGACCTTCAACTGGATACCAGCATCTACCTGCTAAGGACTCTATATATGTGAGAGTTTTTGTTGGACTGGCCTTTAGGATTGTGGTGTAGGAAGATAGGCTTACTACCTATGGGGTTATAAACTAGGAACCCTTTTCCTCCTTCCTCCCTTTCCCCTCTATTAAAATAAAATAAATTTATTTATATGTATTCCCTCTGTGTTTCTTCCCTAAAACCCTTCCAATCTAATTGTAACATTTCAGGTGGCTGAGCCACGTAGGCTGTAAAACCTAGATCTTATGTTGTTGTTTTTTTTAGTTAGATAGGATTGAATAGGGAAAGACAGTTAGTTGGAACATTCTAAAGTCACTCAATGGAGTGGTATATTCCACTGAGTAGGGCCAGTGGAATTCTGAGACTCTGGGCAAACTAGTAGGGATATTTAAACTTTAAAGAGCTATTGCCACATGTTCTAGGCAGCCATCTTAGGCAGCCATATGTGAAATTTTTTTTTTTTTTCAAATTTTAACTTTTTGTAATTGTTTATTTAAAACCTGTTCACAGTGGAGTATAATACCACTAATTTACTAGTGTAAACGTTTTAACTATGAATGTAAATATGACAGGAGATATAATAAGGGATATTGTAATGATCTTCTGCATATCTCTTACATTTTGTTTATATTGTTTCCTAATGTGTGTGCAATGATATTGGAATATGAGTGGATGAAACCTATAATGGACGTTAAGTTGAAGACTGACCTGTCACATATCCCCATTGTTTGTATCTGTTTGTATGTCTTGTACAAGGGTAAAGTGGCCATTTTGTACACCAACAAATGCTTAAAGGCTATGGTCATCTGGGTAACTAAGGATTCGGAACATAAAATGATGGTAATTCATATGAAATGTCAGCTTGATTTAATGGAGTTACATATAAAAGAAAATGAGATTGTAAACAAGGAACATGAGTATGGGAATACTGGAAACACTGGGGAAATGAAACAACTGAATAGATTACAGCAAGAAGAGGCTAGTGGGATGGCTAACCTCTGTCCACTTAGGATCTCTCTGTAGTCTCTAGGGATGAAATATTTCAAGTTAAAATGCACATGAGAGTCACCCCAGGAGACCTGGAATCAATTAAGGAATGTACCCCTAGCCTTATCGAAGAACCAAATAGAGTGAGAAAGGAGATGAAGAGAGCAATAGATTTGTTTGATCTGGATTATAATGATTTTGCTTTATTGATGAAGGAGTTATTTATATAGAGGGAATGTAATAAATTTATTGATGAGATGAGAAAAGACCCTGTTTTACCTGCATGGCCTATAGATTTCCCTGTGGATATGAACAGCAAACCCCAGTATGAACACATGAAGGCGTATAGGCAAGCAATGATTGAGATCATGGGAAGGCACACTAAAAGACCAAATGCCTGGTTAAAATTTGAATCAATTAAACAAAAGATCAGTGAAACACCTACAGACTTTTTAGACAGAATTAGAGAAGCAGCTGAGACATTCCTAAATATGGAGGAAGGAACAATAGCTCACATAAAAAGGGTCTTTGTTAAAAATGCAGCCCCTGAGGTTAAGTTGTTCTTTAAAAACAATTACCCGACTGGGAAGAAATGGATCTGGAAGATCTCAGGTGTAAGGCAACTTATTTGACTAATGACACTGAAGATAGGTATGAGGAAAAAGATTCTGTAGTAGAGGACGTAAAATGGAAGCTTAGGGAAGCAGAGTGAAAAGCCAAAGATGTAGCATTTCACATCTCTAGGCCTGGCTCTCAATGCACTGGTTTGCTCTTCTGCATACTTTTTGACCTAGTGATACTGGCCCATACTACAGAAACGATCAAAGAAAGAGGGACATGGCCTGTGTCCAGAAATACTTACCGTAGCTCCTTCTGTTATTAGGATAAAGAACGGGAAACTAATACGCTTCCTTTGGGAGGGGCTACACAAACTATCATATACGAATGAAATGATAAACGATTGTGCTGAAAGAAAGGCCTGCCCTGGTGCATGGTGAATTGAACAGGAGGAGGAGAGGTATTTATATCATAACAGTAACAGTGTAAAGAGAGACAGCTTTGAAGAACGTAAGACCTCTGATCACTGCAATAAGCCGCTACAATTGTGGGGGGCCAGGTAATGAAGCATCCTACCTGCTTCTTCGACAGAGGGGTCATGGGATAGACTGGGACACCACTAAAACAGGAATTGACTTTGATGGACTATTTTTGCTCGAGGGTTTTCTTTTTTACACTGAATTAGGAAGGGAGGGTGGGAGAAAAAAGTGCCTGCTACTGGAAAAAAAAGAAACGACATTTTAAAAACTACCTGTCTTTACAGTGGTATCCCTGGAACTCTAAGGAAAGAAGGAGGCAGTCATCCTTTGGGGACTGGGGGTAGTGGAGCTGAGAGGGTGAGCGCAGACCCTGGGTATAACACCAGTCTTCCTAACGGAAGAAAAAGTGCCACCCCAAGAGGTTGCTTTCCTGGGCTGATCAAACACTAGACTTTTGGACTTTTCTTCTAGATTAGTCTATTCCACCATCTAACCTCCCTTTTAAAAAGAGTAACAGAACTTTTTTTTCTTTTTTAATAAACCCTCACCTTCCGTCGTGGAGTCAATACTGTGTCTTGGTTCCAAGGCAGAAGGGGGGTAAGGGCTAGGCCAGAGGTCCCCACACTTTTTACACAGGGGGCCAGTTCACTGTCCCTCAGACTGTGTGTGTGTGGGGGGGGAGACTATAAAAACTAACCCTAACCCTAAAGGAGCAGCAGGATACACAGTGCAGAATCCCCTCCCCCAGATCACTGGGGGAGGGGATGCTGAAGTTTTCCATTGTGCAGCCACATAGTCCTTTGTGCGGAGCCTCAAAGCATTATATCACCAGAAATAGTACCGTAGCTCGCTTTGTGGCGCCGCCACATCCAGTGCTCCTCTCACTGACCACCAATGAAAGAGCTGCCCCTTCCGGAAGTGCGGTGGGGGCTGGATACAGGGCCTCAGGGGGCCGCATGTGGCCATAGTTTGGGGCTAGACAATGGAAGTTAAGTGACTGGCCCAGGGTCCCACAGCTGGGAAGTGTCTGAGGCCAGATTGGAACAGGACCTGTGGTCTCCAGGCCTGACTCTCAATCCACTGAGCCACCCAGCTGCCCCTGCTAGTGTTATTCTGAATGGAATTTTCCTTCATATTTTTCCTTTGTGACTTCTGTTTGAAATATGCAGGAAAAATGATTTCATTAACTTTTTTGTGTAGTATTTTGCAGAACCATTTTAATTATCTTGATCCCTTTTTAAAATGGATTCTCTAGCTCCAGTAAAAGAACTGTTGGCGTTGTCTTTCACATCAGTGTATCTGTGGCTTTATTTGGGAGTTTTGGTTCCACAACAATGGCCAATATGGAAATGGGTTTTGCGTGACAATAAAAATAAAAAATAAATGGATTCTGTAGGATGTTGCAGGAATTTGGCCTCCTCTTTGCGGCTGCTTCTCCCTCTATTAACTTCCTTCTTTCATTTTACATTTGTAAGTAGCATTTCTGATACCATGTCAGCTAACGATGGAGAATGGCGGGATATTTGCTCTGTTGCTGAAGATAGTCAGAATTTTCCCGGCACTCTCCAGTACCAATCAGGCCGGCTCTTGAGCTCTACTTTGGGCCACATTCAGGTTTTTAATACCCGGGAGTGCCCGACTCTTTTCAGAGGTCTTCGTGGTTGGTTGCTAGAATCTCGTGCTTGCTGTTTTCTTCAGAACGAGCCAAAGGTTAGTTTCTAGAATAATCACGCTCCCCCTCCCTGGAAGAATGGGGGTGTACTCTAGCCCTAGCCCTAGCCCTAGCCCGCCCCTGGTGGTGTCTGGGCCAAGATTTGCCTTCGGGCTTGTCTCCACCGTAGCGCTAGCAATATCAACACCAGATCCTTAGCTTGGGTCCTTGAATTGGCCTCAGTGTTGGCATTAAGGATTAGGCAGCTGGAGTTTAGTGACTCGCCCAGGGTCTCCCAGGTGAGTCGGAGCCAGATTGGAACCGAGGACTCGGCATCGGCAGGCCCCCTGCCACCCCTGGCTATATTCCTTTTGATTGCAGCCTTCTAGGTTTTCTGGGTCTGTAGGGCACTGACATTGGCCTTTGGGCATGCTCACGCCAAGCCTTCCTGCGCGGGGAGAAGTCCAAAAGGCCATCAGTGTTTCCTCCCAGCTCGCTAAGGGACCCACAGCTTTAACCTGTCCCTCTCTTTGTGCTTCCGTCCTTGGTTAGAGCCGGCAGACCCAGGACATCCGGGATCAGGGCGGGGAGGCGGAGTGACAAGTCACGAGATCACGAGATCTTTTTTAAGTGCCCCCCCCCCCTCCTGTTGGCAGTAGAGCGGAGGGCAGCACGCCGGAAGGACCTGCTAGCAAGTCTACCGTCACTTCCGATTGCACACGGCGTCGGCTCACGCTGGCGTTTCTGATAGCGAAATTCGCGTGGGCTGCTGAGCCAAGGGCCACATTTCTCCACAGAGCCAGAAATACTCGGAATCTGGCCATACAAGCGGCAGCAGTAGTTTAAATGGCGGCGAGCAGAGAGCCCTAGCGAGATGTTTCCACGAGAGAAATCATGAAAGCAGAGTCGAAGAGGTGCAAGGTGCAAATGATTGGTGGGATAGAAAACTGAATTCGCGGCGGCAACCCGCAACAGACATACAAAAGGAAGAACCAGAGATTGGGAACGGAAGTGGAGGGCAGTCCGGAGGGGCGAGGTGACACTGCGGTGGAGAGAGTGAGCCTGGGAGACTCATCCTCCTCAGCTCAACCTGCCCTCAGGCACCCGCCAGCTGGCTGACCCTGGCCAACTCGCTTCACCTGGTTTGCCTCAGTTTCCTCATCTGTCCGATGAGCTGGAGAAGGAAATGGCAAAAGTCATACAAAACCTATTTCCGTTATAAGCCATATTGCAAAAAGAAATCAGGAAAAATAAAATGAAACGGTTATACTTCCATTTTCACTCAGAGTTTATCAGTTCTCTGTCTGGAGGTGGAGAGCATTTTTCATCAAGAGGCCTTTGGAATTGCCTTAAATCACTGCATTGATCAGAGCAGCTAAGTGTTGATCTTCGTTACAGTATTGCTGTTATTGGGTACTGTACATAAAGACTGGGAGCAGGACGAGTCAAAAACCGTGAACACTTTAATATATAAGAAATAGTGCCAGAAAATCAGAGAACTCCTGAACCAAGAAACAAAATGGCCATCGAAGGAATCCATAGATTGGCTCCAAAAAACAGCAAAACCCTCTGCTGCCAACTCCAAGATGTTGGTCAAATTCAGTGATTCTATGTTCAAATTCAAATTTGTTGCAATCAACCAGGAGAAACACTTTCAAATACAAAGGGAAGGAAATTCCAACTGACTAGAAACTAAGGAGGGAATAGGAGGATATGTTCTGAAGAAGAAAGGAGCTCTCCCACTATGGCAGATCCTGCAAACCTTCATAAGCTAATTTTTCTTTAAACCCATAACTTCCATCTTGGAGTCAATACTGGGTATTGGCTCCAAGGCAGAAGAGTGGTAAGGGCTAGGCCATGGGGGTCAAGTGACTTGCCCAGGGTCACACAGCTGGGAAGTGTCTGAGACCAGATCTGAACCCAGGACCTCCTGTCTCTAGGCCTGGCTCTCAATCCACTGAGCTACCCAGCTGCCCCCATGAGCTAATTTTTAATTAAAAAAAAGATCATGTTTAATTTTTAAGTGACATAATTTCTTTCTTATGTCTTTATTTTATTTTAATAAGTTTTTCAAAGTTATATGACTCATGTTGTCTCCCTCCTTTCTTTCCTCTCCCCTCCCCCAGTTAACAAACAGTTGAATCTGGGTTATACATGTATTACCAGCAAAACATTTCTATGTTATTCATCTTTATGAGAGTAATCTTATAAAACCAAAGCCCCACTTGCATACTCAAATAAATAACTAAAAACAATGTTATGTTTTCATTTTCATTTCTGCTGCAATGGCTCTTGCTCTGGAGGTGGACAGCATTCTTTCCATACATCCCTCAGAGCTGTCCTGGATCATTGTATTGCTGAGAAGTCTAAGTCTATCACAGTTGATGATTCTACAACATTGCTGTTACTGTGCACAATGTTTTCCTGGTTCTGCTTGATTCATTCTATATCAGTTTACATAGGTCTTTCCAATTCTTTCTGAAATTAGACTAGCCATCATTCCTTTGGGCACACTAGTATTCCATCACCATCACAGACCACAGTTTGTTCAGCCATTCCCCAATCGAGGGGCATCCCTTTAGTTCCCGATTCTTTGCCACCCCAAAAGCAGCTATAAATATTTTTGTACAAACAGGTCCTTTCCCATTTAAAAAAAATCTCTCTGGGATACAGATCTAATAATGGTATTTCTTGCTAGATCAACTATGTTTTCCTTGGATAGAGGATCTATCAGATATTCAGCTGAAGAAAGACACTACATTTTTATCATTTCTTCAAGGAAAACCAAAGGTAAGCAGATTATTTGCCTTGCAAACATCTCAAATAAGGAATACAAGAAAAACAAATAAATTAAACCAAAGAAGAAGGGACAGGTAGTAAAATGAATGATTCAATTAAATAATACACATGAACAATAACAGGAATAGTTGAGAAATTTTATTCTAAATGTACCCAAAGAGCCAGTGATAAAGGTGGAAATCAAAAAGAGGTGGTAGTGGAGAAGCAAGCTTGAAACATCAGGTATTAGAATTCACAACAGGTGAATCAATTTTGTGTGTGTGTGTGTGTGTGTGTAGGAAGTTAATTTAAGTAGGAAAAAGGACATGAAAGGAGAGAGAGATGGAAAAAGATAAAGGGATTGATTTAAATGACTGTCCCAGAGTCACACAGCCGGTAGATATCTGCAACCAGATTTGAAATCACATTATTGATATACTTGGGGTGGGAAAAAAGTATAGCTTTATTCTTACTAATAACTAAAATTTAGCCTTTATTTCAATGATTAAAAAACAATCAAAAGATTTCCACAGACTTTACTCCCAAAGGGTTCCATGACATACACAAAAATTTGAAAATGCCTTTTCTATGGTTTTCTTTTTTCTGTTTTATAGTTCCCTGGTTTGATTATTAAGGTCATAATTGGGGGGCAGCTGAGTGGATTAAGAGCCAGGCCTAGAGAGGAGAGGTCAGGGTGTAGGTTCAAATGTAGGCTCAGACACTTCCCAGCTGTGGGACCCTGGGCAAGTCCCTTGACCCCCATGGCCTAACCCTTACCACTCTTGTGCCTTGGAACCAATACACAGTACTGATTCCAAGATGGAAGGTAAGGGTTTAAGGGGAAAAAAAGATCATAACTGTATGACAGAAAAAAATTTGTAGGATCTTTTCCATTATTTTTACAAAAAATTCATAGCTTAATTCAAATTGTCTTTGATTATTAGCTAGAAATTCCCTCGTAAATTGTTTTGTTCCTGGGGTTGATAATTGGTGATGCTCTTCATCTTCCTCAGTCATGACTTCTTATTCATTTCATCACATGGCACAAAAGTCCCACCAAAATGATTACTACTGTATGAGTAAACGTATTACTTCTCACTAGGCATGGAGTGCTTTTCGGTTGGATATCCAGGTTAGTAGACGTATTATTTCTCATCTTGTTTGTGGCCAACTACTGGGTTTATTTTTTTCCTTTCGGGGGCCTCCTTTGCCTACCTGTTACTAGGATTATGCTATCTGAGGCCAAACATTTGGAGGGGGGGAAGGAGAAGATTTCGCAACCAGGAGGGGCTAATGGAGGAGGAGTCAGAGGGAAGGAAGGTACACTTGGACGGGGATTGGGAGCAGGTAATGCAGAGATAAAAGTGCAGATGAAAAGGAAAGACCAAGTGTGGGTGCAATTGCTTTTGTAGAGGAAAATTTATTCCTCAGTTCCTGTTGGAGGCTCAACTCTAACCCTAGCACCCTTTTAGTTTAGGGTTGATATTGGCCCAAAATGAGCCACAAAATGGAAGTTTACTCTGTTCCAACACAGCAAAGACATACAACAAGGACACAGTCGTACCTGGTTCGTTTGGTCAACATGTCTCTGGGGTATTGTGCCTGGCACAGTCTCAGGCGCCTAACCAAGATGGAGCGGCACTGACTCCATGCTCTTATGCCTCTAGCCCAAGAATCTGTGTTAGGAAAGGTGGAGCCAGTCAGGTTTTGTAGGAGAAGGAAGTCAAGGAAGACAGGGAAGTCATGCCAGGAGAACAGAGATTGGGGAGGGAGAAGGGAATTAGGAAGGGACCCCAAGGATGGCAACTCGAAGAGGTGGATCTGCAAGCGGAGACTAATGAAAGGCCAGCAAGTGAGATCTAGAAATTGCGTTTCTGTAGGAAAGAATCTTCTGCCCCAGATATCTGTGCCTAGGAGCAAAGTCCCATTTGTCACTGCTCGTAGGTCATAACTGATCATTTTACTTGAACTAATATTCAGGTATCAGTATAGCAGTCTGTTTAAGTCTGTTAGTTTTCTACTTTGCATAAAGAGGAAGAGATAATATCGTCATCTGGAGATGGAAGGCATTCTTATACATTGTGGGGCTGTTACATTCTTTCTAGGGACCCAGCAGAAGGTCAGGGTGGGGTGTTCGGAGCTTTGGTGAGTCTGCAAAAGGAGCTCACAGAAAATGCTGACTGAACTTTCTAGCTGTGTGATCCTGGCCAAGTCACTTAACTTTTCTTAGCCTCAGTTTCCTTACTGGTAAAGTGTGGATAATATTAGCACCCTCCTCACACGATTGTAGTGAGGATCAAATGATGATATACATAAAGCACTTGGCAAACCTCAAACCATCCAAAGGCTAGATATTATTGTTATTGCTATTGAGAATCTGCCAGGTATGGTGGCTAGAGAGTTGGCCTTGGAGCTAGCTATAGCTGAGTTCAAGTCCTGCCTTTGGCTTTTATTGCTTTCATGAGGCTGGGCAGCCCTGGGTGCTTGACACATCTCTTAGACATGCTTCTATAACAGTCTCTAAAACTAAAATGGCAGAGAAAGTACTCCCCTCCATGCTAGAGGGCGTTTTCTTACCAGGTCGGCCTGCCACAGGCCCAGTCTCTCTAAAAGCATGATCATTATTATCATTCATAATTTAAATTCTTCCTAACTTGAACTTCTTTGGTTTGGTTCATTATCCTTGAAGTCAGTCAGGGTAAATCTAATCTACCTTTTATAAGCTGATCTTTCAAACACTCGCCTTCTAGGTCAACTATCTTCAGAGTATTCAACCAATTCCTATATTCCTGGCTCGAAGAGGGCACTTAAATAAGTGCTTGTTGACTTGACTTTTATCCTGTGTGAATCCAGTTCCCAAACCATCCTGGTCCGTCCTTTTGGGTTACCCGGATCTCTTTAGAGCCTGATGATGCCCTACAGTGTAAGTGCCAGCCTTCCAGGCTTGTGTTCCAGCATGCTCTCTGAACCTTCCTCCCAGGCCTGGGGCAGGCCATCACCCCTGCCTCTCAGGAGACACAGGACACTCATCGCCAGCCTTCAGATCCAACGGCTCGACCAGGACCAAACTGGCTTGGATGTATTGCCACCCAGCCCATAGCTCGTCCCTCCATTCAGAAAGATATCATGAAACAGTATCACATGCTTAAAGCATGTCTAAGGCCTCCTTCGACTTACTAGGCCAGTGATTGCCCCCCAATCCACTTTGATTGGGATCACCGTGATCTCCCGTGCACCCTTCCAAACTCTGAGTGGATCATTAAGGCCATTCTCCGTTACATCTCTGGCTCTATACATTGCCTCTTAGTGGTCGTTTTGAACAAAATGGCAGGATCCAGGGGTGATGAGGAGCTCCATGTGGGAAAGGAACATTGTCATTGGCCAAGAACAGAAGGGCCATTGGGAGCCTCCCCCACTGTGGGCAGCCTCTGGGGTTTAGGTCAGCGGGCAGCCAGCCAGAATATTTCCATAATCCCAGGAACAGAGCTTGAAGGAAATTCAGAATCCATCTGTTGCGATTCTCCTTATTTTACACCTAAGGAAACTAAAGGCCACAGAAGTGAAGTGACTTGTTTAAAGACAAAAGGAGAGTAAGCATCAGAGGTAGGATTTGAACTTGGGCTCTGTGACACCCAAGTCAGTGCTTTTTCAAATGTATGATGTTATGGCTGACTTTTTGTGACCCCACTTGGGGTTTTCTTGGCAAAGATCTTGGAGTGATTTGCCATTTCCTTCTCCAGCTCACTTGACAGATGAGGAAACTGAGGCAAACAGCATGAGGTGACTTGGCCAGGCTCACACAGCTAGTGTCTCAGGCCAGATTTGAACTCTTCCTAAAGCCAGCACATGGTGTTGTCCCCTAGCAATCCCTGTACCATCCCACATCCCTGAGAGAAGTTGAAATGGGAGCAACCCCAACTGAATGTTGGGAAAAAACCTCCAAGAAACGAAGTGGCATTAAGTTGTTTTAATTTTGTCAAGAGTCAAAGGAATGAATGGCGGCACAAATGGAAAGCTTGAGGGAATAGAGAGACTCTCTCCGGAAGTCCGCATACTGTCAACGATGGCGGGGCGACAGAGTCCTTTGGAGATCTTCATTTCATTAGATGCAGCGGGACCTATGAAAAATTACGACACTTGGGGCATTAATTTCCTAATTCAACTTAGCTGTTAATTTTGTTCACCTTACTGATATGCATTTAAGCCATAGAAAAGACTTCATACCAAGCAAGCAGAGCAGGTTAATTGACTGAATATTCCATTTACTTTGGCTCTTCACTTATCGAGCCTTTATAAGATTTAAATTCATAGAGCGTCTGAATCCAACACAGAGCAGCAGTGATCTTTGATAACTAGCCTGCTCCATTTGGACCCTGAAAACATAGCAAGTACTCTGTCCCGGGATACCTCAACTTCCTTTGGGTTTCATTGGTAAAGAAACCATCCTGGGCTGTACTGTACTTCAAAATAAACTGTGATGCTTACATCCCTGTGGATACTTTGATCCCTCCTCGAGAACGGCTGATCCTCCCCAATTTGGGTCAGTCTCCCTAGACTTGGCCCTTGGCTGGCTGTAAACTTTTATAGCAGAATATAAGTTCCCAGACAGCGGAGGTCCTTTTGGTTTTACCTTTTATCTCCAGGGCTTAGTGTCAATTATGGATCGGGAAAACCAGATTTTCAATTTCTTGCACATAATAAGGACTTAATTAATGTTTCTTTGAACTGAATGAGCCTTTGCTATTGGACCAAACTTTCTATAATAGGTAGGACTTAAAAAGACAACACATATGCAAAAGACTTGGAAGGATCAAAAATTATATCTATGGATGGGTGGATATGTGTTTATACATCAGCTATTGCTACATAATAAATAGTTATGAAGTAATAAAATATTGGGAATACTGCTAGAAGCAACAACAATAATGATGAAATAGTGACTATTTCTCTAAAACAGACCTAGGAGGCTACAGTGGCACATTTTGATTTATTCTACCATTTTGTTGACTCCGTCCATTTTCCTCTTATCTTGACGTGCCTTAACTTTGGTCCTGGTAACTTTGAAGTCTCTTGATCTTGGAATCTTATACATTTCTTTATCAATGTGTCCTGACCACCTGAAATGCTCAAGTGCCTCTGGCTGAGAATGGGGTCATCTCAGAGGTGGAGGGGGCTACAGAGCAACTCCCTTTGTTTGGAGGTGGGAACCCATGGACTTTGGAGGCGAGAGTTCTCATTATCAAGAAGTTTTTCCTGATTTCCGGTCTAAATTTGTCCCTGTACCTTCCATCCATCGCTGCTGATCCTGTATTTGAAGGCCATTGGAACAATACTAATCACTCTCACATTATGATACTCCTTAAAATCCTTGAAGACAAATGCAATATCCCTCCCAAGTCTTCTATCTCTAAGCTACACATTCCCACTTCCTGCAGCTGGTCTTTATATAGCATGAGCTTAAATCCTCCCATGGTCTTTGTTATCCCTCCTCCTTTTTAAACCTTTCAGTCATGTACAGCTGTGATCCCATTTGGGGTTTTCTTGGCAAAGATACTGGAACAGTTTGCCATGTCCTTCTCCAGCTCATTTTATAGATAAGGAATCGAAGGCAAACAGGGTTAAGTGACTTGCCCAGGGTCACACAGCTAGTAAGTGTCTGAGGCCAGATTTGAACTCAGGAAGAGGAGTCTTCCTGACTCCAGGTCTGGCACTCTATCCACTGCGCCATCTTTTAAGTCCTAAGGCTCATAATAGAACATGATTCTCCAGATAGAGATTGGTCAGGACAGAGAAGAGTGGGACTGTGTCCTCCCAACCCTGGACAATGTTAAAACAGTCTAAGATCACATTAACTTTTTGTCTCCCATATCCCAATCTTGCCCTATATGGAGCTTGCTGATTTATCCTTATTAAATTTAATCTTATTAGATTTGTCCAAATATTCTGTCATCTTGGTCTTTCCTGTCACCTTTGTTTTGCCTGTGAGTCTGAAAAGCACAAGCTCTAAACTTGCTATAGCTGCATTCTCAGGCTTTAACATAAGAAAAGAAAAATCGGTTAATGGAACGAGGCATTCGTTTCCCTGGTTCTTACATAGAAACTTGAATAGGCATTTATTGAGCACCTCTGTGGCTGGCACTGTGCTAAGTGCCGGGAATGAAAAGACAATCTTTGCTCTCAAGGGCTCAAAACCAACATATAAGAGAAGGAAGGACAAGATGGCGTGGAAACATGCCCTTAAAAGCCCAGCGTGCCGTTTGTTGCAATTGCTTTCTATTAAGATCTAATTAACAAGTGTTTATTCATCCCTGGGAGACTGAAAATGTGCTGAAGATTTTTTAAAGAGTGAACTGAAGCCTAGTGGCTAAAGACTGAGATTATGACCTCTCCTCTTTATTTCTCTTTCTGTGGGTTAAATGAAATAATGTTTGTAACATGCTTAGCACGGTGCCCGATGCATAGTAAGTACTTACTAGAGACTTTTGTTCCTTTCCCTTGTCCCGCCTCCCAGAGAAGGTCTTGGTCTAATTATCTCTAACGACCTCAATTTCTTCTAGTAGATATAAACGTCATTCCCATACCATAGCGATCTCTCTCTCCCCTCCCCCTGAATTATTTATGATTACTCTTTTTTATTACCTTGGCTTCGTAGGAAACTTTCATGGTTGCTGTTCAGGGATTGGGGAAGTTGGGATTGTTGCAGTTGTGCTATACTCGGTGGTTACAAATTTAGAAGTGGCGTCGGGGGTGACAGTCGTAGCTACGGTGCTCGTGCTGGGAATGGTTGTAGTCTCCATGGGAGCTGCGGGGCTGCTGGTAGGACCTGATGGGGCTGGAACCCGGGCATATTGTGGGGGATTAAAAGCGAAGGAAGGGTGTGGGCTTCTAGGAATCACAGGCCACGGGTAGCGACTGGACAGCAGTGGTATGTAGGCAGCATATGGTCTCTGCCAGGCTAGCTTAGAGAAATATGGATACTGGATGGAAGTCTTGGGTGCATACAAGATGGGTACGTAGATCTGACGGGTGTATCGGGTGTAGACGTCTTGGACAGGGGGCTGTCCGGGTGGCTGTTGTTCCAGCTCCGATGGTCTTTCCATTTGCTTCTCGCACTGCAGTGAGAAAAAGAGAGAGCGTAGGTGGAAGGCCATTCTAATACCACATGGGGAAGTACGAGGCATCTCAACTTGGCAGTGTTGGAAGTCGGGTGTTGTTATCGTTCGCCTTAGGAAAGCACAGATCAAATGATTTACCCTTGGTGTCCAGGTGACTTTGCCTTTGTGCTTTAACCAGCCACCTGACCCCCTCTAGGAAGAAGCTCTGTGTAATCATGTTTGTTGTTCCAAACAGTGCCTAGAGAAACGAAGGGAGACCGTGACATTCTAAGACAATGCACTCACTTGTCCTACGCAGCCATATTCCGTTCAGGTATTGAATCATCCAGGATCACGTCCGGACACCGTATCTTACAAGCCAAGCAGGAACAGATGCATGAACTAAAGGACTCCAAGAGCCCGGGACACTAGGACTCTGGGTTTTCTCAGCCCGCCTTTTGGATTGGCAGTGTGGAGGCTGGTGCTTTTGAACTTCCTGTACTTGTTTGCATGTGCTTTAACACCCCAAAGACACGGAAACCAATTATGAGTGGGACTAGAAATTTGTCGGGTGCTCTTGCCTCTTGCACAGAAAACACGAATCAAATCGCATAGATATGTACACAAATTAGACAGCTTCGGCCCGTGCTCAAAGATTTCTTAGAGTTCTTGAGGTTATTTTTCATAGCATCAGCTGAGTGTGCCAGACAGAGAGCGTGCTTTGGAGTTGGGAAGACCTTAGCTTAAGTCCCATTTCTGACACCTCCTGCTCTGTGACCCTGGGGAGAACATTTAATTTCTTAAAGCTCTAGACTCTTTGATAAGATGAGAACTTGCATGACAGACGCCCACGTGCCTGGAAGAGGGAGCTCCTTTGGGAGTGGAGTCACAACCCTGGTGTTGTTCTCCCCGTGTGGCTACCATCCCCTTTATGATTCTGAATAAGAAAGAGGATCAATTATGACACAAGACTTTTTCAGTTGGACTTTGACAATAAAACCGGTTGATTTTCATTCTCTGGAGATTACTTTTTGGAGCGCCAGCAGCTTACTATTGGGATTTAAGATCTTTGTTTTGGAGAACAAGCATCTGTATCTTTGGAAGGAGGGCAGCCCTCAGCAACAAGTATATATCAGTAATTGTGACATTCCAGGAAAAAGAACTTACAGGCCATTTCCTCCAGTCCAGTTCAGCAGTCTGATGCGGTGCCAAGGAAGAACCAATAAGAAATGCAAAGAGAGAGACGGTTAGATGCAAGCTGCCTGCATAAAGTATCTGTTCACTTGGCGTAATGAGGATTTTAAAAGAGTTGTCTGTTTTTGCAATATAAATTCCAAAGGCCATTTTCTGTGACTCTAGCTGAGTCACTGAGGGCCTCCCCTCAGACCAAGGAGAGCTAAAATGGAGCCTCGGGATTCCTGCCCAGATCTGAGGACTGCAGGTGCGTGGTGCGGCTTGTAGTCCCAAAGAGCTCCGCTTGACATGGAGCTTTTGAGGAGCTCGATGACAAGAGCGAAGCCTGGAGCAGGTTAGAGAGCAGAGCACTCATCATGGGAGAGAGACGGCGACCTTGAATCTTTAGAAGGGCTCACAGCGGGAGCTCTGAGACCTGGGACCACGCTGGGGCCAAGACACCGCGCAACGAGGCAAAGAACTCAGACTCAAGCTGGAAGTTAGGACTAGCTTCAGAACGCAGGCCATTCTGTAAGGGTTTCATGTCTCCCTGTTCTCCGGTGCTCGATCTGCTCATCATCTCTCTAAGCTGTTTCTGTCGCCCAGTTTGGTTTTATAGAAAAGCCTGGGATTGATTGACGCTGCTTTGGGTTGCATGTCTATAGATTTATTCCATGCTGGGTGAAGGAAAATGTAAGAAAACAGTGACTGGCTAGAAATATAAAGAACTGAATCAGATCAGCAATCTAAGTCTCTATCAAAAGCATTAGGAGCAGTCCTTGACGATGGGCTCCACAAGCTGTGTGTCTGATAGGATCCTATGATGCTGGTTTTATTAATAATGAATAAATTACGTATAAGCTCTGAGAAGAGAAGGGAGAGGAAAAGACAGAGAGAAAAACAACGAGAGAAAGAAAGTGAGGAGAGAGATACAAGAGGAGAGAAGAAAAGAAGAGGGGGGAGAGAAAGGAGAGAGTGAAACAGAGGAAAAAAGGAAAAGAAACAGATGGCCATGAGAGGGAGAGAGACAGAAGAGAAGAGGAAAGGAGAAAGGGAGGGGATGATAGGGAGAAACTAAGAGACAGATGAGAGAGAAGACAAGAGAAGAGAAGAAAAGAGTGACAGAAAAAGTGAGAAGTGTCTGAGATAGGCAGAAAGCTAGAGGAGGAAGGGAAGAGGAAAGGAGAAGAGAGGGAGAGAGAAAGTGACAGGGACAGAGAGAAAAAAGTGACAGAAAAAGTGAGAAGTGTCCGAGACAGGCAGAAAGCTAGAGGAGGAAGGGAAGAGGAAAGGAAAAGAGAGGGAGAGAGAAAGTGACAGGGACAGAGAGAAAAAAGTGTCAGAGACAGAAATAGAGGGAGAAAGAAGGGAAGAGGAAAGGAGAGGAGAGGGAGAGAATGACAGAGATAGAGAGACAGACGAGAAAGGAGAGACAGAAAGACAGTATGGGGCTCTAGACCAATTTGCCTTCCTAGGCTAAAGCCAAAAGTGAACCCCTTGTTGTAACTAGAATTGGATGTCTCAGACCTTGGACCCTCCAGGCAAATCTCCCTTCTCGGAAGGGGTCAGTAGATGGGAAATAAAGGCATGATCATGTCCCGGGCAGCCTCAGGGTCAGGGCAGGGAGGGAAGGTGTAGTCTACTTCCTACTTCCTAATGGAAGGAGAGAGTTTAAAGCTTTTCTTGAAAGAGCATGGGCCCAGCCCAATTTGGCCCTTATCTACTGGCTACAGCGGCTTGCTCTTTAAAGTTTATGAGGATTACCAAACGGAGATTCTCTATTTCTTGCCATCAGCTCCCTGTGGGAGCTTGGTGCTGTTTTCAATATTTAGGCCTTCTTTTGCTCATCTGTAACAAGGGAGGCTGGAGGAGATCTTTAAGGGCCTTCTCATTCTATGACGCCTTGGCTTCCAGCCAAGCAGAGCCATAGCAAAGTAAAAAGCCTTGCTGGGATCGTCTTGCTTCCTGCTCCAATAAAGGAGGGTTCAACCCCTTACATATAGTTGTGTTTGCAAAGTTTCGGCTTCGGTCGGAAGCCCTATAGGGGTTCCAAGCCTGGTTCTCCTGGAATCCTGGACAGGCTACTGCAGGGACTTTCCAAGACTCCAAGTTGTGGATCCTTTGCCACTCTGCAGTGGTAGAGGGAGTTGTGTTCCCCACACTTTGAAATCACAGGTGAGGGAGGAAAGAAGCATAAAATATAGTCTTGTATTGACATATTGCTATGGTCCACTAGATGACTCAGTGGAAAGAGCATTGAGCCTGGAGCCTGGAAGACCTGAGTTCAAATATGACCTCAAACTCTTGCCAGCTATGTGACCTTGTGCAAATCACTTAATCTTGTTTGCCTCAGTCCCTCATCTGGTAAATGGCATGGAGAAGGAAATGGCAAACCATTAGAGTATCTCGTTCAACTTTTTCCATTTGAGAAGTCAGTTGCTTTTGGTAGAACTTTTTCTGCCTTCTGAGTTGAACGTTGCTTAACATATTTTAATGAAAGGAAAGGAAAGGAAAAAATTCCCAAGTGTAACCCTGCAAAGCCCTTTAAGTGTAACACCTTTAAAAAGTATTATCGAGAAATGAGGGCCAGGATCTTAACGGAGTCTGACCACAATTCTATAAAGGGAATTTAATATGGGATGTGTGGCTATCCAAGTGACTTGTAAAATGGGGAACTCTTTTGATATTTGCTAAGGGAATGTCCTTAAGAAGGAGACTCTAAAATGTCAGTGATTTCACAGGAAAAAAAATAAAATAAAGATCTAGGTAGTTCACTGAAATCAAAGTCTGGGTGCAGAATTCAAGTAGTTAAGGGCAAAGACTTTTTAAAAATGTAGCATGCCTAGAGAGAGATGGAAAAAGTACAAGCTGTTGCAGTTATTTGGAGGATTAAATATGATGTATCTTGTGACTTATGCTCTTACTATAGCCATGGAAAATGCAAATTAAAGAACAAAATAAGAAAATAATTGAATCAAAGTAGAATGAAGCCATATTTCTATTTAAAATCCAAATTAAAAAATAATTTTCATTTCGAGAGAAAAGTGTTCACTTTCTAAGAATTTAAACAGATATCCTAAATTCATTTAACAGAAATTCTGATATTCATAAATAAATCGTTAGAAGAATATCTATTGTCATGTCTACCATGTCATGTCTAAAAGTAGTGGGAAAGTTTGCCAAATTACTAACATTTTTAGTAATTATGACTTTTCATAGTGAGAAAAGCCATATAAATCAGGATAAGGTATATTGTGATGCTTCCAGAATTTAGGGAAATTCTATGATGATTTAATCATATTTGGCATTTTGTATATCATTTTTAGCATTTTGTATATTATTATTTTTTCAAAAGTTAGATTTTTTAAAAACTACACGCTTTTAAAAGGTTTACTGATTGTCTGGTGTCATTTCGATGACAACTAGGAGCTAACATCATTTCCAGAAGAATGTGGCCTTGATCTTAAAGTATTAGTCACTTTATATACATCTTGTTTCCAGAGAGATTTGCTGGGATATATGAGAAATTCTTATTTTTAAAGTAGTTCTTAATCTAGTAATTAGAGGATTTGGATTTTTGTTTGTGAAATTATTTCATAAAAGAGAACAAGTAAGACTTACAGAGAAGCACACCATTGCCAACAGAATATGCCCAATCAAGAACAGGACCTTCATTGTTGTTATTATGCTGAAAGAAAAAAAAAGACACAGAATCCACTATTATTCATGATCAAATAGTTATTTGAATTCATTATTTACTTTGTTTAAAATGACCAGATCCCATGGGAAATGTTTCGACCCAGTGTTGCAAATCCACGACCTTATCCTGGAAGCATTTGAAAAGCCAAACCCAGAGGTGGACTAGATCATCGAACAGTATTTTCCTTTGTCCCCCCCCAAATATTCTGCCATTCTGTATTTCAAGTCACCAGGGCCAATGACAGGCACACTGGGGGAGTGGAAGGAGGCCCTTTGACATGGGTCTCAAACCAAAAGGGAATCTCAGAGGCACCGATGGAGAATGATCTCCATTAAAGAGAAGACAAGAACATTTCAGCAGACTCATCATGCGTAATATCAACTCCACCAGTGCATAAAAAGATGATTACTTTCTTCACGGATTATGTACAAAAGGTTGGAAAATAGCTTGTTAGAGGGAAAGCAATCTTGTGTTGTTTGTGCCCGTGTTGCTATTTTAAATAGTGTCGAAGCATCTCAAAAGTTACCTGAAGTCCAAGACTTGGATCTCTGAAAGCCCCAGCCCTGAACTGTGCTGTCACATTTGCCCCTCACTGCTCAACAAAGAAAGGTGAGTTGTGGCTACTTTGGCGAAAATATCATGTCACTGAATGTCTGCTTTCCCTGGTGGCTCCCTAAGGAACATCTGTTTATTTGAATCTAGTTTGCTCTCTTATTAGGAAGATCATTGGATAGCTTGAAAAATATAATCTGTAGACATGAATATTTCAAAAGATGTGTGGCCTCGCTAGGAGACACAATCCCTTTCCTCTCTCCAAACCGTTAGTGGTTGTTGTTGAGTCATTTCCAACATGTCCACCCTTTGTGATCTCGTTTGGGGTCTTCTTGGCAAAGCCACAAGAATGGTTTGCCATTTCCTTCTCCGGGCCATTTTTCAGATAAGGAAACAAGGTGAAATGACTTGTCCAGGGTCTCTCAGCATCTGAGGCCAGGAAGAGGAGTCTTTCTGACGCTAAGCCCAGTGCTCTCTCTGCTGAGCTACGACGTCGCTGCCCCCTCCAACCCTTAGATAAAGGTGTTTTGGTTTTCCATGAATGAAAGAGAAATCACTTGAATACGGACCCTCTTGTGATCACCTTATTTGCTGGTAAAGAGGCTGTTGTCCAGGCCCAAACAAGAAGGCTTTGAAGACCCGCTAGAGTATTTGCTTCCCTGCTAGATAGTCTCCGAGGACCCAGGCTCCTTGCTTGCTATCATGACACTAGAAAGCCAGCATCTGGAGAAATAGAGATCTGCCTCGGTATTGACTAATCACTTTAATCATTAAAACCTGCAGACATTTCACTTGGGGAGCGTTTGAGCGTGTTCAGACAGACGAGGACCGACCGAACCCCGACATACAAACACTAAGAGGAGGGAATGAATGCAAGGGTTAGTCTGGGGCACTTTTTGTTTTCGCCAAAGTTGTTCAGATGGTTATTGTTTTATACACGCGACAACCTCTGCCATTAGCTAGAGCTACTGCTGTGGAAACCAAAGTGAACAATCAGTCACGCTAAGACAAGTTTAAGCAAGTGACACAGTGTTCCCTGGGGAGAAGAAAGTACTCCCTGCCTCCGCCATGGAGAGCTGCCTTTTAGAGGCCTAAATGGAAGAACTGTCCATCCATGACAAATGGGGCCTCTTGAGTTGAGACACAGAAAGGCTTTCACAGAGGAGGAAACTGGAACTTTCTCTGACATCTGCTCTTAGACAGTGCCTTGGACTTTGAGAGGTGAAACGACTTGCCAAAGCTGCCAGGAAGTCTGGGAACAAGGTCTGCCGGGAGGGGGCTGCTTGGACTCTGAGGCCAGCTCCCTACGGGCTGTGTCTCTATCCGTGCTACAGGAAGCACTGGTAACCAGACAGCTAAGAGTGAGGCATAGCATAGAGCAGAAAGGATTATTGGACCTGGTGTCTGAAAGCCCCAGCTGGGATTGAGCTCTGTGACCCAAGGCCAGCGGATTTGCCTCTCAAGTTCTTCATCAGTCCCAATCCCTATGCCCCTGCTTCCAGGAGTCCTAGTGAGGAAAGCATTGGGAAAGCCTTAAGATGCCAAATAAATGCGAATTGGCATCGTCATTATTATTATTATTGTCCAGGAAACATTCAGGAAAGCTTGTTGATTCTTCTCACCTTCAAGAAAGAACTCAACACATTTTCTATCAGTCCCCAAAGTCAGTGCTATTTGTAATCAAACCTTTCTTTTTCTTTTTCTTTTCTATAACCTCACCTACCTTCTTAGAATGGAGAACTGTGTATTGGTTCCAAGGCAGAAGAGTAATAAGGGCTAGGCAATGGGGGTGAAGGGACTCATTCACAGGGAGGGAACTTATCTTCTTAGGAAGAGAATTATAACACTTGAAAAAGCAAAAAGAATTAGTCCCAGGACTCCGCTCCTTAAGGTGTCCTAAGGACTTGCTAAGCATAACTTGACATAACAAACACCTTTCTGAGTGAATTGAATTAAGTAGTTAAGTAATGACTTTGAGGGACCCTTGAGAATGCAGTGCGGCCAACTGAAAAGGCTCTCTTTGATGCACTGGCTCCTACAAAGAATCACATTACTCTGGGGCTATGATCTGGAAGATGCCCTATGTATATGTTCTTGCTACCCTTGACTTGCACCTGGAGAAGTGACAAAGGGGAAGAAACTCTCAATTGATGGTAGAACAGGAAATACAGATAATCAGAACATTTAGACTCAAATGTGTCTCAGAGTATGCCAGGCTTAAAAAAGGCATTTAAAAGTTTGGAGATTACCAATAAAGAACTAAGGTAAGAGATTTTTCTTACCTTTCAGGTCTTTTAAAGGAGATCCTCGTTTGTGGTTTAAGTCAGGTCTTCTTTCTGGATTGACTTGGCAATGGGTTGAGTTGGTCTCCTCAGTGACTGCTACCTGGATTGCCCAGGGTAAATAACTGAAGGCTAATTAGGAGAGTTCTTGTGCCTTAAGTCACATTCTTCTACTTCCCTCCTACTTTTTACCCAATAGGGAAGAAGGAAAAAAGAGAAGTTTGAGGAAATTGAAGTCACTTCTGGGTAAATCCTAAATAATATTTTAGCAAAGGTCAGAAAGAGGGGAAGAGATAATTACTAACCTTACAATCCAAAGTCTCATAGACTTGCAGCCAGAAGAAACCTTAGAGATTATCTAATGACCATGAAATGGCTCAACCATGATCATATAGGCAGTAGCCTTCCAAGCTCATGTTTGAACCCAGATCCTCTGGCTCCAAAACCATTGGTCTTTCTCTTTCACCAAAATTATAGAATCATAGAAATTTGTAATTTAGATTCTAAAGATCTTCAAAATGATACCCTCCTTATTTAGTAGACGAGGTGCCTGTCTTCTTTCTCACAGATGAGTCTGTTATAGTATTTGTACCACATATTGGGTATTTTATTTGTCAAAGTGTGTGTGTGTGTGCGCGCATGTATATATAAAACAGACATATAGTTTGTGTATATATATATATAGATATAAACATATATTTGTAACAAATACACTTTCAACAATCTAAGTCCTTTTAATCCAAGATGAATACATTGAACCACCAGAATTCCAGTGAACCGCTGATGAATAATGCTGCCTTTTCTATCAAGAGGATTAACATGCAGAATGAGACACCCATTATTTTTGGACTTGGCCAATATGGAAATGTATTTTGCTTGACAATGAATATTTGTTAAAAGGCATTTTATTTTTACCCCAAGGAGAAAACAGATGAGAAGAAATGAAAATATATCCTTGTTAATTGGTTTTAGTTATTTAATTCTAATTTAATTAAAATAAAATAATGCATGAGTATACGACTAAGTGACAGAATGGAGAGAGCTCTAAGCTTGGAATCAGGAAGGCTTGAGTTTAAATATGCCCTCAGATAGTTACTACTTAGGTGTTCTTGGGTAGAAGGAGGTCAGGGCAGTCTTAACTCATTGTTCAGGAGGTGGTTGGGGGGGACCAGTTGTGAGATGATTGGACAGAATATTACAGTAAATCTGTTCATCTTTCAACCATCCATCCATCCATCCATCCATCTATCTATCTATCTATCTATCTATCTATCTGTCTGTCTGTCTGTCTGTCTGTCTGTCTGTCTGCCTCTGAAGATGAATAACAAGTTAGGTCAGGAATTAAATAAAAGGAAGAGAGCAGGCTTGATTTTATTTGGCAAATCATGCATTTCTTTCAACAGAAAAGCCATTTCTTTTTAACACAGATTCTTCTGGTGCTACTAGATAGTTGCGAATCTGACAGTACCACATGAGAGGTTAGGAATGGATCACCTCAAAGATTCCTGACCCATGCCATTTTCCCATAGAGTTCTTAATCTATGTTTCAAAGTCCTACTCAGACCTTAGGGAAAATATGGCAAAGTAGGGCATCATTGTGGATGTAACAGTGGACTCATAGTCATAGCCGTGCCAGCCCCACAATACACTTACTGCCTAGGCAGCCTTGGACAGGCAGATCACTTGACCTCTACGCCTGGGTTTTCTTATATGCTAAATAATCTCATAATAGTCCTTTGTAGCTCTGTGCATGTATATAACATGTACACTTTAGTAACAGAATGGTAACTTTAGAGGCAGGTAAGAGGCAAAGTAGGCAAATAGACCTCATCCTGGAATCAGAGACCTGAGTTCACACCCAGCCATTAGATGCTCACTACCTGAGTCACCAAGCTTCTGTCTGTCTTCATTTTCTCATCTGTAAAATGAGAATAATAATGATACCTACCTTTGAGGCTCCTTGGAAGACTAAACAAGATAATATTCGTAATATTAAATGAGATCAAATTTGAGTTTTGCAAGCCTTAAAATGCTCCTTGGCTACTATAAAGGCTCATTTACAAAGTAGAATAGAGTTGGACAACTTGCAAGGGGTTCTTTTGAGGCTGAAACCTAGAAAGTTTTCCAAGATGGCAGGATACTTCTGGGATTCCCTTGGGAATTTTAATTTATTCAATAAGTGTCAGAGTGACCGAGAAATCAGGAAGATCTGGGTTAATCTTGTCTTTGACACAATATCGGCTGTGTGAACCCATGGGTAAGTCCCTTCTTTACCGTTCGATGCTCCCAGTGTTGGCAAAGGTTTTCAAGTTTGGGTGCCCAAACTGAAACTTCAAGCTGCCTATGAGCCCTGTGTATTACTCCAGACAGTGGAGGGAGAAAGTGCTTGCTTTGGGGTGGGGGGCTAGATAAAGGGGCAGGGCATCAGAAAAATGTCCTAGGAAGCTGGGAAGAGGGAGAACAGAACAGCTCCTCAAGTGCCAGCTCTGCACACATGCCACACCTTCACCAACACTGCTCTAGGCTGACTAGAACCTGCAGAAAAGGTGTTTACATGCTTTGGTAACAGGGAGTTTCCTTACCTGGAAATTCCTTATGTCAATGAAATCACAGTTCCAGGTCCCTTCTGAATCAATAGTGTCTTGAGATTACCTGGGATCCCAGAATGGATTTGGAAATTAGGGTGGCATGGGCCAAAGTGTCTATGAATCAGAAGATACTAGCCCACTTCTTTTTTTTTTTAAACCCTTACCTTCCATCTTGGAGTCAATACTGTGTATTGGCTCCAAGGCAGAAGAGTGGTCAGGGTGAGGCCATGGGGGTCAAGTGACTTGCCCAGGGTCCCACAACTGGGAAGTGTCTGAGGTCAAATTTGAACCTAGGACCTCCCGTCTCTAGGTCTGTTCCCACTTCTAAAGAGGAGCTTGGTTTAAAAGATTTCTTTTTTTTTTAAACCATTTCCTTCCTTCTTGGAATTAGTATTTTGTATTGGTTCCAAGACAGAAGAACAGTAAGGGCTAGGCCTATGATGGTGAACCCAAGGCACATCTGCTAAAGATGATACACAGAGAACTCTCTGTGGGCATTTGTGCTGTCCCTAGCAGAGTGAGTTACTAGAAAGGCAGAGGGACTCCAGCAGAGCTCCTCCCTTCCCCCTCTCTTGGTCACTCTCAGGGCACTCCGTCTCTTGGGGAAGGGGCATGGGGTCCCTAAAAGGTTCTAAAAGGTTGGCCATCATTGGGCCAGGCAATGGGGAGTAAGTGACTTGCCCAGTGTCATACAACTGGGAAGTGACTGATTTGAAGGGCTAAATGATTTCTGTGGATCTCTGTTTCATGTCAGTAGTATTCTAATTAGAAGGTGAAAATTCCCAAGCTTTTCTTGGATATTTAAGGATGGTACCGCTCTAACCCAAATTGTCTAGAGTAGTCTAGGTTGGAATATGACTGATAACTGATCTCACTTTGTTCTCTGACTATATTCCTATTGGAGGGAATCATGGACTTAGATCAGGAAGGAATCTTTAGTCTAGAGTTAAGATAAAATAAAGATAAAAATAAAATGCAGTTTAGTTCAGCATGAAAATCAGGAACACCAATAAGACTCTCTCTTAAGAGCACAGATTCCATCTTGTGCTGCCATTTTGTTGTTGTTTTCTTTTTGTTGTCATTCACCCATGGGAAACTAGATTATATAAATCAGCTATAGTTCCCAGTGTACAGATGGATATAATTAATGGATATCTTTTCATGTGAAGAAACTTAATTGTCCTCCTCCCAACTGAAGTGAAACCTACTCCTTCCCCCCTCCAGTAAAGAAAGCCCTAAACATTCCTTCAATTAGAAATGAGATGACTTAATGATTGTTTTTGTTATAGTTAATTGAACTTTTAGACATTAATTAATTGAGGGGGCGGGTAATAAGAATTTGCCTTACTTTGTATTTGAGGTCTTTGGACTAACTAGGGAGACCACTGACACATTGCTTTTAAACTACTTAGCCAATAAAACACTTGTAACCAAATCCTTCCTCAGTTAATATTCTTTTCACATTCTACTAGTCTAATCTCCCTGTTTTGCAGATGAGGAAACTGAGGACCACAGAGATAATGTAACTTCTCTCCAAGATCACACAATAATATGAATGACACCTCTGAAAGCTCAGGGAACTGCTGGTGTCCCCTTCTTTCAGGGAACTAGACAAGTGGTTAGCCAAGGGATACTAGTAGCTCTCCTTGGACAATCATGGCTGGATTTTCCTGGAAATCTGGAGAAGAATGAATCTTAGTACTCCAGAAGGCATTTCCTTAGAATGGCAGTACAGGGAAATAATACCCTCAGGGTAGTAATGTTCTCTGGAGCCATTAAGAGGACTCAGAAACAATTGTACTCACTGTGTAATCATTAACGTAGGTGCTGAACTCATTCCTTTTCCTTTCTCTGAATATCTCCATTGAGATTCTCAAGATACTTCTGAGGGAATATAGGTAGTGTCATTATCATTGGATGCTGCAGCTTTTTTGTTGTTGTTTTTACCACCATCTTTTCTGCCTGGTTTTCCTTTCTCTCTTGTAGATTGAATGCCATAAAATATAACGGAGGGGAGATGAGGCAACTTTAGCTCAGCTTGTAACCTTATTCATTGCTCAGTTGAGGTGCCTCATCATGATTTCCCTGACTATACAGTAAATTCATTGAGGGGAAAGGGATTGACTCTTTTTAATTTTTATCTTTCTCTCAGTATCCAACTCATGTTTACACATGAGTCCTTAATGAGCATTTTTCGAATTAAATTAAATTGTGTTTCCTAGTGTTGCTTGAATGTAACGAATATGATTCAGGTGATTGTTATATGGAGAGGCAATTTGTATACTCTCTGAGAAAGAGTTTTAAGACTCAGTCAAATAACCAGAATTCAAATTCTCTCTGACACTACTTTTGAGAAAATACCCTCACCTTGTTACCAGCCTCAGTTTCCCAAGACGATACACAGGCCTAGGACTGGAAGAGAACTTAGAGGTGATCTCGTCCAACATCCTCATGATACAAATGGAAAAACTGAGACCCTAAATGATGTTTTTCATATTCATAAAATTGAGGCAATACTTGAACTTAGCAATGCATCACAAATATATTGTAAGAAAGGTGCATATGTGTGGATTTGGGGACTTTTCCAGGTAGCCCAGGAGCAGCAGTGACTAAGAATTGTGGGGATCAGAGGAGCAGGAATGAAGAGAGGAGGAAGAGGAGGAGGAGGAGGACAAAGATGAGAAGGATGAGAACAGGAGGATAGGGAGGACTTAGTCGAGAATGAGGAGCGATATGGGAATGTGGTAGAAGGGAATTAGAAGAAGGTTGGGGAGAAGATGGGGAGCAGGAGAAGCTGGAGAAGAGAAGAAGAAGGAGAAGAACCAAGAGGACTTCAAGCTCTCTCTAGAGGCTCTGGAAGTGGTGGACACATTGAAGGATGTGTGCTATCTCTTCCTTGAGGATCTTTGTATAAGTAGACTGAAGACAGTTAAGTAATTCCTATGTACCCCCTCATTTTGCCAGTTAGATATCCTGGCATGATTATATACCCCATTTCAGGAATCATTTGACACTTAGAAGGATGAGAATACCGAAGAGAAAATAACAGAGCTGACCAGACTTGTTCATGAACTAATGCCATATGGGCCAGATGATTAGGGCCTTATAGTTCATCTATAGTTCAATTTCCAAATCAGTATCATCTATGGATTGTCTGTCTCTTCATCCTTTTGTTGGCTGTCTTGGAGACATTTGCTCTAATAACGATTGGGAGGGACTTGATTAAGTTGGTTCTTAGCTTCCCCAGATGTAAAATGAAAATGGTGGATTGGACGACCGGTCTACAAATCAGTAAAAAGAACTCGACCCAAGACCCTAAGTTTGTCTATACCTTCCTCGGCTTGTTTGGTCTGTAACTTTTGGCTCCCATTTCAATTTCCCTTTTACCAGATACGCGCTGGTCTGATGTGGGAATGGGCTCCGCTTGAGGCTCCTGAGGATTGCCCTTCCCAGACAGTGCTCTGTGCTGTGCCCTGCCTCTGCCAACACTCTCTGTGACGCTTGTCCCCTTCCTGCTGGTCTGTGCTTCGGTGGTCGCTGTGTGGGTGAGCAAGCTGTCTTGGCCTAATGCAGCATCGCCTCTATGGGCGTCAGGGCCTTAATGACAAGCTCTGTAAGCGATCTTCATCTCTGGTAGGTGTGACGGTAGGGCTGTCATTTACCAGTGCTCGAAGGCGTCTCAGAAGGCCTCTACCCAACTCCTTCACTTCACAGATGAGCCACTTGGGCCTTGAATGCTCAAATGCGTTGCCCCAAATCTCAGAGGTTAATGGCGAATTTGAACCCAAGTTCTCTGGCTTGAATGCCAGGACTCTTTCCATGGGCTGTGACTTCCAAGTGAAGAGAGCAGGTCAGCCAATAAGTGTTTATTAAGGACCTTCTGTGGGCCCTGGGCTAAGCGCTGGGGATTCAAGAAGAAACGGGGCAATCTCTGCCCACCAGAGGCTCACAAGCTAAAGGAGGCCCGAGGCCTGGATAGGGATGGGACATGCGGTATGGCCTATGGGAGGAAAGTCCTTCTTCCAATGCAGGTGGGCATCTTCTTGGCAGTTTACAGGCTGAAAGAGCTGATGAAAGCAAGAAGAGGTTAAGTGACCCAGGGTCACCAGTCCATATGAGTGCCACAGGCAGAAATGGCACCCAAGCCTTCCTGGCTCTTTCGGTGACCGCCGTTATCCACTCTGCCATGTTGCCACACTGCGAGGGGTCCTCAATTGTACCACCGCGAAACCACTGAGGCCAGCCCCAGTTAATAGTGAGCTAATGGACCCTGGACGCCTGAAGGAAAAGGCTCTGCACATCCCGTTCCAAGGGTAGCCTTAGCTGTGGAGTGATCTTTGTTCAAAGGAAAATTGGGGAACAAAAGCCGCCATTGTGACGCTGTGAAAGGCTTATTGTGTGTGCTGACTGCCACCAGGCTGGTTTCATCATCGCTTTTTCCCTCTTCCTCCTTTGGATTTATTTTTCTACGCCTCTGGAAGAGGAGTCCGAGCTGTCAGCCAGCACAAATATTTCTCCTGCACAATTCACAAAACCTTTTGCCAGGTGCATTTACAGGACACCGAAAAGAAGGGTCCTTGCCAGGTGCAATGTCTCCTCCCACCTGCCCTAGAATCTTTCCCCCAACTTACTCAGAACTGAATCCTTTTGGACCCAGATTGCCTTACCCAGTTTGAACAGGACCTTGGGAGCTGGACCAGTTAGCCTGGGAAGATGCTGGGATCCCCAGTACAGAGACAAACGTCTTCAACAATTCATGCTAAAACAACTAGCGTTTACATAGCACTTTCTGGTTTGCAGAGTGCAAAGCAGATATTATTTTATCCTCCCTGGGTAGGCCAGCCACCCAGTGAAGCTCCATTCTGGGATGCTGTCCAGAGACCCCCTGCTATGGTGGCTGCTTCTCTGGGTCTGGGAGCCACAGGCTGAATCTGGATAGAGTTGGACAAAGCCCACAGAGCTGATACTGAGGGCCTAGAACAAAATGGAGGCCTCTCTTCCTTTCTCATCTCTTACATGGTTCTGGTGTTTGCACCGAGCCTATGTCCTCCATCTCCATTTCTCAAAGTATTTAGCCACTTTCTGCATTTGCCCCACGTTTTCAAAAGAAATGAATTTCTCTAAGATATTTCTCTCCCTCTCCCCCCCCCCTCTCTCTCTGTCTCTCTCTCTCTCTCTGTCTCTCTCTCTCTCTGTCTCTCTCTCTCTGTCTCTCTCTCTCTCTGTCTCTCTCTGTCTCTCTCTCTCTGTCTCTCTCTCTCTCTGTCTCTCTCTCTCTCTCTCTCTCTCTCTCCCTCTCTCTCCCTCCCTCTCTCTCTCTCTGTCTCTCTGTCTCTCTGTCTCTCTGTCTCTCTCTCTCTCTCTCTCTCTCTCTCTCTCTCTCTCTCTCTCTCTCCCTCCCTCTCTCTCTCCCTCCCTCTCTCTCCCTCCCTCCCTCTCTCTCTCTCTCTCTTTCTCTCTCTCTCTCTCTCTCTCTCTCTCTCTCTCTCTCTCTCTCTCTCTCTCTCTCTCTCTGTCTCCATGGGTGACTAAATGGACATGAGGAGGCTATGGTCAGCCAGGTACACAAAGCGAGAATAAGAAATAGTGCGCTTTCTTGCCCTGGGACCAGAGATGGGGGCTTGGACTGAACAACAGAGATTTTATTGATAGATATTATTTTGGGTCCTCCAAAGGGAAGAATAAATTGATTCAGACTGTCCTGAAAGTGACTGAGCTGGCAGTTTCTGATGGGAGATGTGGGGAAAGGAATAAGGAAACTTCTTTTCCTGTTGTCTCTCTGCAGAAGGGTTTAAAAGAATCTCATCCCCATGGAAGGGCAGCATTTTGGCATTGACTAGGGAGAGAGTCATGCCTTCAGGGATATCTGAAAGGAGGATCTGGGGACTGGTAGCTAGAGAGAGGGAGGAGTGAGTTCTTTTCAGGCAACCACCTTCTAGCTTTAGCCACTCACAGCTAGTCTAACGCCTCTCTATGGACCATAAGCTGTTGGAGAGCCACTTCTCCCTCAGGCTGGGTCATGTACTGCCATTACCCAACATAAGAGTATGGATGGACCCTCATTTCCGATAATTCCAGGCCTCAATATCAGATTATATGGGAAAGACATAGCTTCATTATACAAAATACAAATGTAATTAGGCACTAGCAGAGTTTGTCCTAGTGGATAACAGTGTGGTTCTGGTTTGCTTTGAGTCCATGAGACCTAGGGTTTAGGTAAACTGAGTAGCATAGACTCTGAATGGATAGAGATCCTTGCAACATCTCAGTGAGAAGCTGGGAGAACTCTTGTTTTTGTTTTTAATTTTATTTAATTAATTAATTTAGAGTATTTTTCTAAGGTTACAAAAATCATGTTATTTCCCTACCCTACCCCCAAACCCCTCTCATAGCCAACACACAATTCTACTGGGTTTTACATGTGTCATTGGTCAAGACCTATTTCCATATTATTGATATTTGCACTAGGATGATCCTGTAGAGTCTACATCCCCAATCATATCCCCATTGGCCCATGTGATCAAGCAGTTGTTTTTCTTCTGTGTTTCTACTCCCACAGTTCTTTCTATAGAGGTGGATAATATTCTTTCTCATAAGTCCCTCAGAATTGTCCTGGATCACTGCATTGCTGCTAGTAGAGAAGTCCATTACATTCAATTGTGCCACCATGTATCAGTCTCTGTGTACAATGTTCTGCTTCTGGTCCTCTCACTCTGCGTCAGTTCCTGGAGGTCCTTCCAGTTCACATGGAATCCCTCTAGTTCATTATTCCTTTGAGCACAACAGTACTCCATTACCAATAGATACCACAATTTGTTCAGCCATTCCCCAAGTGAAGGGCATCCCCTCATTTTCCAATTTTTGGCCACCACAAAGAGTGCAGCTATGAATATCCTTGTACAAGTCTTTTTCCTTATTAGCTCTCTGGGGTACAGACCCAGCAGTGCTATGGCTGGATCAAAGGGCAGACCCTTTAGCTCCCTTTGGGCATAGTTCCAAATTGCCCTCCAGGATGGTTGGATCAGTTCACAACTCCACTAGCAATGCATTAATGTGGGAGAACTCTTGTAAGTGATGTGAGATCCAGTAAGTGATAAGACAGCTGGAGAAAATGGCAGGAGCAAAAGACTAGTGAGGCGGAAGCAGAGAAGGAGGAAAGAGGTTCCTGGACCTGGGGGGCTTTTGCTTGGCTTCATTTCACTCCTGCCAACAGAGGCAAAAACTTTTGGACAGCAAGTATTCACTGTGGCAGGACCTTGGGGTTTCCTTATCTTCATCCTGAGAGCTAAGGGTAGTTGAGTGGCACAGTGAGTAGAGCACTGGGTTTGGAATTAGGAAGACTCATCATCATGAGTTCAAACCTCACTTCGGGCACTTACTAGCTATGTGATCCTGGGCAAGTCTGTTAACCCTGTTTGCCTCAGTTTCCTCATCTATAAAATTAATTTGAGAAGGAATTTAGCAACCTATTTCAGTATCTTCACCAAGCAAACCCTAACTGGGATTATGGAGAATCAGATATGATTGAAATGACCAAAGAACAACCATCTGGATTTCAGCATTCATCTCCTGGGAAAGTCATTCATAATGTTCTTTGCTTCTGGGGCACCTGGGATTTGTGAACTCACATATCCTTGGGATCAGTGATTGGGAAATGGGTGATGGAGTGACTGCAGATTATTTTAATTATTTGATAATTATCTCTTTCTACCTCCTTGGACCATGCAGTTGGTGTAGTGCATAGAAGCCTCAGAGCCTGAAAGACAGTGGTTCAGGTCTTCAGATACGTTCTGCCCATGTGATCTTGGGCTATCCAACCTGTCAGAGCTAGCCAGTGCTTAATTAGCAAAGAAAGTGCTAACACTCACTGGCAGAGGAAGTTTCTCCATTCAGAATTTCCTTATATCAATGAAGTCCCATTTCCAACCCCAAAAAGATCAAAGAAAGAAGAAAATGACCCCTTTGTACAAAAACGTGTACCGGAGAATTTTTTTGTGGTAGCCAAGAATTGGGAATTAAGGGGGTCTTCATTAATTTAGGAAGAGCTAACCAAATGATACGAGTGTACTGGGGTACTTTCGTGCTCTAAGAAATACTGAAGTGAATGGTTTTAGGGCAAGCTGGGCAGACTCATAGGAAGTACTGAGGAGTGAAATGAACAGAACCAGGAAAACAGTTGATTCTGGGCCAGCAATATGGTGAAGTTGAATAACTTTTGGAAGATTTAAGAACTCTGATCAATATAGTGACCAGCCATGACTCCGGAGGACAAACAGTAGCACATGATATCCATCTCCTGATAGGGTAGCCGGGGAGGGGAAGAGTAGGGGAGGGAGACTCAGATTGCAAAAGGAAATGTTTGTTGTTGTTGGAACAAAAGAACAATTTCTATGATATCAACAGCTCTGTAAAGACAAACTCTGAAAGCCTTTGGAACTTTGATCAATGTGGCGAACAAGCCCAAATCCCAGAGGGCTCATGATGAAGCGTGCTGCTTGTCTCCTGCAAAGATAGGAAGGACTCCGAGTATATAATGAGGCACACGTGCTTTGGTTTGATTTCTTTTTGGACCTGGCCAATGCGGGAATTTGTTTCATGACACTATGCTTATTTGTCAGAAGGGTTTTGTTTTTCTGCTTTCTTTTCCAGGGCTCTGTGTGGGAAAGTATGAGGAAGAGAAAATGCATTTTAATTAAAAAAAGAATTTAAATTAGAAAGAGAAATCACAGGTGTGCTCCATGTCCTCCTGCCTGTGCCGTCAGCAAATGCCATTTTGCCTAACTGGAATCCCATGTGTTTCAATCTAGGTAGGTTGGAAAAATTCCATGCAAAATGAAGGCTCATGAAAAGTGACTTTGAAAAGGCGAAGGAGCGCAACAAGTTTGGGGATCCTGTGGTTCACTGGCCTGCCATCGATATCTATTCACTATAAATACAGATATGGGAGACATCGATCTGCTTTATTAGTCTGGCTAAGCTGGATGGACTTGTCTAGGTGAGGGATGAACTGTGTGTAAATAAGTTCAGGTAAACTCAGCGGCAGTGACGGATGAATACTGTCTTTGAAGGTGCAGGCAGCCCCCCATTCGCACTGATCAAGAGAGAAGCCAAACCTGGGAAACCCTACAGTCTGAAGTACTTGCCATTAATGTTTATTGGAGAAAAGTCATTACACTGGAGAAAGGCCAATGCCTTGAAGTAAAGGTAGGAGACAGCAACAATGTCCCTTTGGCTGCAGCACAGCCTCCAAAAGGCAGCTGTTAGCGCATATGAAGTCAAGGCTGGGTTCCATCATAACCTGAAAGAGAGAAGGGCCATGCCAGAATGAACTTTGATAAGACATCCTCCCTGGGACCCACTGGATGCTTTGCTTTTTGACTCCAAGCAGCCTAACATGTTTCTTGATGGTTCTTTTTCAGTTTCTAGAACTAGGAAACGTTCACCTGTAGACTAGATGGATAACAGGAGAGAAGGCAAAGCTCACTGTTTCATGTGACCAATACACTCAGAAACCTTTCATGGGAGTTGAAAATCCCACGTCACAGTGAACCTCCTTCTTGAAGAAGTATTCTTCTACAAAGAGACCCAGGCATTCGACGACTTTTCTCAGGCTCCGCAGAACTGCCAGCATCACTAATCTGGTATTTGGGGGGCCATTAATAACGAAATTGCATTCTAGACACAAAGAGAAGCATTGCTCTGACGTGGATGTGACTTGTTACAAGCAAGAACTTTGGACAAAGACTCACATGGGAGCTAATGTTTGGCCCCCAACAAGCCCCACAGCTACCAGGAGCCTCTGTGCCTTATCTGGAAAACAAGGCAAACAATGGGGTAACCTCACAGGGTTGTGGAGAGGAAGGAGTGAGATAAGGGATGTGTTCTTTGGCAGCTTGGTGTAATGGAAAAGATTCTGGACTTGGATGTCAGAAAGACAAGTTCAAATCCTGCTTCAGAAACAATTAACTCCCTGTATGACCCTGGGAAAGTTCCACGGACTCTGCCTCAGCTTCTTCATCTGTGAAATGCAAATTTAAAAATGATAGCCCATACCTCAGAGGGTTGTTGTGAGAATCATATGTCATAATCTATAAAGCACCTTTTGAACGTCATACATGTTAGCTGTAATTATCGCTACCTTCCTTTCTCACCGAGTTGCCTTAGAAAATCCCCTTCTCTCCCTAGAAGGTCCGTCCATTATTAGAAGTCTTGAACCTGAGAACTCTTCCAAGCTTGGAAATACACGAGGCACTACCCAGAAAATCTCCCTTCTGTTATTATTATTATGATCTATTGGATATGAATATGATCGATTAATAATAATAGAGCAACATTTAAATATAACTTTTAACATTTACGAAGCATTTTACAAATATCATCTCATTCAATCTACACAACCTGGCTCTTGTTATCCCCACTTTAAAGATGAAGGAACTAAAGGAAAGAGATGAAGTCGTGTGTCCTGGGACTTCCTGCGTTATGCTTCCTGTGGTATTCACTAGCCAAGCTCCATTCTCTGTTAGGCTCAGCAAAGGAAGTAAAGTCATGAGGCAGCCAGGATCTTGAGGTTCAAGAAACACCTTCTCAGACCACATCTGAATGCATATACCTTGTAACTGCCATTTGGTGCTTTGGGGGATTGTGGGAGAGGATGAAATTCTGTTCAGAAGAGCTTCACTGCTTTTCAGAAAAAGGAAGAAGGCAACAGGTGAAGAAGAGCCCTTGGGAGGCATTGGAAGAAAGTGGGAGACCCAGCTGCTTTTGGAGGCCACCAGGCTCCTTGACAAGGGCCAGACCCTCTGAGTCCCAGTTAGCCAACATCAGGAGCTCGGGGGCCCTCTTGTAGCTAGGAGCCGGTGAGCATACACACATTCTTGGTGGCCCAGTGCCCCTGAGACGCTTCCAAATCAGGGCCAGGTCCCGCCATTTCTACCGGTTAGTTGGAGAACTCCTCAGATTGGGCAGAGGTTCTCTGGCTCTGGCTCTGCAGCCCCAAGCTTCCCTAGATCAGAGGGGCCCAACGAGAGCCCACACTCCCCTGTGAGGCACGAACTAGATTAAAATGTAATTGGGGAATACTTACCAGGACAAATCAATAAAACACATAACATCACGGGCTAAAACTCAATGAATATGCCGCCGACTTTGCTCATGACAGCAGCGTCCTCATTGGTCTCCCTACTCCAGAAGCCAGGGGAAGACCGGACCAGCTCACCCCCTGACTCCTCAGCCACCTCCATGGCTCCCTATTTCTTCTAGGATAAACTCGAAACTCCTCTGTTTGCCTTTTAAGCCTTTCCCAACTGCCTCCAAGCTCTCTGTATTTCCTGCCTGATTGAACGCGCTTTGATCCAGCCCCAACCCTGGTCCTGTCTTTTCCTCATGCCCCACGTCCCATCCTCTCTCTTTCCGGAAGCTGTTGTTGGGCCTGTCCTCCTCCCCTCCCCACCCTGGGTGCGAGGACGGTCCTGACCCCCTCCCCCAAGGCTTTCCGCCCCAGCCCACCTGTGCATTCGTTAGCTTTCTGCTCTGCACGCACAATGACTAACTAGCCTGGGTCCTTGGGGTGCCCCTATTCGAAAGGGCTCTTGGCCAGTGGGGATGCTCGGCTGAGCCACCTTCCATACCGAAGCGGAGTCGGTGAGGCTGAGCTCTCACTAGAACGCCAAGCCTTTCCCAGCTCGGTGCAGCTTTGCAGACTGGCTTGAGGACCTCCTCAAAATTCAGGGTGGGACCAGCTTCCCTACAAGCTTCGGGCTGTCCTCACTGGCTCCCCGCCTCCCTTCGCATGGCGTCTGCCTTCCGCGTCCACCTTGCGCACGAAGCTTCCGTCCCCTCACACAGACAACCGGCGCGGGCGGCAGAGCGCCCAGTCCCCGCTCCACTGAGAAGAGGTCGCGCGGAGTCTTTGGGACCATCTTTTACCACCATTTTCACCCTCTCGCCTGTTCTCTACCCATGATTCTTTGGGGGGCGGGGACGCCACCAGAAAAATGCCCCGACTCCTCCCCGGCTGACCTCCCTCCCTTTGATCGGGATCCCCCGGCTTTAAAAAACAGCTCTTGCTTTGGGCCTCCCCACCAGCTCGGAGGCAGAAGGGCAAGCATGGGCTCAGGGTCCCCCAAGGTGGGACTTCATGCCAGCTCCTCCATCCACTGTGCCGCCTCGCTGCCCAAGCCCGGGGCTTCTGGACTCTGGCCACAGGAATCATCGGTGCTCAGTCTGTAATAAGGCTTGTTTCTTGGACTCCAGATCTGCTTCGCCCTGGACCCCCTCCCCCGTCAGGGGGTCTGTGTGAGCGACTTTCCCGGGGTCGCACAGCTAGCCTTGTCAGGGGTGGGCTCAGAACCTGCTTTTCCTGCCTTGTGCCATTTTCCTTCTCTCTGGTGGAGTAGGCTAGGGAATGGGACAGAGTCGAGCCTCACCGTGGGTGGGCACTAGCTCGTTGCCAGGGACTTGGAACTTACCGGTTCCTTCTCTCCTTGGCTCATCTTTTGCTAGAGCGAGCAGCTGCTGCCGGAAATGGATTGGGAATGAAATAGTATCGAGGCCACGGATATCGGGGGTAGGCAAAAGGCCAATACGGGCCAAACGGGTACTGGTAACGGTTGCCGTAAAACCTGGGCAGCAGTTCATGACTTCTACTCTCCTGCTGAGACAAAGAGGGAAAACAGCCCCGTCAAGGTTCAGAGGTACAGGAAAGGGCTGTCTAAGCGGCGGTATAGGGCAGTATAGGGAACCGAAGCCAGCTGATCTCCAAGCCCGGAGGACCCGGCTTCAAGTCCTCCTCTATGCCCTCGGGCAACTCTTGGAGACTATAAATTGTTCATTTATTGATTTTTTAACCCTTTCCTTGGAATCACTCCCAAATAGCGATTCCAAGGCAGAAGGGCAGTAAAGGCTGTAAAAGCAGTGGGAATCAAGTGACTTGCCCAGGGTCACACAGCTAGAAAGTGTCTGAGTCCAGATTTGAACCCAGGACCTCTTATCTCTAGGCCTGGCTCTTTATCCACTGAATGCCCCAGCTGCCCCCTGAAGACTATAAGTTGTTTAAAAGGTGACCATCTACATTGCTCTGGGGAGCTTTATTACCTCCCACTTCCCTAAAATAATGAAATCATGCTGCCAATACACATTATCATTATTGTTGTGGTTTTGCCATCTCAGTCATGTCCGACTCTTCATGACCCCATTTTGGGTTTTCTTGGCAGAGACACTGGGTGGTTGGCCATTTCCTTCTCCAGCTCATTTTACAGACGAGGAACCTGCAACAAACAGGGTGAAGTGACTTGCCCAGGGTCACCCAGCTAGTCGGTGTCCGAGGCCACATTTGAACTCAGTCTTCTCAGGAGTCTTCTTGATGACTGTTGGCCCTCTCTAGCGCACCACCATCTGCAACGTTCATTGAGTTCTAAGCTGTGGGTCCAGACCCTATCCCATTATGGAATGGTAAAGAGGGCCTGAATTCAAATCCTACCTCTCCCTTCTGCCCTTTCTACGTATGTGACCTTGGGAAACTCAAGTAACTCCCCTGGCCTCAGTTTCCCTATTCGTTCCTTCGTGCTTGCTCAGTGCCTGGCCCATAGTAGGCACTTAAAACTCAGTCAAGGTGGCCCAGTGGCTAGAGCAGTAGGCCTGGCATCGGGAAGACTCGAGCCCCAATCCATGCTCGGACACGTGCAGGCTGAATGGTCGGGGCAGCCCCCAGCCCCTGTTTCTTCAGCTTCTCCCATCATAAAGTAGGGACAGTAAGAGCGCCTGCCTGCCAGGGCCGCTTTCAGGATCCGAGCAGGCCCTTCCAGCTCAGATGGGCTGGCGGCTCGGTCGGCCTTGTGTTTGCTGAGGGCGGCCAGGGGTCTGCCCGCAGCACGGGAAACTTCGCCTGGCGCGGTGCTCCCAAGGCTTGGGGCCGCGGCGCCTCGGCACGCAGCTCCTCGTGGACGCTCCTCGGCCCCAAAGCCGCTCCTCCTTCTCTTGTGGAGCGGAGCGATTGCTTCTACCCAAGCGAGTCTCCATGTTCACGCAAACGGGTTTCCCATAAAGTCAGCGTGTCTGCCCGTGGCCAGAAGCTGGGGCCACTGGCCGAGGTCCCGGCGGAGGCGTGGTCAGGGGAAGGGAGTGGCTCCTGATGGGCGGCCGCCGGCCCGAGGTCACCCTCCTCCTCTCTGAGCAGACTGGGCAGCCGACGACTGAAGCCGGCCACTGTGTGCACCCAGAACGGGCTGGGAGCAGAGAGAACAACCCGGCACATCTTTACCCTGCCGAGGCCTGAAGCTCTCATCACGTGGGGTGTGACATGGTTGTGGTGCAGACATTTCAGGCGGGCCCCACTCTTTGGGGCTTCTTGGCAAAGACACGGGAGCCCTTTGCCGTTTCCTTCTCCAGCCCAAGAAAGGCAGGCAAATGGGGCTTAAGTGAATTGCCCAGGGTCACACGGCTGCTGAGGGTCTGGTTGCATTCGAACTCGGGCCTCTGCCTGTAGCCCCATGGAATGGTCTGGGCACGAGAGCAATGGCTCGGCACGAATGCGGATCGGCGGACCGGCGCTTGGCAGGACCCGGGGCTGCTCCCTAGCCTCTTTGGGCTCGGCGTGCTCATCTGTGGCGCGGAGAAGCTCACCTCCACGTCCTTTGGGGCCTTCCCAACGGTAAGGGATACAGCCTTGGGGCCGCAGCTCACCTTGTTTCCGTCGCTGCCCTGCCCAGGCTTCCAGGATGGCCACTTGAGCATGGCCAAGCCGGGGGCGTAAGGGCAGAGCGGGGCCATCGGTTAAGTTGACTGCATCGCTAGTTCGCCCAGGAGTAAGCACAAGCTGAGCTTTCTGGCCCCTCTTCCTCAGCCAAATCTAACATGGATTCTCTCATCATGTCAAAGTTTTCTGTCCATGACTTCTCCCATGAGTGAATTCACGAGAGGGCCGAAGGCCCCGACCCTGGGAGGGGAAGGACCCAAGGGCCGGCGGGGGACCGTTGGAGGGGGACGAGCACCAGCGCCCATTTGGGAAAGAGAGGAAGAGGAGGGCCAGCGTCCTGAGGAGCCAAACGTGCCTGCCCGACCACAACAAATGATTTTGGAAATTGCCCCCCATTTGTTTCTGTGGGGTTTTCTGTGTTTTAGTTTAGCGGGGCTCCAGGGAAAGGAGGAACTCACACTGCGTTTTCCCCGGCTCCGGTCCTGAGCAGCCTGCGGTACAAAACAGTAGAAATTCGTGAAAGAGGAGTGTGCATGAAGCCCCCAACGTCCGCCCACACGCCTCCAAAAGCCACAATGGAGCAGGGCCCCCCCAGAGATCAGAGACCCATGCATGAGAAAAGAACGCTGGACCGGAGGCAGAGGATGCGGGCTCCCTTCCCATCTCATCTCCTTCCTAGCCCAGAGCTAGGAATGGGCCATAGCTAGCAGCAGGCTTACTCTGCTCAGGCTCAGACACAATGGCTGCCCTGAGTCCATTCTCATGGCTGGTTGACTGGCAGACTAGGATTGCACTCACTGGACGGTTCCAGTTGATGGGTTAATGGCCAGGATCACTAGACTTCTACATACCTTAACCTTTCCCTTAAGGGCTAAAAATCCAACTTCCCAGCCAGTCTACAAATGGACCCCTCCACCCTGAAGGAGCCATGACGTGAGTGTAGAGGAGAAAAGTGACCAGAATCAACAGAAAGACACCCGGAGCTCTCAGGACAGAAATGACGCTTACCAGGGAACCGAGAGTCAGAGTGATGAAGGCTACTGTCAGGAGGGCTTTCATGATACTCTGCCGTCTCCTAGAGGCAAGCAGGACACGGTCAGACCCATACATGGCATGACTAGGACATCTCTAGGAGAGCCGCTGGGGATGACCCACTTCCTCTCTCTGGGACTCTGGAAAAACGAGGGCATCACTCTAGGTGGTTTCTGAGCTCCCTTCTAGCTCTTGACAGTCGGAGACTCTGAGGATGCTGCCCTGCTTCTCCAAATCATCTGTGCATGACAGATGACACGTGCCTGGATCCTCCAGGGAACTGGAACAGTTTCCACAGCTTGGTTCCGAGTTGTTGAGGCTAGCTGAGGTAAATGATTATTATAACACAGACATTTCATAGTGATTAAAGGTTTACAGAGAAGATGTCGGGGTAGAGTCAGTGAAAGTTCAGACCTCTGAAAACCCTTCCTTACGGATTACAAACTAAATGCTTCTAGGAGACTGAAAATCAAACCTAACAACAAGACAGAGTGAAGGAACCCTCCTCCTGGACTCAATTGAAAAGGTATGCCCCCCTCCCCAAAGCCACAATTAGAGAACACTCGGGTTTAAGGGGAAGGAAGAAGGAAGGTCCCAGGACCCCTCCACCACCTAGAGTGCTGAGCCTCTAGCTGTAGCTGGAACCTCGGTGGGCAAGGGCACTAGTCTGGAGGGAGTACCTTGTGGGCAAAGCTGTGCCAGGCTCAGAATGTCGAACACAGGTGGTGGGGAAGCAGTGCAGAGCAGGCAGCCTACTTGCAGCAGCAGAGGCACTCCATATTGCACCCCCCCCCCATTTTGGCCTCAGGATACATCCAGCTCTGCAACTCAGCTGGGTTTAATCCCATCAAAGTCTTCAGGGGATGGGGAAACTCAAGCTCCAACACCCCTCCCCCATAGACTGTGCTGAGAGATTTGCTGACTAAGCTGCAAAGGTGAAGACTGCAAAGCCCCAACCAGAGATCCAACACAAAAGGGAGGAGCAAAAGCTCAGGCAACTACAGGAAGTAAAGAAGGGGTAAATATGAACAAACAACAGAAAAAGAAAAAAGAAATCACAATCGACAGCTTCTATCAAGAAATGAACAAAGAGCAAATGGAACAGAGGAAGAAGGAACAGTAAGCAAAAAAGCAAAAACAAAAACCAGAAACTCCAGCAAATTGGATACAGAGTTTGGAAGAACGCAAAATACAATTCAAAACACAATTAGGAGAGGCTGAAGACAACTGGAAAAAGAACTTAAAAAACAAGATAAGTCATCTGGAAATAGAAAATAGTGTCTTGAAAGCCAAAATCAATCAGCTTGAAAATGAGTCAAAGGAGATGAAAGATCAGAAGGAGAAGCATGACCAAAAAGCCAGGGATGAAATCCAGTCTTTAAAAACCAGAATAGAACAATTAGAAGCAAGCAACTTCACAAGGCAGCAGGACACTATAAAACAAAATCAAAAGAATGAAAAAATTGAGGACAATATGAAGCACCTCATTCACAAAACAGAAGATTTAGAAAATCATTCCAGGAGAGACAACTTAAGAATCATTGGTCTACCAGAAGACCATGACAAAAGAAAAAGCCTGGACATCACCCTACAGGAAATAATTCAAGAAAACTGCTCCAATATTCTAGAACAAGAGGGGAAAGTGGAGACTGAAAGAATCCACAGATCACCTCCTGTGCTTTATCCCCAACTGACAACACCCAGGAATGTTATAGCCAAATTCAAGGACTATCAGACCAAAGAAAAAATATTACAAGCTGCCAAGAAGAAGTCATTTAGATGCCATGGAACCACAATGAGGATAACATGGGATCTGGCTGCATCTACACTGAAGGATCGAAAGGCATGGAATATGATATTCCAGAAAGCAAGGGAACTAGGTCTACAACCAAGAATCTACTACCCAGCAAAACTGACTATAATCTTACAGGGGGAAGTCTGGTCATTCAACAAAATAGAAGAATTCCAAGGATTTGTAAAGAAAAGACCAGACCTGAAGGTTTACAGATTGCCTTACAGATCTCATTTCCTTTCATTCTCACCATCACCCTGGGATGTAAGTGCTATTATTATCCTCAGTTTACAGTAGGAGACAGAGGGGAAGTGAAACAGAATTTGAACTTAGGGTTTCCTGATTCCAAGTCCAGCTCTCCATCCATTGTGAGAGTTCCCTGCCATCATTCTGGGGCATGAGGGCAATGGAGAATTTGGCCAGTCATCCAGATCTTTAAGGCAAATAAACTCTTAAACCAAGGGAGCATAAAGGAGGGATCTCAATGGAACCTATTGAAATAGAGAAAGTAAACTGAGGAGAACTATTTCTTCTTGCAATGACTGCTGTCCTCTGGCTTTGACTAGAGAGATCTGCTAAGGGAACCTGAGGCTGCTTATTTGTAATGGAAGAAGAAATGAGAGATGCTGGTACACAGGGAAACTGCTCTGGGGTTTGCCTACTGATCCCTACTGATGGCTGATGGATCAGTATATCTTTCTAAACTCCTCTCCCCTTCACTCCCTCTCTTCTCCAACCCTCTCCTCCCTTGCCTCCCTCACCTCCCAATTCTTCTTGAAGCCTTTATTCCCTCCCCTCTTGAGCAAACTATAAAGATATTCTTTTCCTTTCCTCTTTCAAGTCAAGGGGTTTATTGGGATAACAGGATGGGAAACTGAGGTGAGAGGGATTAGGATGTCCCTAATCTAAAATGAGGGAAAATTGAGGGTTTGAGAAAGTAGTCCAGTCATAAACTGTGACTCTAAGACAATTAGAGAAATGGAGGACACAGCTTTTAAATCTTCTTTCTTCTTCTTCACAAAATCAGCAAAGTCTCTCAGCTTAACCCCAGAGAGAAATAAAGTTCAAAATCTCTCCTTCAGCCTGGCTTTCCTCCAACTCTTGATCAATCAAATCTCAGAAAGAACAAAGGTTTCCCCTTGACCAGAGAACCCCAAAACCAAGTCAGCCCCACAAGGGTCTTTCAGCCAGGTTCAACTGCCAAGAGAGGCAGAGACCAAGTCAAAGCCCAGTTTTTCCTTCTCCTCATTCTCCAAGGATTCTACTTACTTGAAATTTTAAAGTGAAATACCATCCCTTTCCCCTGAGGCCAAGGAAGAAATATTTTGTGATCCAAAGCTCTCTTACCTCACCTCAGATTCTTCTTTCTGACGGGCAGAGTGAGGATAGGAGAATGAAGGTGGCCCTGGGCTTTGACAATATTTTATAGATCCTGAAACCCTGTGGAATGAAGCTTGTGGCTTGTGGGCCTCTCCCTGAGGATCCACCATTATCCAGCTGGATCAGCGAATGTCACAGAGTGTTGAAATTAGAGACCCATCTGGGATTCCCCTTTTCAGAGAAACTACCAGAGGGACTGCTGCATTGCTTTATTTCCCCTCCCCTTCTCCCCAAGCCAGCTGGTAAAAACATGATTCCTGATCTTGGGATCTTGGGGATTTGGTCAATGATATTATTTGTTTCAGGGGAAATTTAATGAGTCAGTTACTATGATCCTATAAACCTGGGCTTAGCCTTGGGTGGGGATGCCATAGCCTTCTGGGTAATATCCGTTGGGTTGAGGAAGGAAATGTAGCATTTTAACTAAGAACAGTAAGCCAAGGGGTAGAACTTAGTCATGGTTGAGCCATAGTCCTGTCTGATATTAGATGTTCATGTTGGTTGGGCATCAAAACAGTTTATATAAGAATGTATGTAAAGCTATTTAATGATCGATTTTTATACATAGCAAAGGAGAATACATTTGTTGGCAAAAAATATATATGTAAGAATATCCATTTATATAATGATCATAATTCTCAATTTGTATAATTATAAATTCTTACTGTTCTTAGTCACAGATTTGGTGCCAAGACTGAGATAGAAGTCGGGTCTCCTGACTAGAGGTGCAGTCTTCTTTCTACTCTCTCGTGCCATCTTTCCTCCATATAGACTCATGGTCTAAAAACACTCATTATATTTTTCCCTGGGAGAAGAAACTTTGGTTAGCTGGTACTCACATACTCAGAATTTTTTTTAAAAGGAGTGGAGGAGTCCCAGACAGTACTTGGCCTACTGCTTCATTATTATTTAAATCTGTCCTTCCAGACTACCTTCAGACCTCTTGGTCTAGTCTAAGATCTTACTCTCCATTTCCCACTTTACTCGCCCATCTCCATGCCTCTGTTCATATAGTATGCAGTGTCTGGAATGGACTTCCTCCCTATCTCCTCTTGTGGCATCTTGCCCTTAAGCTCCCATCACTTCCATGAAGGGCCTCCAGCTGGGAAATCTCTCTGTCTCTGTCTCTCTCCCTCCCTCACTCTCTCTCTCTCCCCCCCTCCCTCCCTCTCTCTCTGTCTCTCTGTCTGTCTCTGTCTCCTTGGTTTCTTCATAACATTTGAAGGAACCTCTCCTTTGACAGTTTTTTCTTTTCTTTTTTCCATTTGGCAGATTTTCTGGCTTATTTTTAGAGAAAACAAAACAAAATGTGCCTCCAGGTTTGGGAATGGCCCACTTATAGCACAACCAACACATATGTAAAAAATAAATTTGTTTAAATATTCAAGTATGTGATAAGTACTGATGTTTTGCTTGTTGTTGTTTTTTAAATTATGATTGTTAGCTTCCCTTTTTTGGTCAGTCAGCCTCTTCAGATTCAGTTCTTTTCTGCTTAGGTAGTGGTACATCCTCCTTTGGGTCAGGTTCCTTGCTTTTGGTCCTTTGGCCCCTTGAGGAAGGGTCCTTTTCATTCATGATGTGATTGTGAATGAGCTCGGCCCTGGTTTAGATATCACTTGACTCTTCTCCCTTGGGTCCAGTAGAGTAGAGAAAGGAATGGATTGTCAATCAGCAAACCTGGGTTCAACCCTGGGATGAATATGCTATATAACCCTGGGCCATTTTCTTTTCATTCTGCCACCCTTGGACCTGTTCTACCAACTTTTCAGACTTTTTGTGAGAATCAGATAACAGAAAGGTTGGACGGTTGATGGTTTATCCTCTTTATTGCTGCTGTATGGCTAGGATAGGGCAGAAGCCAGTCTAACCGGTCATCTAGGACACTGAGACAAGACCAGAAAAGCAGACAGGTATGGGACTGTCAGCTTTGTGAGGGAAAGGACTGGCCCTTCGTCTTCTGGCTCATTGGCTCTTGTCTCCCCAAGCTTCTAGTAGGAGGAGGCCGCTGAGGAGAGAAGAAGGTGGATGCTAGAGGGTTCTACAAAGAAAGTCATAGGGACTTCCTTGACAAGGATGGGGATATTTGGGATGAGGGCGAGTGAGCAGCTGAGAACAGGGTCCAACTGGCTGACTGCAAGGATGGTGGTCCCCTCCACAGAGACAGGGAATGTGAGTGAGAGATGAGAACCCCGCGAGGTCTGTCGTTCGGCCCATCCTGCATGGCAGGGTGGAGCTCTTGCCCTCTAGCCACTGGCCAGACATCCGGGGCCCTCTGAGGAGAGCCTGCTGGAGACGTGTGCACATGCTCTGGGGAAGTTGCTGGCCCACTTGCTGCCTGAGGTCGCCGTTAGCTTATAGCTCAGGGGCCAACTTGTGCAGCACCAGAGGCAAGTCTGGGAGCTGGCAGAGCAAAGGATGCCTGCCGGTGGGTGCTGGGTGCTAATGGCTGAAGAAGGGGCGTGTCAGGAGATGGGCCCCCATCTTGCCATCTGCAGACTGGTTGTCCGTTGGCGGCAATTGCCATGGCCCGGGGGAGCTGGGAAGACCCTTGGGAAGTCGTGGCCTCTCAATCCCCCATGAATTGCAGCGGAACCGCTGAGCTCTATCAGCCCGAGTTTTACGTAAGGCAGACATTTTCTCGACAGCTCATTACGGCTCTGGATGGCTTTTGTACAACTCCAGGATGGCAGCTTGGACAGTCCTCTGTCGCTGGCCAGCCGCCCTTTCCTTTCTCTGCCAGGGAGTTCGTTTTCTAAACCCTTTTGTCCCTTTTCCCGGCGACCGTGTGATTCCGTAGATGGTTCCCGAGTGCCGAATACGCCCTGCAGGGAGAAGGCGCTCCCCAGAAGCCGGAGAGCCCGAGGGAGGGGGTCAGCGCTTCCCCCTTTCTCCCCGGCATTTTCCCCTCAGGGAACTGAGAGACGGGCCGGGCCGGGGACAGTTTTCCTTCACAGCTCCTACAGCTGTCCAGGCTAAGTCGAGGCGCCGAAAGTTACTCCCTAGAAAAGAGGAAAGAAAACGTCTCGGCTTGTGGCTGAGACTTGGGCTGAGGCTGCCAGCTCGGGGATTCGGAGAGGGAGGATCCCTTTCCGGTTCCGACGGCGCGTGCTGGAGAGATTCCCGGAAGTAAGAAAGGTCAGAAGATGTCGGGCCACCCTGTGCCTCACTGCATTTCCCGGAGCACTCCTTGTGCAGGGTGTGAATGCGAACGCCCTGGGTCCCGGGCGGCACGGCCCGAGAGGCCACGGCGGCCCACGGTCGGAGGCTAGCGACCCCCCGGAGGAGAAGTGCAGGCGTAGATTTCTCCAGCCTCGCTGAGGTCTGGCCGCAGCGACACTGTCCCCACTTCCTGCCCCTCTTTGGAGGGAGACAGCTGGGCAGGGCCAAGCTAAAGAGGCACCGGGAAAGGGAACAGGGACAGCCCCAGACACGAGACCGTCCTTCTCCTCTAGGAGCTTATGCCCTGGACTCCCCCACGAGTCCCCTTTGGAGACCCATTCCGTGGCCGCGAGCCTTCTTTCCACCCAGACAGACCCCGGGCGAGGAGTTTTCCATAATCTCCGATACTTGCTCCCTGTGTGACTGTAGGCAAGTCACTTAACCTCAGACGGCCTCATTTCCTCAAGTAGGAAATGGGAATGATAGCGTGTCAGGATCAAATGAAATAATGATGTTAAAAAACTTCACATTGGTAAACTACTTTCTCTTTGCAAAAAAGTTAAGTAAAATATTTAATGTGATAAAATACTTTGTAAAATACAGAGCCTGGCACTCAATAGATACTTAAAATAGGCACTTCATAGGTAATTTTGTCTTTCTTTCCATGCCATAGGAAGCTTAGAGGACATGCACAGTCCGTTTTCTCTCACATCCCTTTTCTTTGAAAGCCTTTTTGATTTGATCTGTAAGAAAGCTAGCAAATACATGCTCTTGCCTGTTCTCCTGAGACATGTATCTTGGGGTGTTTGAGAGAGACAGAAAGACAACAACGGAGACAGGGACCGAGAGATAGGGAGACAGACAGAGATGTGGCTATATTTTTAGGCTACATTTTTTCTTATTTGGCACGTATTGTGGATTTGTTATTAGTGCCCCTATTACCTGTGAAAAAGAGAATATTACGACCATAAATATCCTAATAGGAGCATCTATTACATACCCTGAGAACAAAGTTCACCTTTAAGGTAAAAATAAAAGCTGAAAAAGGCTAGGAAAATGAGCAAACATCAAAACACAACTAAATCATAGAGCATTATGTAGAGAAAGAAGAACAAGGCACAAATTCAGAAGGGGATAGCAAGTTCAAAGCAAAACTTCAAAGAAAAGTAGGAACTGGTCTCAGGCTCTCGAAGAGCTCAAAAAGGAATTTAAAAATCAACTAAGAGAAAAGAGGGAAAATGGAAAAGAGAAATGATAGGAATATAAGAAAAAAATAAAACCTTAAAAAACAAAACTGGCTAAATCAAAAAGAGGCACAAAAATCTAATGTAGAAAAAAAGAAAGAAAAGGTTCAAAAATCTCATAGAAGAAAATAATTCCTTGAAAATCAGAATTGGGCGGTTGGGAGCTCTGAAAGCCACCTTCCACTGCTGATTCAGTCTTCTCTAGGGACTGCTAATGGCTTTACAGGGCTTTACTGTGAGCTCAATGCAGCTGAGGAAGTCTCCAGGTGTAACGACCTTTTGTGCCACTGGACCCAGGCTTCCAAAGCTGAGAGAGCGGGACTGTCTCTGTGTACCGACTTTTCCACTTAAATCTCCTTCACGCACAAGTGTCTCTGTGCACAAAAACGACAATCGTCACTCTCGGCTTCCGAGAGACTACTACCATTGGTTTAAATGTAATTTCTAACTCTCCAGTTTTCCTAGCAGAGGCCTTCAGAGTCATGTGCAAATTTGGCCCTAGCACCAAGAGAAGAGTCTAAGGTGACGATGGAGGTGATGAGAAGAAGGAAGATCTCACCTACATTTCTGTGGCCCTTTAATTTTAATGAAATGCTTTGCATATGTTCTCTCGCTTGATTGGATCTGTGCATTAAGATGACTCATCTCTTTGGGGAATAATGGAAGAAAAGTTTTGGGTAGATACTTTAAAAAGTATCAAGAAGATTCTTTGGTTTCTCTGGGCCAATACCTAGTGTACATGTTGAGCATATGAAAGCTTCATCTTCAAGCCTGACAATACCTTCAGAAAAACAACATAAATAGAAAATGGACTTTTATTCAGTTCCCTCCTTGTATTTGTTGACAATGAGAATCTTCACTGTTACTAAGATTATGTGAATATAGACTGTTTCAAAGGAATATTTAGTTTTCATAAAGACAATTCCCATGATGAGGCTTTGTTTACTGTTTGCTTGCGGAAGAGAATTTAATCTTTGATAAGAGCTGGAAGTAAATAATGACTTTAGGAGAGTTGAAGATGTTCTGTAGAATCGCATTAACCGTGGAGGATCCAAATAAAAGGCTACAAAAGAACTATACGGTAAGATAATTGTATTTCTGTAAGGAAGACAGAAAACTTGGAATTAATACATATGTAGAACTAGGTATGGTCTTGACGACTTGGAACACAAATCTGCAGTAGATTTTTTTTCAGAAGACATCATTATAGAGATAGCTACATTATATGACATTCTTCTCATTCTTCTTGTTGAATCTCTCGAACACACCAAGCAGCCCCTGTCGAAGGTCTGGTTTCATAATACTCTGTGCAGGGTAATGCCTGCCCCTCCCCTCCCCCCAAGAGTCTTCCATGTGAAGAATTAGCATTGACAGTCTCTTCTCAAACTGAGGCATGAAGCAGTCAGTAACATCAGCTCAGTCATATCTGGATTCTTATGGAGAAGCTGTGAAGAAACATCATGACGATTCCTTTTAGTTAATTGTTTCATTAAACTGAATCATTTATTTACTCTTTTTTTTTAACCTCTTCCTTCTCTGTCTTTAGTATACTTTACTGAGAGACATGACTGATTAGAAAGAATCTGAATTTGGCATGTAACAGAGTCCTTGTTCAAGAAAGCTTTACAGCTGTGGCAATTTCTACCATCAAACAGAAACAAAGTGGGGAGTTGGGGCCGTTGTTCATAGGAAGACTCATTTTTATACAGACCGAGTTACTTGTTCTTAACTAGTGAAACTGTTGTGTCAAGGATCCCGCAATCTCCCAGCACAGAAAAACGTTCACCAGTGACTAGGCTGGACACATCTGGAGCTGGACATGACATAGTCATAAAGATGGCTGGGATTAATTACTCATAGGTTTATCTCAAATTTATGTCTCATTGACTAACTCTGCTGTGATTTGGTGTTAGAGACAGTGGAAATGAAAAATCAAGGCAAAAGTTTGTCACATGTGTCTCCTTTCCCACCAGAAGAAAAAGAAAATAGCTTTCGGGGGGAATGTTGCCAGATGTTTCTATACTGTCAGGACCATATTTGCTGAAAGGTGCCAGAAATCATTAGCACGTGTTTCCTTTGATGACTCATTTTCCCTCTCTTGGCTTCAATTTCCTTTCCTGTAAAACAAGGGAATTCTCATTCCTAAATGGCCTCCCAAATCCCTTCCCACTCTACTTATAATTCTAGCATACAGACTGATTAGAACAAGAGTTTTCATGATTGTAACCTTTGATCAATTCTATGTTAGTTCATTTAAAAGTGGCACATTCCTTTTTAATGGGTATTTGGGAACATTATTGTTGTTTGAAGAGTCTTGAGTATTAAATCCACGAAGAAGAAAGACAGAATTTTGTGAGTTAACCCATGTGACACCTGAATCACCTCTCCCTCACCTTTGGTATAAGGAAATATGAAAACCATCATGCTACCCTGGGCATATGGAATAACCCTCCACCATAGAAAGAGATGTTTTGCTAAAAATAAAGCAAAAAATGGTGATTTTCCTGAAGGAGCATGTTGGTAACCAGAACTGAGGCATTAATTAATTTCTTACAATTGTCTTGGGGAAAGCACTTAACCTCATTAATGTCTCCATTGAGTTTTGTGTTTAAATCATGGCATTCAATACATAGTTTAGGGCAAAATTAATTTTGTTCTTTTTTTACCTTTCTCCAAAATATCTCCATTCCGTAAGAGGAAACTCTTTACGGTTCCTTCAGCAAATCAGGGTTGATCTGATGATAGAAGAAGGTCATTCATCATAAGCAATTATCGAATTCTCATTTGACTTTGTTCAACTGATTTATTAATAGGAGAAGAACATCACATTTTTAGTTCCCAACAAGCTCTTATTTAGTTCTATATGCTGATGACTATGACCACCAACCATATGTTCCACTTCCTTTTCTCTTCAGAAGTAACAACAGGAATTTAATTTCTGACATTAGGAAAACCTTTAATTCCTTTACCTCTTCCTCCAGGAGCTCCAAAGGAACTACGTTATCTGTAGGGGAAGCCAAAATGTTGGCTGTTTGATGCTTCAAAGGATAGGAAGGCATGAAAATTCCAGCATAGGGGTATCCAAGGTTCACCATTTCTCGTTGGGTATATGGCAGCACATTTTCTATTGGCTAAAAAGAGTGAGAATTAGAATAGACAGGTAGACAATGGGGTATGTGGGCTAAAACTGGACAGTATAGAAAGCAATAGGATTAAGATGAAATGAATGACATGTTGTCAGGAGAACATATAACCCCTCAGGATGGAGACCAAATTCCAGGAAAGTTAGGCAAATGCACTTTCACCTGCTTTTGTACCCACGTGGGAACATTACCAAACTCTGTTCTTGAAAATTCCTCATACAAATCACAGAAACAATAGACAATTTGATCAAATAAAGTGACAATGAGACAAAATAATTTTTGTGATACACACCCAGTAGTTCTTGTCAGTATTTTTATATCTTTAAATACATTCATCAACCACAGAGAGAAAGAATACATTAATGAATTGGGCATTCAGCTTAAAAAAATCTTGAAAAGCAATAAAGAAAGAAATCACAAAATGCCAAAATAGAAATTCTGGAAATCAAAAATGAAATGAACAAAAGTGAAAGTTAAAAAGTTTAATGAAATTAACTGTTAGAAATTCTCATTTTTTGAAAGAGGAAAATCAAATTGCAGATATAAAAATGAAAAAATGATCACAAAAAGTGAAGAAGAAATTAACAAGTTCAGGAACAATTTTGCCCAATTTTAAGGCAACAAAATTGATACTTTAAATGGATAAATATTTACAAAAATGTAAAATAGGTAGATTAAGAGAATAAGAAATAGAAAACTTAACTCAAACTAAAAAAAAAAATTGAACCAAGCATAAAAGAAACTTCCAAGGGGTGATGGAGGGAGCATGACCAGATGCATTTTCAAGGGAATTATGTTAAATATTCAAAGAAAAACTAGTTCTAGTGTTATATAAATTGCTGGTAAAGTAAGAAAAGAAGAGATTCTACTAAATTTGTTTTATGAAACTATAGTCTTGATATCCAAAGAGACACAAAACATAGGAGGAATAGGTCAGGTTCCTTAATGAATATTGACATAAAAATACTGAATAAAATGTGAGAGGGAAATGGTAAAGTAATATATTTAAAAGATTCAATATAGAACACGGAGAAAATTGTAACAAAACTCATCTGGAGGAACAAAAGGTCAAGAATTCCAAGGAACATAATGAAAAAATATGGGAAGGAAAGAGAACTAGCAGTATCACACATAAAACTAAATGACAAATTAATAATTATTAGCTCTATGCGGTACTTTTTTAATAGAAAAAGTTGGGGATCCGAACATATTATATAATAATATCTGGAAATAAACCAATATACTAAGTCAGAACTCTTCCTGTTGACTTCTGACATGATCTTTTACCTAGAAAAATCCTAGAGAATTTGCAAAGAAACACATTTAAATAATTAATAGCTTTAGTAAAATTGGGACTATGGAGGCAGTTATGTGGCTCTGTGGATGGAGAGTCAGGCATAGAGACAGGAGGTGCTGGGTTCAAATTTGACCTCAGACACTTCCTAGCTGTGTGACCCTGGGCAAGTCACTGGACCCCCATTGCCCAGCCCTTACCTTTCTTCTGCCTTGGGCCTAATACCCAGTACTGATTCTAAGATGGAAGGTAAGAGTTTAAAAAAATAAAATAAAATTGGGGGTACACAATTAGACCACTAAAATAAAAGTATTTCTATATAGCTATAACAAAATCCACGAGTAAATAAAAGAAAGAAAATTCTCATTTGAAGTATTTTGAAAATGCATGAACTATCTGGGAGTTAATCTGCCAAAATGCATTCTATTGTATTGCTAAAATGGCAAAATGTTCCTTAAGGAAATAAAGAACAATTCAAAGAATTGGAGAAATACTACTGTAGCACTCATGGCTGAGCCATGCTAATATAATAAAAATGACAATATTACTGAAGTTAATTTATGGAAATAATAGTATTAACTAACATTAATATAGAGCTTACTATGGACCAGGAACCATACTAAGTATTTTAGAATTATTATTTTATTTGATCCCCAATATAACCCTGGGAGGTGGGTACTATTATTATCTTCATTTTACAGTTGAGGAAAATGAGCCAAACAGGTTCAGTGACTCACCTAAGCTCACACAGCTAGTACTTGTCCGAGGATAGATTTGAACTCGTGCCTTCCTCTCTACATCCTGGTGCTCTATCCCCTGTGTCACCTAGCTGCCATTAGATTTAAGGTTATACCAATCAAACCACCAAAGGGACACTGTACAACACTCAATCAGGTACTATGAAAACTCACTTGGATTAGCACAGGATCTAGAGGCTCAAAGGAAACAATGAAGAAGTGTAGATGTTCCGGAGGTAGGACAGATTCATGGCACTCTTACAAAGTGAAGAAAACAGAACTAGGAAGACATGCACTGACCACAGCAAGGTAAGTGTTTGTAAAACCCCCACCATGGTGAAGCAACAGCTTCTCTGATAAAAGCCTGGTACGAAGTATCACATGATATTGTAAACTGAGGCAAATACAGAAGAACAAGAGGGAGTCTTAATAGTTTAATAATGAAGACAGGAACAGAGAGGCCACATAGCAATAAACATTTGGAACTGCTCAGGAATAATGAGGAAAATGAAAATCGAAACAATTCTGATCATTGTTACCCATCAAAATGACAAAGATGACCCCCCAAACCCCAAAAGGACAATCGCTGGAGAGGGTATGGGAGGCCGGGTAGACTAACCGACTGTTGATGGAATGGGGGAATTGAGCCTGCCATTTTGAAAACCAGGATAGAACAATACAAAAAGTGTACAATAAGCTGTGCCTGTTCTTTGATTCGGTGTTTAAGATCACAGACAGACTAAGAAGAGAGTTCGAGAAAGGACTTGCATGAATAAGGAATCTCTAATGGGAAAAAGGCTGGCATTGAAATACGTTTAAATACACCCAAGAACAGAAATTCAGAGGGAGATCGGCTAGTGAAATACATTCCAAACTGATATGTTAAATTTGTTATATAATTAAAAAAACCAAAATTTAAATAATAGAAATTCAGTTCCATACAAAAACCCTCTTTTCTATTCTCTGTATATGAAAGTGCTCCCAATTACTGACAAAAACTACAATCCAGAAAAAGGTCAAAAGATTCTTCAGAAATGGGACAAACGAGAGCCCAAAAGATGGCTGGATAACTTCTAGGAAATTGGGGCTCAAACAATAAGGGCTGTTCTTAAGGCAAAACCGGGAGTGGGAATGAGACCACGTTTACTGAGCTGATGTGGCCGTGCCCGAGGAGAAGGAGTAGGTGCTGATTTTCAGATTTTAGTGCTTAATTTTTGACAGTTGCCTCAAACCAAAGAAATGCCCCAAGCAACAAACCCATTCTTTGGTCTTGTAATCAGGAAGACACACATTCAGTTCCTGGTTCTGATAGTGACAAGCTGTAAGTAGAACAGCACTTAGGGGGCACCAAAGAACACAGAGCTCTGAGCCTGGAGTCAGGATGACCTGTGTCCACATTTGACCTCGGACATTTCCTGGCTGTGGGACCACAGACAGCTTGCTTAACTTCAATTGGCCTCAGTTTCCTTAACTGTAAAATAGGGGTATGCACTGACTCCCAGACTTATTGTGAGGATCACATGACAGAATATTTTTAAAGTGCTTGGTATATTGTCTGGCACATAGTAGGGGCTTGATGAATGCTTATTTCCGTCCTTTCTTCCTTCATTTTTTCCATTCTTCTTTCCTTCCATCTTTCTTTTCTTCCTCCCTGTGTGACCTTAAGGAAATGATTTCATTTCTGCGATCCTTAATGTCCTTATCTGTGAATTTAAGAGGCACTCTACTGAATTCACGGTGTTGGGGTGAGGAGAGTGCTTTGCAAATCTTAAAGCACTCTATAAATGTGGATTGTTTTTCTTATCATCCTTAAATTTCCATGTAATGCCATCTGCCTGTCAAGCTGGGAGGATCCTCTGAGCACCCTTACCATTGCGGGGCTTTCGGGAACGTCCCCTCTTAAGAGATCAAAGGCCATCTCCTGCTGTCCTCCAGGCAATACCTACCGGATTAGAGAGACTTGATGACGAGGTAGCACCGTTAAGATATGGATACTAATATCTATATTCGTTTTTAAGACGCTGCCGTTAAAAAATAAAGATGGGCTTCTTCCCAGTAAGACTGTGCTACTCCAGGTAATTTAAATCCCGAGCCAAATATTTATGGAAAAACAAAAATGAGTTAAATCCTTGGCTTCGTTAAGTTTCTATACAGTCAGAAGTCGGTGCATTAGAACAAGCTCCCTTGATTGTAGCGGGGAAAATTCCTAGTCTTCACTCCTGCTCCTCAAGATGCTAGCACAGAGTGTTAAGAAACAGACCCGGGAACTGGTGGATGGAAGGAGTTGTGCTGGTGTACGATCTCGCGTACAATCAAGGAAAAGGGGAAGATTGTTAAAGGAGTCTTGATAGCGCCGACCTGCTAACTAGGGCAGAGACCTCCTATTGGTGAGCAGCCATAACATCTCAGAGTATAGGAATGTAATGGAATCTGGCTGCCCCATTAGAAATGGCGAAATGGACCCTGCCGTGGAAATTGGGACGACCTGGAAGGAATGAAGGCAAGCAAGCTGAGGGGAACGAGTACAATGCAGTAACATTATAGAGGAAACCAACTGTGCGAGACTGGAATTCTGAGGGAATGGCAAACCGGGAGTCCTAGGAAATGACAGAAACACATTCCTCTTGACAAGGGATGCAGACAGAGCAGTCTATTTCCACACATGGCTACACTGGCAAGTTCTCCCTTTTTTGCACCTAGGTCAAGCAGCCAGGGGCTAGGAGTGAGGAAGGAACTAGAGAAAGAATCATGTCCCCAAACAGGGATTCGGGCACTCTCCAAGTGTTCCGCCCTGGGCCCTTCCCCCTCTTTTTGCATGCTCGGGGTTTAGCGCGATACCTGGCACACAGCAGGCACTCAAAAGATGTTTGCTGATGGACTGATAGGACAAAACCCCAATGACCATGCCAATGACAGTTCTAGATTTCCGGGCAGGACAGGATAATCCCCCACTCGTCATGGTTCTGGACAGAGGCAGTATCTGGCCCTGAAATTGATGGCGTAGCCTCTGCCCTGTGGTGTGGAAGAGCGGGAATTATTATTGGGCTTATTATAACAAGAAAACCAGCACCACTTCCCGGATTACAGGAAGGGCCATCCGCCCAAACACACTTTTCCTATGAGCTATGGCAAAGCCTGGATTGCCCCTTGAAGGGCTCGGTGCTTCAAAGGCTCTTGGACTGTAATAGTGATCAGGGAAGTTGCCCTCTCAATACACGGCCCACTTAGTTCAGGTTTCAGGTCCAAAAGCCAACGATGTCCTTGTTTCTCAACTCGGGTCTGAAGCTAAAAGACCTGAGGAGCCTTGCTCCAGAAATCAGAACTCCTTCAGAGGCACATGAAGAAAGAGGACAGGCATCCATCAACTGTTTGCTTGGGAGCCAAGAAAGAAACCCAATTTGCAAGTAGCAGTGAAGAAGCATGATTTTTACAAGATGAACAGGCTAATTAGACGAACAGAAAATGCCAGCAATCAGCACCAAAAGCTGCCTTATTGAAATAAAAATATTGACACTTACAGGCTGTGCTTGTTGAGTAAGGCACCCCAGTTCAGGATAAGATGGGACCTGTCAGATTCGAGAGATTCGTTAATTGTTTTTGTTCCGCTTTTGCACAAACACAAAGATGTATTGGGTTTCTCCCTAAGCTTACTCTCTTTCCGTTCCTTAATTCTGCCTCGGTCCCTGTGCCATTTAACCTGGCTTTGAAAGTTGGGGAGTCTGGCTTTCCCCTCTTCCTCAGCTGTTAGAGCCAATCCAAATCTCACTGATTCCATCATGGAAACATCCCCGTAATCCATCTCTTTGTTGCTTGTACCTTTGCCGCCAACCTAGTGCAAGTCTCATTCTTAGCACCCGGCCTCGTGACATCAAGCCCTCCAACCTTTGGAACAGGCGCCCGACGAGGGCGAGGTGGAAGCTGCGTGTGCCACGGAGGCAGGACCGCCTTCCACGTTCTCCCTCTGGCAATTCATGAACAATATTCCTGATGCGCGAGGAGGGGGCTCATTCAACTTCCACCACATTATCCACCAATATAGTTCAGACCCTTGTGATTTGGAGCCGCCAGTGCCTTGCTAGCCTTATCTCTGATTGGCTCCATTCTCCAGCCAGCCTCCGCTCCATCTGCGCCCTATCCTGCCCTGTCCTTCCATTTCTCCAGTACTTGTTACTTAGCATTTCCTCCCTCCGCCTCTCCCCTCCCCCCTTGCTAAGCGAATCCTCCTTATTCATCTTTGAAAAGACAACCCTCCCCCGAAGGCCTTGCTGTGCTCCCTGGCTGGTCAGAACTCTTGCCCGACACCTCCGGTAACAGGGGGTTATTGCTCGTTGGTTTTGCAGCTCTCCGATACAGTCAGCACGTAATCATTTGTTTTATACTCGTGCTTATCTGTGTCAAAGTCAGTCGGTAAGCACTTAGGTAGCACCTACCATATACCAGGTCCTGGGGATGGAGAGTCATCCCTGCGATGACACTTGTAAATATACACGAAATATTGGGATTTCAGGGGGGCGGGGAACTTCCACGTGACGAAGCTCCCTCTGCCAATGCAAGTTGATACCTTTGGTGCGACTTAATATCTTAGCGAGTGCCTAGAATACGGATCAATTTAAGTGCCGGTCACAGGTCCAGTCTGGGTCCTTGGCAGAATTCGAACTCAAATCCCCCTGGTTTCTGCGGTCAGCTTTCTACCTACCATGTTTTGTCACCTCCTGTACACTACCGATAATCAATGCAAAGCATTCTGAGGGCACAGGAAAGACGCCCTGTAGGAGGGGACCTTAGAAATGGGTTTGGAGGAAGACTGAGGATTCTAAGGATGCCAGGGAGGAGGGAGGAGGGAGAGAGACTTCCATCCTTCCTAAGTTCATCTTCCTGAGCTCAAATTTGCTTCCATTTCCTCATCTGTAAATACGCAGGCGAAGGAAAGGCCAGCCCCTCCAGTATCTTTGGCATGAAAGCCCCAGCCGGAGACAGGAAGAGGGGAGCAGCCTAACAAAATAGGGGTCCAGCCTCCGGTCTGCGTGCATACTGTGCAAGCCACTGGGGACAAAGGCGTGCCTCCCCTAAGCTTGGTGCCCCCACCAGCGATGCTGGATGAATGAGCTGAATGGTTTACAACAGAATGGAAGCTCACAGGGGCCAGAAATCCTTTTCCTTTTTGTCTGAATCCCCAGAGAGCGTCTGGCACATACCTAAGAGGTCCTTTGCTTTTTTTAACCCCTACTTTCTGTCTTAGAATTAATACTAAGTACTGCTTCCAAGGCAAAAGAGCAGTAAGGGCTAAGCACGGGGAGCTAAGTGACTTGCCCAGGGTCATACAGCCAGGAACTATGTGGGGCCACATTTGAACCCAGAATTTCCAATCTCCAGGCTTGGCTCTCTATCCACTGAGCCATCTAGCAAGCCAACATGAGAGGTTTTAATAGATGTTTACTTTATGGAATTGAGTTTTCTAGGTAAAATGTCAAGATACCACATACGTCTTTCAAATGAAGTTGCTCTTTCTGGGTAGCGAGGTTGGTTTTTCATGCCATGATCCCACTGGCAGGAGTGAGAACATGACTGGTAAGAGAGAAGACTGTCTGCTGCCTGGTACCCCTGGCTCAGAGTGGACAAAGCGTTGGCAAACCCGTTCGGGGTGGGGGGGGGGGTGCTGATGCGCTCTGTGCAGAAGGCACAAAGAGAGAGACTGCCAAGAGAGGGCTAATCTCTGGCGGAACTTCCGGGACTAAAGGGAGGGACTCATCTCCCAGGCTCTTAGTTCTCCTTAGACTCCCAAAGTCTCTGGGATCTTATTTCCCAGGACCAGCGGATTCCGAGCTGCCTCCTAAGCCAGCCCCGCAAAGAAGGGCCAGAGACTCGGTAAGAGTGGCGCTGCGGACAACATAGGAGACGGGAGCCCTCGGACTGCAACTCGAAACTCCCTTTCCAGGCCCTCTCCGGACTCGCGGCAGTTCTCTGAGCCTCTGCCCACGAGACCTCCCCAAGCAATGGCAGAGTTAATGATTCTGGGTCTCAGAAGGCATCCCATCCACTCCCCCATCTTACAGAGGAGGAGACTGATGCCCACAGAGAGCCCGAGACCTGGCGCCGCCACACAGCTAGTCAGTGTCTCCGGCAGGATTCAAACCTGGGTCCAGCTGAAGGAGACCATCGTGTCTCCGTAAGCCATTCAGTTAAAACAAGTAGGGGCCGGTCGAGGCTCCCCCTGAGCCTGGCTCCTACCAGGCCCTCCCATTGCAGTGGGAGCAGTCAGAAAAGAGAGGTCAGCGCCAGGTACCTGCTCTGGTGGCTGCGGCGGCCCGGCTAGTGCAGAGAGCTGGAGAGGCGGGTCCTGGGCGCCGTACACGCAGACTGGATAGTACGGAACCATCTGCTTGGGAGACATCAAACACGCTCCAGTCAGGAGCCGATGCATCCGCACCGTCCTCTCTGGCTAGAGATGTCACTGGAGGGGCGTTGGCTCTTCAGGGACTCCGGAAGGGGCGCCACAGAAGGACAGGCGGAAGAGGAGGAGCCTCGCGGCCTGTCCGGAGGCAGGGCGGAAAGCAGCCCCAGGAGTCCCCGAGTCCCGGCAGCCCGCGGGGTCCCAGAGAAACCCTGGTCCGGCCGCCGGGAGCGTGCTGGAGCAGACTGCCGAGGCACGAGCCCCAAGCCGCCTTCCAGCGCCGCCCTTTCCCCAGCTTCAGTTCCCCAGGCTACGTTTCCTTCCCAGACCGAAGCCCCCCGGCTGCTGATAGAACGCCCTCCCCGGGGGCTTGTGGGAAAGGTAGCTCCCCGGCGTGGGCCGGAGTTCTCTACCAGTCAATCTAGGAGCATTGATTAAGCAGCCCCATGGGCCAGGCATTGAGAGGAACACAAAGAATGAGTCCTGCCCTGTGGAGTTTACCCAGAGGAGACAGGCGGCTAGGCGAAAGAATTCTGGATGTGGAGTCGGGAAGACCCGAGTTCAAATCCAGATTCAGATGGGGGTTAGTGTGTGATCCTGGGCAAGCCCTTTCTTTTCTGCCTCTGCCTGCAAATGAGATCATATTTATAAGTGCTTGCCCACAGAGTTCTCTATAAATGCACCATCATGACTCTATGGGCTCTCCGATAAAGGCGAGACCACTTGGGGGTGGGGGAGACACAAACGGCTCCGGGGAGGAACCCGGAAAGACCTCCTGTAGGCAGTAGCCCTTGAACCGAGCCTTCTGGAAGGGAGGTGGGAGTCCATGTCAGGCACTGGAGACGCACTCCAAAGCCAGAGGAGCCGATGAAAGGGAAGTGCCAAGGCCACCTCACTGACCTGGACGAGGTGTGAGGGGTAACCCGCTAAGTTTTCAAAATGGCTTTCCAACATTTCACAGGACCATCATGGTCCCGGGAGGTAAAATGCCATTATTATCTCATTTTATTGCTGGGGCCTCGTGGTATCTGGGGCGGGATCTGAACTCGGGTCTTGAGTAGATGCTACAGCTTCTAAAACACCATGGGACGGACACTGGGAAAAGGGAAAGGAAGCAGGATGTTTCCGGTTGCTGCTGTTTCAGCCCTGTGGTCAGAGATGAGTTCTGTTGGCCAAGAAGCTCTGGGTGGGCCCTGGTCCTCCCCAATGAGGGGCACAGAGCTGCACAGGGCCAGCACTCTGGCTCACAAAGTGGCCCTGCCTCCCCAAACAACCAATCCGGAGATGGTCATCTCAATGGCATGCAAGGACAAGATTGCCAGAGGGACGCCACATGGTGAGACCTGCCAGACCCATCTGTGACCCTCCCGAGTGTGGACTACAGATTTTGTTGTTCGGGGTTAGACGGGCCCAGCATGGGCAGCTAGAGGGTGCACCTTGGCACAAATCTGGGCTTGGATTCTTACCAGCAAGATGACCTTGGACAAGTCATTTCCCTTCTGTGTGCCTCAATTTCCTCAAGTATAAAATGGAGATAATAGCAGCCCTACCTCCCAGGGTTGTTGTGAGGAGAAAAGCAGAGAATATCTGTAAAGCGTTTAGCATGGTGCCTGGGACATAGTATGTGCCTAATAAATGTTTCCTTCCTAGAAGGGAGAAGATTTGCCTTTTTTACCCCAAATTGCAGACCCATTTTTATTTACCTACCTGTCCCCAGACCTGAGGAACTCCGAATGAAAAGAAGCAAGGTATAATCTGTGAGGGGAGTAAGAATAAAGAATTCAAATGAAAACACCCCAAAGCCCCGCGGGGAGCGCTGCCTTTGAAGGCAGGACCACTGCGTTTGCATCCCCGCTCCCATGCGGGCTGCCGAAAGAACGCTGGCCACTTGGGACACGGAGGACGTCCCTTGACTAAAATCGGCCAGCGCGGTTCCCTTCCAGGCATCCCCGTGGGAGAGAGGAGCGCCTGCGAGGCAGCAGGAATCATAACGGTGCCAGGCTGGAAGAAGCTCTCCGAAGACTCCCCGGTCTCTGCTGGCCTCCGTCCAGATGGACACGACTTGGTACCCGTCCTCCATACCGTACGCATCACACAGAACCACTATGAAAGCACCGCCTGTGGGCCATTCACGTTCCCCAGAAGGGTGACTTCACTGGAGAGCCGCGAGCAGCAATGACCACGCCTGCAGCGGGGCATTCCATGTGGGAGGCACAGCCGCAGGACCCAGGGCGAAGCGGGGAAGGGCAGCCCGTTACTCCTCCAGGCCGGGGAGTTTGAAAGGAGACTGAGGACCAGGACATTACGGAGGGTGGCCGAAGGGGCGCCGGCAGGGGGCAGGCCTGGGCCAAAGCCCCACGAGCCCCATGTAGAGTGCCAGGTGGGCTTACCTGATAAGGGTCCTGCTGGTTCTGCTGAAGCATCTGCAGCCGAGGAGCTTCCTGCTGGACTGCCTGGCTTCTCTGAGCCAGCCTCGCCTGCCCTGGGAGGGGTACCTCATTTGGGACAAGCCCTCCAAAATGACCCAGGGACGGCCACGAAAGTCCCAGTGGCCGAGGCCCGTGGTGCAGGGCTCCGGGGAGGGGGAAAATCAGCGGATTGGCCGATGCCTGGAGCAAGAGGGGAAGGGAGGAGAGAAAACGGGGTTGCTTCAAATTGGAGAGCCGCGTGCCCGAGAAAGGCTCTCCTGTGCAGCTCGACAACAATTTAAGGATGGGCTTCCCAGCAATAGGACAGCTCAGGCAAATGGAATAACGCACATGTGAATAAGCAATGATCCGAGAAGGGACATTTTTGTTTGCGGAAACAAAGGCGAGTCCTAGTGAGAGGTAAAGGCGTGACGTCAGGAGTCTAGGCTATGGTTACGGGGATGCCCAAGCTGGCAGCACTTCCCCTCTCCTAACTGAGGGCTCTGAGAAGCTTGGTAAAGGATTATGGGAGACAGCGTGTAAATAATGATCGTCTCTGAATTCAGCGTCTTCCTCTATTTCATTTCTTATGTGCATCATGTCATAAATTGCATAATGGATTGCCTTTTGCTGCCAATAGCTGGGTCGGGAGGGTTTGCGAAATTCTAAGGGGGAAGGGACCAGAGAAGGCGGAGGACTCTAACCGAGATCCTTGAACCCAGGACCGGAAGAACGAAATGAGCATCACTCGTGGGAGGGGGATCAACAAAGGTCAGTGGAGACAAAAGTGAGGGGAGTGCTTTGTGGGCATCACTGTACCTGGAGGCCAGGCGGGAGCCCCCGAAGCCTGGCATTGCCGAGCCCCATCAGTAACTGAGGAAGCAAAGGAACGTAGAGAACAGGTTACTACATCCCTCCCCTACACTCCTCTGCCCAGCCAGTGGGCCAGAAGTTCATTCAGCCCTGAGGCAAGTTCTCTGGGCTTAGAAAATGGTCCTGGAGCAGAGGGAGGGAGCGCGCTAACACGGATATCCTGAGCAGAAGCTCGCTCCATTTGCTGGCCCAACACTTCACCTCCCCCTGTAGTGTGTGTCTGCTCCCACCGAAAGAGTCACCAATTGATTGAATGAGCAGCAAATACTTAGGAAGCCAGGCGTGGAGTCAGGAAGGCTCGTCTTCCCGAGTTCAAATCCAGCCTCAAACACTTACAAGTTGTGGGACCCTGGGCAAGTCTCTTAGCCTTCTTGGCCTCAGTTTCCTCATCTGTCAAATGCGCTGGAGAAGGGAAGGCCCACCACTGCCGTGCCTTTGCCACGATAAAGGGTCACAACTGAACAACTTATGGAGCGTTTCCTCTGTGCAAAGCCCCTTCCTTGGCTCTGTGAGGAGGGCAAGCAGGGCCAGGCTTCTCAATGGAAAACAAGCTGCAAGCCGGGTCAATCCTCTGGGTTTCCCCGTTCAGATGGCAGGCGAGCCCAGGCTTTCCCCGCTTTCCCCTGGAAGGTTCTCTTAAGCAGGCCTAGGGAGCCCGGTTCTCCGTCCTCATCCCTGCACCGCTCTCACCCCCACAGCAGCGGTAAGAGCGCCTGTGCTTTAGTGCCACACGGACTCGAGTCATCCCTGCTTTACGATGGAGGAAACTGAAGCAAAAGGAGGCGACGTGCAGGGGTCCCGCAGCTCCGCAGTGCCACTTGAACCCAAGCCTTTCTGACCCTCAGCCAAACCCTCCATTGGCCGCTCCCCCCCCCCCCCAGGGCACAGGCGGAAGAATCAGCCACGTGGTGCCCCCGGGCACTGACCTCGCGACTGTTGCTCGCAGACAGCAGGGGCTGGGGCAGGAGCTGCAGGGAAAGAAGAGGACGCGGGTCAGGGCGCCAGGCCTCCTCCCCATCGGGAGCCGCCCCATAGCTCTGCGGTAGACACTCACCGGCGCAGCCAGGGCCACCCCCAGGAACCCGAGAAGGATCGCCGCCCTCATTTTCAGGAGAAGATCCTAGAAAAGAGCCCACATGCCGTTTGGGTAGGTTCCAGAAAGAGCACCTTCCACTCGGGAGGAACCCCGCCCGCATGCCGTCTCCTTGGGAGCATTTTGCCTTGATGGCCCGGCTGGGAAAACTGCGCCCGTGGCTGGGGCACGGATTTCCGCTGAGTGGCCATCCAAGGCCCAGAGAAGGCCAGTGACGTGCCCAGGGTCATGCGGTGAGCAGCTGACCCATGTGGGACTTGAACCCAGGTTTTGCTGGCCCCAGCTCATAACCCTCTCTGCCCCTCCGCGGACAGAGGCACCAGTTGTGCTTAGGGAGTTGCCCAGGTCCTTCAGAGAGGCTGATCACAATGCAGGTTTCTTTCCACCAAGGTAGGCTGGTTCTCTTGACTAGGTCACACCGCAATAGCAAGGGCGGGAGGTTAGATGGCGGCAGCCATTTCATGTCTTACCTCACTTCCTGTCCCAGCCAAGAGGAGCCCCGAGCTTCCTGAGATCTGCCCTTTGAGTGCCGGCCAGCCTCACACGTCTGTGCAACGGCTTCCCTTCCATTTTAAAGCCTTGTGCCTGGCAGAGAAGGACCAATGGCGGCGCCAGCATCCGGTGACTCAGCCGGGCTCAGACAGTGGCTTGGCTAATAGTCACTTTTAGAAGCTCAAAGGATTATCGGATCCTGGCTCTTGCATCACACTGAGCCCTGCCTCTGCCGTGATCTCCCTTTTCTGTCAGCCGATACAAAACAGAAGCCCCAGAGCACATCTTGGAGAGGAGGAGACTCCCACGTTGGCCAACACGGTGTGGGATGGGAAAGGCCAGGAACAAAACGGGGGACCTCAGTGAGCTTTCGGCTTCCTCTGAAGGAGGCAAGCAAGCGATTATCTGGGCCTCTTTGGAAGGACAGTCGGAGAGGCCATTGAGGGTCCCGGGCCATTCCTAACTGGATGACATACGCACCGAATAGTGCAGGCCTAGAAACTGGCGGAGCCCAAGGCCACCAAAAATGATCTCGAGAAAAGGAGGGAACGCACGTAATTACGTTAAATGAGAAAGGTTCACACCAATTAAACCAACATAGCCAACATTGGAAGGGAAGCAGGAAACTGAGGGGGAGGTGATAAAAACCTCATTCTCAAACAGAGAAGCAGCGGAGTCCAATTTATAAGAATGTGTGTCATTTCCCAAATGCATGCATATGACAAAGGGTGTGTGCAGGCAGGCAATGTTTAAAAGAAGCAGCCCGCGCTCTCCGTGATCATAGCAAGAAAATGCTCGCAGTCACTATTGATGAGAGAAATGCCAATGAAGACATTCTGAAGTGCTCCCTCACCTCTATCCGCCTGACTAAGTTACAGAAAAGGAAAGTTACAAATGCTGGATGGGCTGTGGAAAAACTGGGGCACCCGTGCTATATTCCAAAGGGAACAGGACCTATTTGTGGTTGTAAAGAATAGGAAACTGAGAGGTCCCACGATTGGGGAATGCGTGATGATGGGGTAACACTTTGTGCTATAAGAAAGGAGGGGCAGAGTGGCGTCAGAGGAGCTTGGGAAGAGAGAGGTGAAGGGAACTAAAGTAGGGTGGTAGCGGCGTGAATGGAGATAAAGGATGGATGTAAGAGGTGCGGAGAAACTTGGGCTGGCTCAAATTGATTCCTGAGAAGTTGACTGTCAAATTTTCAATGTGAACATTTACACTTTAGAAATCGGGAAATGCTACAAATCTGATCTTGGTTAATTGTTTTATTTATTGTGTAGACTTAAGAAAGTGAGGGAGAGAAGGTTAACAACAAAAAATTAACCTAAAAGGATGTCATTCATACATTGTGTGTGTGTGTGTGTTGGGGGGAGGGAGCCATTTGTTAAATATTTTCCAGCACGCCACTGGTAGAAAAGGCAAGATTTAGTAATGGTTTTGCTTCCTGGTCTGAGGGGGAGTGAGGAATTGAGAACAACACCAAGGTGCTGAACCTGGGTGGATGAAAGGGTGATTTCATTATGTGGTGTAAAGTTTTGGTGTTTGAAAATATGGTCAATTATCTATACATACCTAGTGATGTTATTTCAATGTTTATCTTCCCAGTGCTCTTGTTTTCACCACTAATATGTAAATAACCCTAGGAGATAATTTTTGTGATTACACATTGTCAACCAATTTCCCTAATAGAAGAATGCTTTTGGTTACATAAAAAAGCATTTGTAATGTTGTTGACAGGAAACACAACTCTTTTCTTTGGGCTGTTTTGTTCCCCTATATTTGTAACCATGTCCTAGTGAAATTATGTTGAGAGAAAATGACTTTTTAAAATGTTTCCCTTGTATAAAAGCTCAGAAACAAAATGATTGAGAGAAGAATGAGTTGATTAATAAATAATATATAATAAATAATTCATTAGTAAATGACTGTGCTGAAAGGAATAATAAAGTGGAGGAATTCCATGGGAACGGGAAGAATCTCCAGGAACTGATGCAGAGTGACAGGAGCAGAACCAGGAGAACATTGTACACAGAGAGAGATACACTGTGGCACAATTGAATGTAATGGACCTCTCTACTAGCAGCAATGCAGTGACCCAGGACAATTCTGAGGGAATTCTGAGGATACATGTAAAACCCAGTAGAATTGCTCGTAGGCCCCAGGAGGGGAGAAGGAGGAGGGGAGGGAAAGAACATGAATCATGTAACTGTGGAAAAATATTCTAAATTAATTAAAGTTAAAAAGATAATTCATCAGTAAATGCATAAAAGGCATAGCTTGAATTGTACAAATGGGGAAAAAAAAAGAATTTCACAGAAGGAACTGTGGTAGAAAGAGTCCTGTATTGGGAACGAGAATTCTAAGCCAGATTATAACCTGGGCAAGAAGGGTCACCTTACTGTGAGATGGGGCCAAAGGAGGAGAGAGTAGGGAATGAGGTCCAGGGACTTTGAACTAAAGAAAGGGAAGAAGAGCAAGCCACTTTGAATAGCTTCAGTGTCTTCAGTAAAAAAAGAAGACAAGGTCTCTTAGCTGAGAGAGGAAGAAGTGTAGGAGATTGGAGGAGGAAAGAGAAAGTCTGCAACAGTTTCTTTGGAGCCTAAAATAGGGAATCAATTTGGGAGTAATAACAGACTGTCTCTGTAAGGACTCAGATGAAGTTGGTTAAATGAAATGATACTGTACCCAGCCAGAATAGTTCTTTGACTATAATCATGGCATGCCTTTGGGTTGTTTTGGACTTTGATGTATGATTCTGCATTTTTGCATTCTTTTTATTTAGGGTGAATAAACAAAACTTCCATTCTAAGTACTTTCAAGCTCTTGGCAGCTCTCCTTTTGTCTTTCAGTGTATCCCCCCCCCCCCCCATTTTGGTTATAGACCTCTTATTTCACAAATGAACCAGAAAGGCATCAGGACTAAAAAGAAACAAACCTAAATCAGCCTAAAGATGGGCCTTCCTCTGGGGGTTTAATGAAGACAAATACCATCTTCAGTTTTGCCATGTCCTCCACCTGAATAATTGCTTTGTTGATGTGTCACCTCCTCTAATTACAGGTCTATTGGGAAGAATTCTCACACATGCATTCTACTCCCACCTGTACTCCCAGCCCAGGCAAGTTTCATGGGGTTTAAGGTGATATTTGAACCTAACAACACTAATTGCTGGTCCTGAGCGGGTATTGCCCTGTGCCCACTCTCTCTCTTTCTCCTAAGGGACCAATGAGTTCTAGGCTCCCACATGAGGTTTCACCTACTTACGTTTTCGGGAGAGCCTGTCCTTAATGAGAGGGCTGCTTCTGGAGACAACAGAACGCCGATGGAATTTACTGAGCTGGGAGGTAACATGATCAGACCTGAATTTAAAGAAAAGCAAGGTGGTGACTGAATAGAGGGTGGATTGGAGGGGGCAGAGGGAGGCAAAGCAGGCACACCCACCAGGAAATTGTTGCTGTGGTCCTGGTGTAAAGTTATGAGGGCCCGGAGGAAGGGAATCGTTCCAAAACTCTTGAGAAGAAACTTATAGAAAAACATAGCTTGAGAACAAACTCAACTAGACTCTCGGGAAGAGATGAAGCAATAACAACCAAAGTTTTAAAGTGTATTTACAAATGAAGAAAAAAATGGAAAAGAAATGAGGTTTGGAAAGGGAATTAACAGGGCCCACTTTCATCATACTTTAGGATAACAGCTTGAGGACATTTTGTTAATTCAGAATACTAGACCTTCACAAAGTCTGTTTATTGCTTTTTCAAGATAAATGGCCTAGGTTTCTGATAAATAATTGTATTGTTTGAAGTCTGAGGTTTTGTTTTTACATAGCTTTAATTCTTGTATCCGAGGATCTCAGAGCATAAGAAGCTGTTCCCTCTGGAGAATTGTTTACTACTGACATAACTTTTTGGGAAAAAATGTGGAAATCATTCCTGGATGTCATTCAGTGTTCTGGCATCAATTCATTTTGCAAGCACACAGCTCACAAAATTAATAAAGGGAAATTTATTTGAAAGACATAAAAATAGGACTCATGATGGACTTCTGGGAAAAAAGAAACTGTCATCCAAAGCCCTGGGTAGCCTTGGGTACTCAGTCTGTTCTATGCAGTTACCAGCAGGTGGCATCAAGCATCGTGTCACTGTCATGGTGTTCTCTGCCTCCCGCGCTGCTCACTGACTGAAAAGTGTGGGATGGACACTGCAAGTGCTTCAGAAATTACCCCTGCTCCCAAAGAGTATATCCTTGAGGTAGGAGGGGATTTGACTCTGCTTCTGAGATGGGAACTGCCTAGTCTGTTTCGGAGAATCTTTGCCCTCTACAAAGAGAATGCCTCCGGGGGGAGCTAGACTACCCAAAGGCAGAGGTCTACCCTCTGCCAAAGGGCCTTCCTTACATGCATGTCTGACCACGTCACTGTCTTGCTCAGGAAACTCCAGTGACTCCCTCTTACTGCTGGGATCAAATATAAATTTGAGGGGAAAATATCCTGATGTTCAAAAAAGGGAAGAGAAGAGTCTGCCAACTCTAGGCCACTACGTTTCACTTTCCTTCTCGGGGAAACTGTAGAAAGAAATGGTTGGAGAATATCTAGAAAGAGGCAGCAAGCCTTTGTGAGCAGGTCCTGCCACATGAACCTTCTTTCCTTTTTCAGAGGCTTATTAAACGTGGAGATGACGGGGACACTGTCACTATAAGCTGACTTCAACTTTTAGCAACGCTTTTGACAAATGATCACCTAGTATCCTTGTGAAGATGAAAAAACACAGATTAGAAGTAAAGATGGTCAAATGGAGAAGACGAGGGTTAAATGCTTTGATTCATTGGATTTACTCAGATGTTGAAATAGTCAAAGGTTGGTTAATAGCCTTTTGGATCTAAGCCTGTCACAGGAGGAGAACCCAACAGGGGCTCTAGGAGGAATGTTTTACACCAGTCATTCCTGATTAAAAAAAAAAATCTCAGAGAATTGCCTGAAGCACTGAGAAGTTAAGTCCCTTTCCTGATACCACACAGCCAGGATATGTCAGAGGCAGGACTTGAACTCCGATCCTCCCTGACTTATTCCCTCGTGGAGGAAGAATGAGTGTCTTCTTTATCAGCCCATGTCCACTCCAGCTCAGAAGATGGGTTTATGTCTTTCTCCTGCCTTTGCTCTGATGCCACCCAAACAGCTTCTAAAAGAGAAGCTGGACAAAGAAGCTCACGGGCGTCCCAGAGACAGCCTTAAGTTGGCACTAAACAAGGCTGCATCGAGATGCCGAGCAACAATTAGCAAACTGTCTGAGCCTAAACTGAGGTGATGAGGACGAAGCATCTGAATTTGCCCAGATAGAAGAAAACATCACGATTTGCTTAAAAACACAGGGGGAAGGTTTGATACGTACCCAAGGAGGTCGGAGTCCCACATACAGCAACGCTTTTTGTTGTAGCAACCACATGGCAACAAAGCAGATATCAATTCATTCTCTCTTTATTAACCTGGCATATGCCAAAGTGTATGTTTTGGGAAGGCCTCTAACTCATCCCTGTTGCAGATGATGCTTGCGGATAGTTTTAAATAACATACAGCGTATTATTTTGAGGAAAAGTCTCTTTATTCCTGTATTTTCCAGTGTGTTCAATAGGAATGGGTGTTGTGTGTTGTCAAAGGCTTTTTCTGCATCTATTGAGATAATCAGGTGATTTTGGGGGGTTTGCTTGTTGACGTGGTCAGTTATGTGGATGGTTTTCCTAATGTTGAACATACAGACCCCTTCAAAATACCAAAGCGATGCTATAATCCTCAGGGTCCCGAGATAACATTTTCTCATACAGGAACCAAACAATTTGACCTTTGGGGTTGCCTATGATAGTCTGCGATTACCTTGGTGTTCTGGGTTTTTCACCAAGAATAGTTGAAACTCCTTTGGTTCATTGGATGTTCGTTTTTGCCTTTTCTAATTGTGCTTTTCTTTGCTGGGTGTGTTATTTTTGGTTATAAGCCCAATTTTTTGTTCTACAAAATATTATATTCTATGCCTTCATTTTTTTAATGTTGTGGCTAAGTCTTGGATTGTTCTGCCTGTAGCTCCACACTATTTAAATTGTTTGGTTTTTTCCCTTGTTACTTATAGTCTATTTTCCTTAATTTGGAAGCTGTGGGACTTAGCAATGATGACCCTGTGCATTTTCATTTTGGGGTCTCTTTGAGGTGGTGATTGATGGCTTTCGATTTCTCTGACTCAATTTTCTGAGCAGTTTACCTTGATAATTTCTTGGGAGTATGTCATCTAAACTCTTTTTTTGATTATAACTTGCTAGGAGGCCAACTATTCTTATATTGTCTCTCCTTGATTTAATTTCTAGGTCAGGTTTGTGTGTGTGTGTGTGAGAGAGAGAGAGAGAGAGAGAGAGAGATGTTCATATTCTCTTCTATTATTTTATTCTTTTGATTTTGCTTTATTATTTCTTATTGCCTTAAGAAACCATTAGTTTCCCCTTGCTCAATTCTAGTTCTTAATAAATTATTTTCTTCTATGAGTTTCTTGATCTCCTTTTCCATTTGGGCAATCTTTCATAATTTTCTTGTATTGCTCTTGTTTTAAATTAATTTTTCCTTAACCTCTCTCATTTGGTTTGAAAAGTCTTTTTAAGGCTCTTCCAAATACTTTTTTGAGATTGTGGCCATTTATTGTATTTCTTTGCTGTTTTTGAAGTAGGTGTGAAGTGGGTGTTTTTACTTCATTGTTCACTGAGTTTGTCTTCTCTGTCCCCCTTAATAGGTATCAATCATTAGATTCTTTCTCCTTTGCTTATTCATTTTTATTTATACTTTATGCTTAAAAAATTTAATGGCCTGGTCAGTAGACTTAATTGTTGGCTTTTTGCTGCATACCCCGTGTTCCTAGTATGTTGAGGTACGTTAGCCCAGGTCTCAAGCTTTATTAGAGTGTTTGCTTTTTCATGTTTTTAAAACATTATTCCAATTGTTATAGTCCAGGGTCAGACGTACCCCCCGTCTCCCACTCACACGCCAGTCCATGATTGACGTCAGGTGCTTCCACTAGAGCCTCCCAAGAAGTTCTGCGGTGTCCGCTGCAAGCAACCAATGCATTTCTCCCTGGGACAACCCGGAACGCTGCTCTCTACTCTCCTAGGAGTGGCCACAGCTGGCAGGGTCCCATTTCCTCAGGAAGCAGACTCACCGGCGCATGGCTCCTCCTTTCCTACTGCTTCAGCCGTGGGTAGAGCAGGGGTTTCCTCCACATTCCCCCGACCTCCAAAGTCTCTTCTTCATTAGCAGAGAGGCTTCGTCCCTGGCCTTAGAGCTCCGCCCCCGTAGATTCTGTGGTGCCTGCCAGCAGGATTCTCCAGAGCCAAGGCTGCAGCAGCCACAGGCATTTCCCAGGCCGGGCTTCCAGTAGTATCCTCAGGGATGCCAGCTCGGGGCTGAGCCATCAAAGTGACGTTGCCAGGCCTGCCCCAAGAAGCCACCTTCTTGGTTCCCCTCTGCTGTGTGCCATGGGACCGAGGTCCGGCAATTAATTTTCCTTTCTGGTTGTCCCTGGCGGTTTGGCTTCATTCTCGACTCCTGGTGTGTGTGTGTGTGTGTGTGTGTGTGTGTGTGTGTGTGTGTGTGTGTGTGTGTGTGTGGTGTCTGCGGACCAGGTATTAGAAGGGTGAGGAAGCTTCATGCCCTACCCTACCATCTTCCTACAAAATATCCCTCTTGCTCCCATTTTGTAGTTGAGGGGAACCGAGACAGGCAGGAATAAAATAATTTTAGCCAGTTGTACAAAGTTTGTGTCTAAGGAAGGTTTTGAACTCAGTTCTCCGTGACTCCAGTACGAGCACCCTATCCACTGCACTGAAGGACATTACTGGTTTTACTGAATATTGACTTTTGTGGAGAACGAACCCAGAACAATGGGTAGACATTTTTCAAAGAAAATATAAACCGCAGGTTCTAAGGGACAGCTTGATGGCCCAGTGGATAGATAGAGCACCAGGCCTGGAGTCGGGAGGGCTTGGATTCCAAACTCAGACACTTCTAAGCTAAGTGACTTGGGCGCGTCACCTGACCACATTTATAGGCTCGTCCTTTTTCTTGGAGTGCTTACCAAGACAAAAAGTAAGGGTTTAAAGGGGAAGTAAAAGAGCTCCAAGCAGAAAGAACAGGGAGGAATTCTGAAACAAGACCCGATTTACAAGTAAAAGATTTAAAAACAGCCCGGGCAGGCCTGTTCTGAGAAAGATCACCCTGGCTACTTTGGCGAATAACCATTTCCCGGAAACGAGCCTTTATAACGGCCTGTAGGTTTTCCATGGGGTTGAAATCAAGCGAATTTCCAGGCCACTGAAATGACGGATGTTCATTAACATTTTTTTGCCTGCTCTCCCCCACCAGGCAGGGACTGTCTTGCACCTCTTTCCACATCCCCGGCATTGAGCAGAGTTTCTGGCACACTATAGATGCTTAACAAATGTTTGTTGAGTAACTCATTGATCTCTCGATGAATGTTTGAATACTGCACACTACGGGGCCGGCTGTTCAGTGTTCCATTCTAATGTCAGTATTTCTGCCACTCCGGAGCTCCGCTACTCATGAGAGCAGCATATTTCATCGGAGCTCCCGGCCCACTGCAATGAAGCCCTCCTCAGCGTTTGCTGGACACGCACAGCGGACGTGATCACGTGACCCCAGCAGCCCTTCTTCCGGGATGCTGCCCCAGGTCCCATCTCTGTAAGAATGGCTCCCTTGACTAGGGAGACGCAGCAAGATGGAAGCAGGGCGAGCGGCGGGTGGGCTCGGCGGATGTTGGTGGTGATAAGGCGGCCAGGAGGCAGCACGCTATGGCAGCTAGGAGTGAGTGCAATCCTTGTCTTCCTCCGCAGGCTTAGAAGCCTTGCTCCACTGAACGTGCTGCCCAGACTGACGGGGAGTCCCGGCGACCAGGAACTGGCTGGGCCTCCCACTGACCAGCAGGGCCAGCCGAGTGAAACTAGTGAGTTCTGCGGCCTGAGTCGGGGGCGCGTCTCGGAACCTGTGGGGGATAGCAGCTTCTTGGAACAGTGAGGGCCAGTGCTATGGAGCACGGACCAGACGAAAGCAGCCTGCCTGCTCCTTTCACTTTCCACTACTGAAGAGACTGCCCACAGTCGCCCAGAGAGAAAGCCGAGGGATTCCCAGGAGCCCTCTCACAGCCTCCTGTTTGCGGTGTTCACTTGCTCTGAGAACCTTCCCGCTGGGGCGCTGGCAGAAGAAGGAAGTCTGGTTTAGAGGCTGAACTCTGGGCCATTCCGGAGTGATTTTTAGAAGTTCCGATTTTAGGCCCTTGGTTACAGCGTTGCATAAGACCACCAGAAAGGAAGGGGGGGGGGGGGGGGATATTGGCAGCCCATAAAAGGAAGCAATAGCACATGGAAATGGATTTTGTTACCATTAATCCGTGCCAACAAAAATGGAGAAAGGAGGCAGTCCAGTCCAACATTCTATAATTCCACAGCAACAGGGACGGGGCATCTCAACTCCGTGTTCTATTGCACCGAGACAGGCCATTCCTTTGACAAAGGACTCAGTACCGTGGAAAGGAAACGAGAAATAAGTTCTGAACTTTCTGCCCCTGTGTTGGAACAAGCACCAGTGGGAATATCCATAGAGAAGAAATTGTTTCTAGTTTCATCAATGAATTGTTGTTTTTCCCTTTTTGAGAATAATTCTGAGAGAAGACTTTCAGAGTCCTGGAAATCTGGGTCATAAAGCCCAATTGCTCTTTTAAGTTCTTTCAGGCCTCTCATTGGTTAAAACCAGGAAGGCATCCGTCTTTTCAGACTGTCAAGGTCCGCTGTTGTAAATGGCTTCTGCGTTTTATTATGAATTCTGCCGCTATCTGGTTGTAGGCTTGCTTGATCTCTTAGAGGCAATTCTGGCATTCCACCTTCAGCCCCATCTGTATTTTCTTGCTGAACTACACTGTTATGTTTAGGTGTGTCTTGTTGTGTGTTCATATATTTGCCACATTGTTTCTCTTCAGTCAGTTGCTTCATCATTTGCTTTAGTTGCAGCATCTCCTCCCTCATGGCTAAAATCATCGCAGCCATTTCATTGTCTTTTGCTTTTTTTCCCATAAATTAGATACACTCCTTTTTTTAGGGCATAGTATAATTGGATTAAGAAGAATAATGCTCCGGCATATGTGGGAATGAATGAAATCAAGCGATACATACTTATATTCAGCCACTGCAAACTTTCATAGATCCTAAGCAGAAAATAAATATAATCCGGAATCGTGACAAAAAATAAGTTGTAAAGCATATACAAGAAATGTCCAATCCAGGCTAGATGACCCATGGCAAGTAATAGTTTCTTTGCCGTCTTGAATCTTGAAAAGCCTTTGGCAACAGAAAAAATGTGTTCCAGTCTGGCCCTTTAAGAGTCGCCTCCTCCCTTCAGAAGGCGTGGTTTCTTTTGGCTGTGGTGTTGCTAAGCAGATTAGTTGCACTCAACACTGCTCTCAAAATGGCTGCTTTCCACAGTCACACAGGCTTTTGAAATGTATGTAGGCCCGATTTCTCCGAAACTTCTCTGACACCTCCAAATGCCTTCTTCTTCCCAAATTCTTGACAAAATAGGCTGGAAAACCTAGCTGGCTCTGCTAAAAACTGTAATATTTATAGGGAAAAATGGGGAGGATATGAAGAACAGGAGATAAGGAAGGTTTGTAGCACGGTAGGGAGGAGTTGAAGGAGAGAGGGAATGTTGCTTTTTGGGTAATTTCTTGTGGGTTTGTACGATTGCAGAGTGGCTAGATTTTTTATTTCTTTAATTTCCTTATATTTACTTGAGCTATTTGCCTCCTTGAACTTGGCTTTAAGCTCTTTGATTATTTCATCCTTTTCCTCTAGCATTTCTTTATGACCTGTATATACAGAAGTTGCAGTTTTTCTTAAATCTTCCAGACTTAGTGTTTCCCAATCTGGGCAGTGACGTTTAAAATATGATCTCATAGGTGTGTTACTGCCTTTCACAAACTGTCTCCTTATGTGTTGGAGATTTTGTTCAGTTACATTTTCAAATCCAAGCACATCCTCTGCTACTTTGATCACTCAATTGAGGAACTTTGATGGATGTTCCCCACTTTCCTGTCTCAATTGCTCAAATTTTCCCCAAGTATCTTTTTTTTTTTTAAACTTTTCTTTGCCTCTAATAGATCTTCTCTGGCCTTTCTTAGATAATGTACATTGTCATTATTAGATAACTCTAGGTCTGTACCTTCCTCTTTCTTTGTAGCTTGTTCTACCGTTCCAAAAAATTTCCCTTTAATCTCTGTTATATCATTATCTAAATGGATTTCTTCTTCTATCTGTTCTTTAGTTTTATTTTGTGCTTTTGGACCCCCAAGTTCTATTTGCATGCAGTCTCCTTCCTTTTCATTTTCCCCATTTCCTTTCCCAATTTTCCTTTTTGATATTATCCCATGCACCTGGTTTCATAACTGACTTTGGCTGCACCTCAGACTACTTGCAAATAGCGTGGTTTCGCTCCTTGTTGGATGTATCTCTCCATGGTTTCTGAATTTGGTGCTTTTCCTCTGGGAAGCTTTTCCTCTGGGATGCTTTTCCTCTGGGCTGGAAAGTTGTCTGTTACAGTGATGTTGAATTTTTTCTGGTTTTACATGGGAACAGTGGAACCATAAGTCTTTCCCTGCAATTTTTGTAGCTGTTGGGGTAGTAAGCAATATTTCATATGGTCCAGTCCACTTTATGTCTGTAGCCAATTTTCTATTGAAATTAGTTAAGTATACTTTGCCCCTTCCCCCACCAACTGTCAGTCTTGACAATTTCTTCTCTCTAGATATTCCCACTGTTGCTTGTTCCAACACAGTGGCAGAAAGTTAAGAATTTATTTCTAATTTCCTTTCCACAGTACCCAGCCATATTTAGAGGATTAAAGGTGAGTTCAGGAGGCCCAAGAAATGACAGAAATGAATAACCACACAGGAGCCAAAACAATGACACCTTGATAGTCAAGATGTAAAGCCAATGGAAATAAGACTGATAGAGAAACATCAGGGAACCTAATTGTCCCCAAATAAACCCACAATGATGTTGCAAGATTTCCTTTGACCAATGCTGTGCATATACCAAAGCTAAAACAGACTGAGGCTCAGCCAATAATATAAATGCTCCAGGAACATTATTTCTATTTTTTTTTATAAACACAATTACCATAAAAAAAGAGCATTTCTACAGATACAGAAAAACAGAACAGCCAAGTTGTGAATGGAGCTATTGCACATCTCTTTCTCAAAAAGTTTTTAATGTATTCTACAAGTTATGTTTGCCATTGTCCTGCTTCTCAGGATTTTCCTTTGAAATCCATTGTGTCCTGTGCATTGAAAAAAAATTTTCAACAATTGCTTTTTTATCATTTAAATTTTTTTTCATTTTTTAAAATTTTATTTAGGCAATTTAGAACATTATTCCTTGGTTACAAGAATCATATTCTATCCTTCCCTCCCCTACCCCCATTCTTCCTGTAGCCCACGCGCTGTTCCACTGGGTATTACATGTGTCCTTGATCAGACCTTATTTCCATGTTGTTGGTGTTTGCAAGAGGATGTTCATTTAGAGTCTATATACCCAATCATTTCCCCTTTGACCCATGTAGTCAAGCAGTTGTTTTTCTTCTGTGTTTCTGCCCCCACAGTTTTTCCTCTGAATGTGGATAGTGTTGTTTCTCATAGATCCCTCCAAGTTGTTCAGGATCACTGCACTGCTGTGAATTTCAAAACTACTCAACCCTATTCAGACCATTCTTTAGAAGATGGGATTTAGCTATTTCCTGATCAATAACAATAGAGATACTTGGAATAACAGAATCAGGTCTTGGAAACTACAATCTCCGCCCGACTCAGGGTAACAAGATTAGGAAGGGCTGCAGCAAAACTCAAGATTTAATTATTTGAGAATATGGCCTTCAACAGACATGTGCAAAAAAAGGACAGACCTCTGGGTGGTCCTAGGTTAAGCTAGAGCCACCATTGGCACAGGTGAGACACAGGAAGTGAGGTAGAGGACAGCCCAGGCGTTCTGGGGACTTCTTTATTATTCCTTTGAGCACAATAGTATTCCATCACCAACATATGCCACAATTTGTTCAGCCATTCCCCAATTGAAGGGCATCCCCTCATTTTCCAATTTTTTGCCACCACAAAGAGCACAGCTATGAATATTCTTGTACATGTCTTTTTCCTTATTATCTCTTTGGGGTACAAACCCAGCAGTGCTATGACTGGATCAAGGAGCAGACAGACTTTTAGTTCCCTTTGGGCATAGTTCCAAATTGCCCTCCAGAATGGTTAGATCAATTCACAACTCCACAGCAATTCATTAATGTCCCGACTTTGCCATATCCCCTCCAGCATTCATTACTTTCCTTTGCTGTCATGTTGACCAATCTGCTAGGTGTGAGATGGTACCTTAAAGTTGTTTCGATTTGCATCTCTCTGATTATAAGAGATTTAGAACACTTCTTCATGTGCTTATTAATACTTTTGATTTCTTTAACTTAAAATTGCCTATTCTTCATGTCCCTTGCCCATTTATCAATTGGAGAATGGCTTGATTTTTTTGTACAATTGATTTATCTCTTCATAAATTTGAGTAATTAGACTTTTGTCAGAGTTTTTGTTATGAAGATTGTTTCCCAATTTGTTACTTCCCTTCTAATTTTGGTTGCATTGGTTTTGTTTGTACAAAAACTTTTTAATTTGATGTAATCAAAATTATTTATTTTACATTTTGTGATTTTTTCCCCTAAATCTTGCTTGGTTTTAAAAGCTTTCCTTTCCCAAAGGTCTGACATTCTGTGCTCACCTAATTTACTTATAGTTTCCTTCTTTATATTCAAGTCATTCACCCATTCTGAGTTTATCTTGGTGTTGGGTGTGAGATGTTGATCCAAACCTAATCTCTCCCACACTGTCTTCCAATTTTCCTAGCAGGTTTTTTTTTTATCAAATAGTGGATTTTGGTCCCAAAAGCTGGTATCTTTGGGTTATTCATAGACTGTCTTGCTGAGGTCACTTACCCCAAGTCTATTCCACTGATCCTCCTTTCTGTCTGTTAGCCAGTACCAAATTGTTTTGATGACCTCTGCTTTATAGTATAGTTTGATATCTGGTACTGCAAGGCCACCTTCCTTTGCATTTTATTTTCATGATTTCCCTGGATATCCTTGATCTTTTGTTCTTCTAAATGAACTTTGTTATGTTTTTTTTTCTAATTCAGTAAAAATGTTTTTTGGTGGTTTGATGGGTATGGCACTAAATAAGTGAAATTAGTTTGGGTAGGATGGTCATTTTTATTATGTTAGCTTGTCCTATCCATGAGGAGTTAATGTTTTTCCAATTGTTTAGATATAGTTTTAATTGTGTGGAGAGTGTTTTGTAGTTGTGTTCATATAGTTCCTGTGTTTGTCTCAGCAGATAGATTCCCAAGTATTTTATATTGTCTAGTGTGATTTTAAATGGAATTTCTCTTTCTAATTCTTGCTGCTCAGATGTGTTGGAGATATATAGAAATGCTGATGACTTATGTGGGTTTATTTTGTATCCTGCTACTTTGCTAAAGTTGTTGACTATTTCCACTAGCTTTTTAGTTGATTCTCTAGGATTCTTTAAGTAGACCATCATATCATATTCAAAGAGTGACAGCTTGGTCTCCTCGTTGCCAATTTTAATACTTCAATTTCTTTTTTTCTCTAATTGCTACTGCTAGTGTTTCTAGTACAATATTAAATAATAGAGGTGATAATAGGCATCCTAGTTTTGCTCCTGATCTTATTGAGAATGCATCTAGTTTATTCCCATTGCAGATGATGTTGGCTAATGGTTTTAGATAAATACTGTTCATTATTATTAGGAAAAGACCTTCTATTCTTATACTTTCTAGTGTTTTCAATAGGAATGAATGTTATGTTTTTGTCAAAGACTTTTTTGCATCTATTGAGATAATCATGTGATTTTTGTTGGTGTGCTTATTGATATGGTCAATTATGTGGTTTTCCTAGTATTCAGCCATCCTTGCATTCCTGGTGTAAATCCCGCCTGATCGTAATGAATAATCCTTATGATAACTTGCTGTAGTCTTTTTGCTAGTATTCTTTTTAAGATTTTTGCATCTTGTTCATTAAGGAGATTGGTCTATAGTTTTCTTTCTCTGTTTTTGACCTGCCTGGCTTTGGAATCAGTACCATATTTGTGTCATAAAAGGAATTTGGTAGAACCCCCTCTTTGATTATTATGTCAAATAGTTTGTATAATATTGGGATTAGTTGTTCTTTAAATGTTTGATAGAATTCACTTGTGAATCCATCAGACCCTGGTGATTTTTTCTTAGGGAATTCTTTGATGGCTTGTTCATTTTCTTTTTCTGATATGGGATTATTAAAAAAACTCTATTTCTTCTTCTGTTTATCTAGGCAATTTATATTTTTGTATTCATCTATTTCACCTAGATTGTCATATTTGTTGCCATATAATTGGGCAAAATAGTTTTTAATGATTGCCTTAATTTCCTCTTCATTGGAGGTGAGGTTTCCCTTTTCATCTATGATACTGTTCATTTGGTTTTCTTCTTTCCTTTTTTATTAAATTGACCAGTACTTTGTCTACTTTATTTGTTTTTCCAAATACCAGCTTCTAGTCTTACTTATTAGTTCAATGATTCTTTCACTTTTGATTTTATTAATTTCTCCCTTAATTTTTAGGATCTCTAATTTAGCTTTCACCTGGAGATTTTTGATTTGTTCACTTTCAAGTTTTTTGATTTGCATGTCCAATTAATTGGCCTCTGCCCTCCCTAATTTTTTAATATATGAACTCCAGGATATAAATTTCCCCCTGAGTATTGCTTTGGCTACATCACATAGATTTTTGAAAGGATGTCCCATTATTATCATTTACTTCAATGAAATTATTAATTGTTTCTATGATTTTTTCTCTGACTAATTAGTCTTCTGTTGGCCTGGCCCCACCCTGGCCTCTTCCTCAGCCAGCTGGCCCAAGGGACTCCAGGAGAGTAGAGGCTGCCACCTGCCAGCCTGCCTGCCGGTGTTTGTTCCTTCTGCACGCACTCCTCCTCCCCACCCCCACAGGAACCCCACACACCCCATCTGCCTGGCATGAGCTGCCTGCTGCTTGCCTCCCACCCCCATGGCCAGTGTATAGAGCAGCAGCCTCCCTGGGCCAGGCCATAGCTACAGGTGGGCAGCTCCCCAAGAAGCTGCTGGGCTCCAAGGCACACTGAGCCCACATGTGGCCACATGTTATCAAAAATGACTACATGTGTCAGTGCTGGCACATATGTCATAGGTTCATCATCACAGCCCTAGTACATGGTCAATCTTTATGAATGTACCATGTGATACTGAAAATAACATGTATTCCTTTTTGTCTCTATTAGTTTTCTCCACATATCTATTAACTCCAATTTTTCTAAGATGTCATTTACCTCTTTTACTTCTTTCTTATTTATTTTTTTATTTGATTTATCTAAATTTGATAGAGGAAGGTTCAGGTCTCCTACTAGTATAGTTTTTCTATCTATTTCCTCCTTCAACTCCTCTAATTTATTCTTTAGAAATTTGGATGCTATACCATTTGGTGCATACATGTTGAGTATTTCCTCATTGTCTATTCTGCCCTTTATCAGAATGTAATTACCTTTCCTATATCTTTTAATCATATCTATTTTTACTTTAGCTTTGTCAGATTTCATGATTGCAACTCCTGCCTTCTTTTTCTCAGTTGATGCTAGATTTTGCTACAGGCTTTTACCTTCATTGTGTGTGTCTACCTGCCTCTTGTGTGTTTTTTGTAGACAGCATATGGTAGGATTTTGGTTTCTAAGCTATTTGCTTCCATTTTATGGGTGAGTTTATCCCATTCACATTCAAAGTTATGATTACCACCTATGTATTCACAGACATTTTAATTTCCTCTCCTAGTTCTGCCCTTTCTTCTTTTGCTATTTCCTTTTAAACTAGTGGTTAATTTTAATCAGTCCCCCTAATCTCCACCCTTATTTTACTCCCCTTTATGCCCCCTCCCTTTTTGTTCTCTTATTATTTTTTAGGGTTTATTAAATTTCCCCCCCCCCCCTTTCTTTTCCTCCTTTTTTGTACTCCCTCTCCCATTCCCTGCCTTGGTTTTTCCCCCTCTCACTTTCCCTGTAGGATAAGATTTGGTACCACAATAGATCGAGATGCTCTTCTGTCTCAGAATTGATTCCACTGAGAGTTAGGTTTAAGTATTACCTATCAACAATCTCTTCCTCTCCTTGTTATAATAGTATTCTTCCCCTCCCTTTCCCATGTGCCTCTTTGTGTGTTATAGATTATCCTGTTTTTCTTATTCCTTCATGTTCCTCTTGGTGCCATCTTCTATTCCCCCCATATCTTTTCTTTATTTGCATATCATCTTAGACCACTTAGTACCCCAACCTCTACCTATGAATAATTCTTCTAATTACTATAATGATCAATACAATTTTTGAGAGTTACAAATAACTTTTTTCCATATAGGAATATAAACAATTTGACCTTATTGAAGCCTTAAAGAAGACATTATAAAAATATTTTCTTTCCCCTCTTTTTCTTATTTACCGTTTCATGTTTCTCTTGATTTTTGTGTTTGGATATCAAACTTCCTGCTTAATTTTTGTTGTTTCTTTACAAATACTTGGAAATCTTTTATCTTGTTGAATGCTCATACTTTCCCCTGGAAATATATAGTAAGTTTTTATTTGTAGGTGATCCTTGGTTATAGAACTAATTCTCTTGCCTCTCTGAATATCATATTCCAAACCTTGTGGTCCTTTAGTGTGGAGGCTGCCAGATCCTGTGTAATCCTGATTGGTGCTTCTTAATTTCTGAATTCTCTAATTCTGGCTTCTTGCAATATTTTCTCCTTAGGAAAGTAGACCCTAAAAGATCATTCTAGTGCAAATATTAGTAATAGGGAAATTGGTTTTGATCGATGGTACATGTTAAACCCAGTGGAATTGCACACCAAATATGGAAGGAGTTGGGGGGAAAGGAGAGAAAGAACATGAGTCTTGTGACCAGGGATGCAAGAAACAAGATGGGGACCTAATCTGCCTGTCAATCAAGAGGAAGGTTCCAAACGGAATGGTCCCAGGAGTGGCAGTTGGGGGTTTCTGGCCACAGAGAGGAGAAGAAGCAAAAACTTGGCTTTGACTTTGGCTTTGACTCTGGCAGTTGAGCTGGCCAGGAGAAGAAAAAACTTGGCTTTTGGAGTTGGTTGGCTCTTGGAGAATTAAGTTGGCCAGGAGAAACCGAGAGACTTTGAACTTTGTTTTTTCTCTTTGGGGTTAAGCTGAGAAACCTTGCTGACTTTGTGAAGAAGAAGAAAGAAGAATTTAAACAGCTGTTGTCCTCCATCTCTCTAACTGTCTTAGAGTCACAGTTTGTGACTGGACTATTTTCCAAACCTTCAAATTCTTCCTCATTTTAGATTAGGGACATTCTCATCCCTCTTACCTCAGTTTCCTATCCTGTTATCCAGATAAACCCTTTGACTTGAAAAAGGAAAAGAAAAGAGTATCTTTATAGTTCACTCAAGGGGGAAAGGAAGAAGTCAAAGGCTTCAAGAACTGGGAGGTGAGGGTGGAAGGAAGAAGAGGGTTGGAGAAGGGAGGGAGTAAAAGGGAGGAAGAGGTTAGAAAGATATACTGATCCATTAGCCATCAGTAGGGATCAGTAGGCAAACACCAGAGTATTCCCCAGAGCAGTTCTCCTGTGTACCAGCATCCTGTGTGGCAGCATCCCTTGGCATTTCTCATTCCTACCTCCATTACAAATGAGCAGTTTTAGGTTCCCCTCTAGCAGTTCTCCAGTCATAGCCAGCCAGAGCATAATCATTTACAGCAACAAGAAATAGTTTCCTTAGTTTACAATTTTCTATTTTCAGAGTCTGCCAAATTCTGTGTAATCCTGATTGGTGCTTCTTGATTTCTGAATTTTCTCTTTCTGGCTTCTTGCAATATTTTCTCCTTAGGAAAGTAGATTGTAAAAGATCATTCTAGTGCAAATATTAATAATAGTATATGAGTTAAAATTTAGGGGAGACTGAAGCAAGATAGAAATTAGTTTCTCTCTGCAAGGAGTATTATATTTTTAGAGGTTTATTGAAGATTAAGGATTAAAGAAAACACAGGATAAGAAAGCACATGTCTAGGCCCAGGGGCCTAGACAACCTCACCTACATTATGAAAAGAGCCTCATCTGCTTGCAAGCGGAAACAGGAAAGACCCGCAAAAGCCTTTCCAATCAGGTTAAATACCCCTTTTCAATCTTGGCCCAGGTGACAATTCAGTGATATTACAAAGCATTCTGGGGAAGTGGACCAAGGACTTCTGGGGATTGAAGTCCTGGATTCAAGTCCATTTTTACAATACAGAAATGGGTTTTGATTGATGGCACATGTTAAACTCAGTGGAATTGCACACCAGATATGGAAGGGTTTGGGGGGAAGGGAGAGAAGGAACACGAGTCTTGTGACCAGGGGAAATTATTCAAAATCATCTAATTAAATAAATTTTTTTAAAGTATTTTCTCCTTAGCTTGGTAGCTCTTGAATTTGGTAATTACATTCCTGAGGGTTGTCTTTTGAGGATTTAGTGTAGAGGGTGATCTATAGATTCTTTTCAACATATAGTTTTCCCTTTTGTATAAGAATATAGGGACAGTTTTCTTGGATAATTTCTTTTAGTATGATGTCAAGGTTTTTGTTTATGTCTAGGTTTTCAGGTAGACCCAATGATTCTCAAATTGTCTCTTCTAGACCAGTTTTCATGGTCACTTATTTTTTCAGAGAGATATTTCATGTTTTCTTCTATTTTGTCAGTCTTTTGACTTTGCTTTATTAATTTTTGCTGTCTTGTGAGATCATTAGCTTCTACTTGCCCAATTCTAGTCTTTAAAGACTGATTTTCAGCTATGATTTTTTGATTTTCCTTTTTGGTTTGGTCTATCCTGTTTTTCATGGCTTCCAGCATGTAATTTCTGGTCTTCAATTTGCTTTTCATTTCATTTGATTTCTGGACGTCTTTTTTCCAAAATTGAAATTCTATCTTTTAAGCTGTTATCTTCATCTTGAACTTTTTCCCACTTTTCTTGCCAAGTTTCTCCTATCTTTTTAATTTGGTTCTCAAATTCCAGCCTGATTTCTTAGAGAGCTTGTGACTGATTTCCATTTTTTTGGAAAGTGTGGCTGTGTTTGCTTGTTTGTCATCCTCTGTTGTCTCCTCTATAGTCTGGATTTTTTTCTCCATAAAAATCCAGGGTCAATGCCTTTCTCTTGTTCTTTTTATTGGTTGAAGATTGTATTTCTTGGGCACTGCTAGCCATTGTTATGCTGGTTTTTTCTTCCCTTCCCAGCCCGAAGTATGAGTGAGGAGGGCAGTCTCTCTATATATGGAGCTAGGGAGTGGTTTTTGCCTGAGGCTAGTTTTCAAGTCTCCACAGCTTCTACTGTGTGCTGCCCTTCTCCACCATATCTCAGAGTCTAAGGTCCACTCTTTTTTGTCTCCTGGGATCCCTCCCAAGTCTAGCTGCTCTCAGGGGTAAGTCCTCAGTGCTCTTAGTCAGCTCTCAAGGACCTAAAGATTTTCCCTTGCTCGCTCTGATTCTGGCATGCTGGCTCAGACTCTGGTACGGTAGGTGGGAAGGGGGAGGGTTGATCAGCTCATGTTTTGGTGGAAGCTATTTCACCCCCTTGTAGCATGGAAATGCCCAAATCCCATGTACCTTCAATGATGTGCCCTCCTGTGGATCCCCTTCATTCATCTGAACTTGTTTTTTTTTGTCCTTTTGAGGCACCATATATTGATTGGTGGCAAGGAGAGGAAGAGTCCTGCTTCCACACTGCAGCCATCCTAACCAAGAAGTTCTCTTAGGCCTTTTTAAAAAATTGTTTTAATTTGTATTTGGAAATGATGCTATTTCCTAACAATTAAAGATAAGTTGTTCCCAAAGTCTTAGTACAGTTTTAAGCTTTAATTCCTCAAAGCTTTAATATTTTAAAGTTGCACTGAGACTTTTGGGATGCCCTTTTTATGCTTCCTCACAGCAGCAGCAAACCCTTGCCTCCTAAACTCTGACCATAAAATAACTCCAAAAATAGGATGAGTTGCTGTGGAAGATAGTGAGTTGCCCATATTTGATATCTTCATATTGGAAGAATGGTTCAGGGATAATTTCTATTCTGAGGATTTGACTAGTCTACCTTTTAGCCACCTTCTAATTGTTGTACTCCAACACATGTTGTTCACAGGTATAAGACTGGGGAGGCAGAGGTGGTAGTTTTTCTGGGCAAGATCTTGAAGCTTTGGCGGATGGGTGGCAAGTGCAGGATGAGTCACTGTTACAGTGTGGTAAAATACAACGAAGGGCAAAAAGTCACCTATAAAAATCAAATAGTATCTCCTTTTAAAGGGCTTACATTCAGGCCCTGGAACCAGCATACATATGCCCTTAGTACTCTTTGCCTAGACCTAGGATTTCATCTTTGTGCCAGTGGGTGGATATTGGCATCCTTTCCATGACTTATAGTTCTGGACATTTGAAGCACTGAGAATCTAACGCTGCCCATGGCCCCAGAGCTAGAACTTGAACCCAGGTTTCCCTGGCCCCAAGATGGCTCCTTTCCCACAGTGTCCCATATTACAAATATGTCCGAATAGATACAATTTCCTATGTATGATATGTATTTTCTACCTGAAAGCCCAGGTCTAAAAGACTGCCCTTGTTTTGTAGTCCCAGAAACTTCACATCCTTATTTTATTCTCATTTAGGCTGAATCATGTTGCTGTAGCAGAACTGAAGAGTGGCAATAAAGAGAATAGACATTTAATATGCTGGGAGCTCTATTTATTATAGAGAAAATATGAAGGAAAGCATTAATCCATTGGGGAAAAGATTCAGCATAATCTAAGAAGTTTGGAGCCACTAGTTAGCTGTTAAGAATAGCTGCCAAGAAGGATGCCAATCGAGAGATTCACCAATTTGTAGATCTGTAGATCCATCACGCAAACAGATTGAGTCAGTTGTGCAGCTGAAATGAAAAGGAAAGAGAAAATACCTCCTGAATTCAGTTTTACTAGAAGTGACCTCCAAGTGTTCCAGAAATGGATCCTCATTTAATGACTATGTTGAATTAGATTATGTTTGATACAGTCACATCTATTTTAGCTGATCCCCAAACCAAGCCCTTCTTGACTCAGAATTTAGGGCAGAATAAGGTATTAGAATAGTCCATAGAATTATAGCTGAGAAGATATTATGGATCTGCCAAGGAATCTGAAAGGTTCCAGGAAATGGAAAAAGGTATTAGAGGAAAAACTCCTATGTGCTGGGTAGGTTCTCTGGGCAGGAGAGCAGTCACAGATTGCACAGCATAAACTAGAGGGATGGGATTCAGTCTGCTCATTTGAGGGGATACTCACATCGGCGGGGCCATGGAAGCATACGGATATTAGAGGAAGCCCGTTGAGAGGCAGAAAATCATGTCTTGCTGTGCCAGGACAACTAGCATCTCTCTGTGGCTTTCTTGTGCTCATCTGAAGATGAGTCTGGCTCTCTCTGGAGTGAGCCTGATGAGGCACTTGAAAAATGCAGCTGGGCCCCAGTGGGGGTCCCCTGGCATTCTCTTGGATAGGAGGTGACTGGTTTCTGTCCCTAGGCTAGTGAAAAGACCCTTGGTGGAGGAAATGGGGAAACTGACCCATGTTCTGCCCTCTCGGGAGCTGAGCTGGTGCTAGCATCCAGATCATAGGACTTCCTCCCGGGGCTCTCTTAAATAACACAGGCTCTGAGGCAAAGATAGAACAACAGTCTTTACAAAATTTCAGATTAGAATATGCTGCACAATATACCCTGCTGGATCCCCTTCTCTAGCCTGACTGTTAGGAGCGGAGGTGCTGCTCTTTTCTCATAAATGAAGATGAAAATACTTTTGTCCCTACAGAAGTTTCAATCATTATCTGTAGGATTCGGGGGTGGGGAGGAATCTGAGAGCAGTACATTTTAGGCTTAACAAGAGATGGTGGAGATGGCAGATTGCTCCATTCCCATTCCTCTTTTGGCCAAGATCTAATCTCTAAGGATCCCATGGGACAAAAGGAAAGTCAAGCCAGCCAGAATTCTGAAGTGTTTCCTGTGTGGAGCCAGAGATGCAGAGAAAATGGGGACAGATGGTGAGCAGCCATTGAGTCAGGAGGCTGTGTGCTGTGGCAAAGAAATAGCAGGAAGGCCAGTGTGGCTGGACCATAGCACAGGTGCAGGAGAGTCAAGTGTAAGAAAAGTGGAAAGTTAGGAAGGACTTTATCTCCACGGGCTTTAACGGGAAAGAGAGAATTTTACACTCTATCCTGGACATAATAGAAGCTACTTGAATTTATTGGGAGTTTAGCAATTGGTAGCTCAATGGAGAAGGAACTCAGAAAAGTCCTCTTCATGACAGATGTTCAGATTCTGGGCGGTACAAGTCATTCCAGCCATTAAGAGACACATCCTGGGGCTGCTCTGAATTCCCTTCCAAACTGAAAGGACTGAAGTCAAAGCAGGACGAGCAAAGGGACTTTCCCACTGGACACCGCATGAAAGGTAGGCAGTGAGAGGGGATTTCTACACTAAAAGGGGCAAAACTGCAAAAGAAAAAGCACAGGCTGGCCACCCCTTTTCTCCCCCACCTCTCTACTGTGCCAGAGGCAGAGCCAGGAGCAGGGCAATCTCTGAATTCTAGGGTGCTGGCTACACTAAAGAAAAAGCACCACAGGCTTACCCCTGGAGGTGGATGCTACACTGCAGACCTACCCCCGGAAATCCCAGGCTCTGAAGGTGAGGTTCAGAGCTGCAGAGCACTTGCTTATATGGGTACAGGATTTGAGGTTTGGGTTTTAAAAGATTGGTCTATTACAAAAAAGAATACGGAATAGGCATCAATTGATAACATTTGTACAATCCAGTGGAATTTCTTCTTAGCTCTGGGAAGGTGAGGGAAGAGGGGAGGGAAAGAAAATGAATCATGTAAACATGGGAAAATATTTTAAAATTTAAGAGAGAGAGACAGAGACAGAGACAGAGACAGAGACAGACAGAGAGACAGAGAGACAGAGAGCAGGTTGTTTAACTGCCAAATCTAGTATTTCCACCTCACCACCCAGCACAATTTCAGTAAAAACATCAAATCTTCACCTGTGTTTATTGAGGCACGTCTTGTGGAGCATTTGCAGGAAAAGGATCTGCATAGGGTGGATAATATGGTGGTACTGGATAATTTGGTGGTGGAAATGGCATTGGATAAAATCTTGATGGATAATTTGGTCGTGGAAATGGAGGTTGATATGGATATCTATCACGTCTACGTAACTCTTTTAAATATTTACTCTAAAAAAAAAGAGAAAATGACAGACATTAAGGTTGAAGTTCATTTCATAGTATTGTTAGTTGCTTAGTATCTGAGATAGCAGTAGCTTTATACACCTCGGGTGAGTCATTTAATCTCAAGGAATCTGTTATCTTAGCTATAAAAAGATGTTAGATGAGATAGCCTATCAGGGCCCTTCCTTCTCTAGATCTCTGATATTGTGAAAGAGACAAGCATGTCTCTGGCATCTGAAGGACAGAGTTCATTTATTTATTGTTTTAAAAAAGTTTTGTTCAATTAATTGATTTAGAATATTTTTCTATGGTTATATGATTCATGTTCTTTCCCTCCCCTCCTCCCAACCCTTTCCCATAGCCAACAAGCAGTTCCACTGGACTTTACATGTGTCCTTGATCAGAATCTATTTCCATGTTGTCGTTTGCACTGGGGTGATCATTTAGAGGCTACCTCCCCAACCACATCCCCTCGACCCATGTGATCAAGCAGTTGTTTTTCTTCTGTGTTTCTACTCCCCCAGTTCTTTCTCTGGATGTGGATAGCGTTCTTTCTCATAAGTCTCTCCAAATTGAAGGACAGAGTTTAGAATCAACGTTTCCACATGAACCTATAGCAAGAAATTCATAGATTAAGAGTGAAATGGAACCTTTTCAATCTGGTCCAACATGACTGAAAATTCAAATAGGAAGAGTGTTCAGTGTTACAGAGGTAGTAAGTAGTTAACAAATTTAAGTGAATGAAAAAGTATGACTGAAAAAGATTGGAGAGGAAAATGCTCATTGACATAAATTGAAATAATTCATTAATATCAGTTTAAAAGCAGCTGATAAATTTATTCTTGTGCTTAAAGAGTATTGGAACACAATTCTATTTAAGTGACATTAAAATCAGTTAAAAGAATTGTTTTCCATATAAAAACCATTCCATTTTGTACACAATTGGTCAAGTCTCACCTGGCGATCCCTGGTATTTTGGAGCAATCTTGACAGTTATGAGTGCCTTGAGAAAACACATTTACTGGAAATTTTTTCAGAATATATGCCAGGAGTCAATGAAAGAGAAAACTTAGCCACTTCATAGAAGAAATGGCAAAAATCCACTGTAGCTTAGTGACTTGGGCATCATCTAGCCCAAGTATAAGCATAATTCTGTTTCACCACCACAACATGAGTGGAAATCTAGTCTAGATCAGATGCTAGTAAATAGAACAATAGCTGGACCAGGGGGCTGCAATTTGAAGAGATAGCTCAACTTTTTACTCTCCAACCCTAAAACAGACCAAAGCAAACTATTTCAAGGAAGAATTGTCAAGATCTTCCTTTGGACTGGGCCTGGGCATATAAAACAGGATGCCATTAAAGGACACAAATCCATGAGTCCAGGAAACTCATCTGATGTCTCTTGTATCGGGAATGAGTTGGTGAAATCTTCTAGAACTATTGGCAAAATGATGTAAAATTTGGAGAAGCAGGGACAAAATATTGAATGTGAGCATACTTTCGTGCACTAAGCATTTTATCTTATTTACCATGGAAACTGATATATAGAAATGTGATCCCAATCAAGGAATATAGAGGATAAATATATATATATATAAAGATTGTGTCGTCAGGGCTATTAAGTCTTAAACTTAGTCAATGGAACCAGAAATATTTCTGCTTCATTTAGATCGTCCTAGATCAAGAATAATGAATGAGGGGTATTTGAAAAATAGAACAGGATAAGGATAAAGAGAAGGAAATATGCTTATACACAACAACATGTTAAATCCAATGAATCACATGTAAAACACAATATATTATAATGTTTGCTTATGTCTAGGCCACTTATGTCTGTTGAAATAAACACTAATGAATATTAAAATACTTTCCATTTGTCTGAAAAATGTCTTACCTCATCAGATGAATCACTGTCCCCTCTCTTTGGAAAAAGAAAAATATCAACCAATTCAGTTATTTAACTCGTGTTAAACAACAGCAACAACAACAACAACAACCCCCCAATCCAAACAGTAAATTGAGTTAACTCCCTGGGTTATGGAATGAGTTACCCCTACACTGGAGGAAGAGGAGAATTTTGTCCCAAATAACTCAATAAACATCCATTATCTCCCCTTTTGTTTGAGAACTTGGAGATTTCTTTTAAAGGACAAGAAAAAGCTGTGAGTGTAAACAGAGAATTACTTAGCTGAAGCAAGAGCCTTGAGGAATTTTTCTAGTCTCTTTAGAAACCAATACATATAGTACAAAAACAAATTAAAATGGATTACTCCAGAGACATGAGAATGCAAATCTAAAGCCAAATTTAGAGAAAGGGGATCAGTCCCTCCCACAGCAGCTTCTTCTCCATTTCCCCAAGTACTTACAGCTATTGCAGCCAGAAAAGCCAAAATAAAGGCAAAAACATAGAGCTTCATGATTCTAGGCACCTGCAGAAGGAAGAAGAAAGAAATCTCTGCTGCTTTAGGTCTGTCTTCCATTTTGTGCCACATTTGTCTTTTCAATGAAGAAGGAATTTAGGTAAAGAAATAAACTCTTATTTCTATAGTGCTGTCAAGTGTCAGAAAGTTTACATTCCAAGAACTTGATAAACCAAGCCTCAGAAATTCAAATAACTTGTAGCTTTGTAGATATTGATTGTCACAGCCAGAATTTGGATGGGGGGCTACCATGTCAAGTACACAGTATATAGTCACTATACTGCACAAACTATATAAATATATAACTATGTAAACATATAAACTATAGGTTTCCTGATATTGGAGAAACACCATTTTAAAAAATTCAATTTCATTTAATTGTTAGTTCCAGATTCTCTCTGTCCCCCTCCTCTACTCACTTGAGAAGACAAGAAAATGATGGTCATCACAATATATCTACTCTTCCAGAACAAATTCTCTTGATAGCCAAGAAAACAGGAAGAAAACAAGAATAGAGAAAGACAGGAAGGAAGGGAACAAGAGAAGGAGAGAGGAAAGGAGAATGAAGAGAAGAAAGAAAGAAACCAAAGCATTGTGTTTAATGACTCAACTTTTATGACCATCGCTCTTCTTACCAGTCTTCCCTGAAGAGAAGGAATTCAGAAGCAAAACTACCCACATTGCCTGGGTTGCTCCATTAAGATTCTGGAGAGTATCCCTCTGTCTCCAGTGAATTTTGTGCTAGGTAGCTGAAGGTAACAAGATCGTCTCACATTTACGGAGGGAAGGAACAGGGACTTGATGTCCAGGTCTCACTAACATAGAGGACTTCCAGAGAAAGAAATTCTTCTGCCCATGTAGATTGTTACCCTCTCTGCAAATGAGTCTTAGAAAGTTGGCCAAGACCCTGAGGAGTGAAGAGATTTCCCTTGGGTCACACAGCCAGTTTGTAGGAGAGAGATTGGACTTCCTGGCTCTGAGTCCAGCCCTCCTCCTCATGCCTCAGCAGCCTAATGCTAGAAAGTCATCAAGGTCCTTATAGGAATGATCTCCCCTCCTCCTTACAGCTTCACCTTGCACAGTATGTCACACAGTGTATTTTGCAGAGGAGGGCACTGGGTCTCAGAGAACCAAATTCCACATACCTCTCCATGAGGACTTGACTTCAGACTTACATTATCATAGCAAAACTCACCAACCCTCCCCTCCTTCCTCCCACTTCAGACATAACCTGAAATAGGTGGCACACTGGAGAGAGCACTAAACCTGGAGTCAGCTTGTACTGTTTAGACATTGACCAGTTGTAAGATCTTGGGTAAGTCAATTAAGCTGTTTCTCAGTTTCCTCATCTGTAAAATTAGGGTCATAATGGCATCTACTTCCAAAGGCTATTGTGAGGCTGAAATGAGATACTCACAAATAGACCTGCAGACCTTAAAGTACAAGATAAATAATAATATGCGCCATTTTGTTTCATATTTACTACAGGGAAAAAATAGGATGAATAAAAAAAGAGAGGGAAACTGCAACATCTATGGGGAAGGCACTCTGCTAGTGAATGAGTGGATTTGGATTCCAATAGAGGCTTCCTGACCTTGTCAATCAATCAAGACAAGAAATATATATCAAGCACTTATGAGAGAAAAGGCACTTGGCTACTAAGTGCTACAAAGAAGTGAACTGAACAGTCTTTGCCTTCAAAGAGATTCCATTCTAGCCACAGGAATAAGACGTGTACAAATGCTCCAAATGACCTAAAATTATGTCTAAACTTTAAACTTAGACAATGTGTGTAAAAAGAAACAAAAATCATTTTCTTTGGGAGGGAAGGCACTAAGAATTGGAGAATTAGGGAAAGCCTCACAAGGGAGAAGCTAATTTCAAAGCTAAACTTTGAAAAAGAAGAAAAGTCAGGAATTCTAGGAGGACGAGATGAGGAGGGGTTGGCTTATTTGGTGACATTTGGTCCAATTTTCTTTCCATTATACCATATTGCCTCTCAATCTTCACAGTTACCTACTCCTAAGAAACACATGGCATTTCTCCAAAAGCCAGCCAGACAGTCAAACAACTAAGTTAACTAAGTTTTTAGAAATCTGTAAGTTGGGAACAACAAAACCTCACAATTTGGTCAGTGTAGTAAAAATTATTATTATTATTTTTTGGCAAACCTAATGATTTTTAACATAGTTGAGAGGAAGACTTGGGGGTGAAGGGAGAATGGCATTTAACAAAGAAGAACAAAAAAATTAGTGATGGAAACAAGAACATCAAAGGAGAAACCAGGGATAGAATACATGAGTTGAAGAGAGGATTGTAAGAAAGCTAGGGGAGAGGAGTATCCCAGTAATGGAGTAGAGAAGTAGGTTAAGCAAATGACTCTTCTTCAATGGGCCAGGAAGTCATTTCAGGAGATTCAAAATTCCTATCCTAGGAAAGAAAGCAGGGAGCCCAAGGGGATGTGGTGACATTAAAAGAGAAAGTCAGCTTTCAAATTTGTCTTTGGAGTGAGGAGCCTAGCAAGAGTTAATAGAGTATGACAGATGGTCCAGTTGCTCCATTATTTTTAATTGGTTCTGCTGTTAAGAAATAAGTATTTAGTTATTTCCATGATAGCCATCCTTAGAACTGGATATTTTATAGAATCCGTGTTACTCTAAAATGAAAAATAGAGTGTGCCCAATTCTTCAAAATACTACCAATTATGAGCCTTCAAGTGTCCTCACTGAATCTCCCTGAGACTCGGTTTCCTCACCTACAAAATGATTTGGTTGGATAAGATGGAATCTTAGTTCTTTGTCAGCTCTAGGCATATAATTCAGTCACATCTCCCTTTCCCCACATCACATATTCTCAAATCATTATTACATGTACAATTTTATACTTTATTCCTCACATACATTTTTTATAGATCATGCAAAAAAATTATTTAAACTATATAGGAAATATTACCTAGGACGGGCAACTAGGAGAAGAGGTCTTGCTTGCCGAGAAGATGGGATTCAGGTTGTCTTAGAGCTATTTAAACTCTGCACTTAATGATATGATAATTTTGTGGTCAAAAGTAATGCCATTAGTGACCTTGAATTCTCCTCACTGAGTGTGACTGAATATTGATTTTGTGCCCATTTTCAATACTCGCTCTTGCCAGAAAGTCATTTAACAGGACAAGGTTTCACAACCGACTTATAGTTGAAGCATCCAAGATGAAAATCAAAATATTAAATGCTAATCCTTATTGTCAGCCTGACGAGATTGAGGTGCAGAAGATGTAATACCTGATGCAGTGATGTAAATTCTTGAAATAACACATTTGTAAATGTCTGAGGCAGGATTTGAATCCACATCCTGCTAAGTCCAAACATAACATTCTACTAATGCCGGCAAACTACCTACAGATATACTATAGAAGAGATTCAGGATTGACTTAGCCAAGGTGCCCCACTGGCTCCCCTTCAGCCTCACCATGCCGTCTTCACAGCGTTGGGTAAGTATCTCCATTGTTCTGGGCTGAAAGGAAGCACAGCCTAAGACTGAGGTTCAGAGCCCTGTTCCAACCCATCCTGGCCGGGTCCCTAGAAGAAAGTCATTTAACTTCTTAGTACTCTAGAAAACTCGCCGGTGACTATGGCGTCCACATTGGTGCGGGGCTTCCAGAGACATTCCTCGTGCTATCGGGCACTAGGAAGGAAAAAATAAAAAGAAGTGCAAGTCTCCTTCCTAGGGGCCAGCAATATGAAAACAAAACTACTTTCTCATTCATTTCGGCTTACCTCTTGGGGGAGGGAGGAGTGTTCGGCATACACACATAGAGAAACTCTGAATAGCGAGACAGTACTAATGCCTGGAAGGATCCGAAAAAGCTTCATCAGTAATATCGTGCCTGAACTTAGCTTCCAGGAAGCTAAAGATCCTTGGAGGGAGGCAAGCTGGGGTCTATTTATCCTTGCATTAAAGGTAAACAAGCAGGACAGGCAGTTCAGCGGCATGGAGGTGGGAGATGGAATGCTGACTTTGGGGATGCTATGAAGGCCAGTTCATTTGGAACATGGCACCCATTAAAGGGAGTATTAGGAGAGGCAGGGAAGTCAGGAAAAGTTTGACTGAGTATAGCTGTTAAAGACGACGAAATCTGTACTTTAGTCTAGGAACAAGAAGGAGTGGAGGAGGTTTTTTTGAGCAGGAAGTCATCTGGTTGGTTTCCAAATGGTTTAGGTAGTTGTGCAGAAGGCTGACTGGAGAAAGGAGACAATGAAAACAGAAAAAGCTTGGGAAGGTCTTGCAGTCATTTGACTGAAAATGGCAGAAACCTGAGCAAAGCTGATGGCTGTGTGAATGGGGGAAAAGTGATGGATACTAGAGATACTGTGAAAGTTGGAAGAACAAGGTTTTGTGAGTGGTTAGATATGAGGATGAGGGAGAGGGAAAGGATAACTGTGGGGTTGTGAATGCAAACCACCAAAAGGATGGTGGGGCCAGCAAAAGAAAAATTGGAAGAGGGACAGGCTTAAGGTAGAAAGTGGTGGGCGTACATTGGGATGCGCTGGGTTCCAGGCACCTCTAGGACATTGCAGTGAGAATGCCAAGGAGACATTTGGCAACATACAGCTAGACTTCTGGAAAGAGTTAAAAGCTGGGTGTAGAGATCTAGGAGTCATCAAGGAGGTGACAATTCAAACCATAGGAGTTGAGGAGAGCTCTAGTTGAGAGAGTTTGTAAAGACAAGAGAAAAGGAGACAAGACCCAAACTTTCAAGATCACGTGGAATGATAAAGATCCTGAGAAAGAGTCGATGAAGGAGTGATCAGCTAGGTAGGGGAAAAAACTAGAAAAGAAAACCATTGAGAGATAATTATAGCCCCCTCCACATACATCATCCCCAACCCCACATAATTTATGAAAGAAATAATTTTAAAAGAAGTTTTTACTTAATTGAAGTTTTAAAAAATTTAAAAATACTTATCCAAGTATTTGCAGTTTTATATCCTGGATATAGATAAACCAAATTTTTAAAATTTCACTTTGGTTATTTTTTTTTCAAAACAAGACATGTATCTTGGGCAATCATCTGAATGAACCCTTTCTTTTTTTTTTTAAGCCCAGGTAGTGTTTCCTGCTTGAGTAAATGAAAATGTTCATAAGGTTTAAATGCATGATGAATAAGTCACTGTCTAAGGAAATATACAATATTTTGCTTGTAAAGTTCACTATGATGCTACTTTTTCTTAAAAAGCTCAAAAAAGTTTGTGTAAAAATTATAGATTCCATGTGGTAGTTGTAGTCTCTCGGTAACTGAGGATGACAATTGTCTTTGTGTGTTTTTGTGCAGAAAGACACTTGTGCATGAAGATTTAAGTGGAAAAGTCGATGCACAGAGACAGCCCCACTCTCTCGGCGTTGGAAGCCTGGGTCCAGTGGCACGAAAAGTCGTTACACCTGGAGACTTCCTCAGCTGCATTGGATGGCCGTGTTGTCCTTTGTGCTCCAACACGCCCTGAGCACTCCACAGTGCTTTGCTGCGTCGCCCTCTCAGCCGTTGAACCTTCTTATTGGTTTCTTCAGCCTGTTCCGCCAAAGCAGTCTTCACATGCTGGGTGAGCAAAGCCCTGGTTCACCAGGGGTCGACGACAACGACCCGATGGCGACCCTCACAAGGTTTTCCTGGCCTGTCAAAGCCATTGCTTGGGTGTGTGGCCACTGCCGCATGCTAGCAGCTACTGGGAGCCACAAGTGAGACCTGGGTGTCAGGTGGGGGTCAGAGGCTGGAGAGCTGCCCTAGGAGGGCACGACAAGCCCTCCATACCAGAGATACTACCCCTCCCTGAGCACCCCATACACCCCTATAAGCTAACACAACATATTTAAAGAACACATTGCTTCAAACTAAAATTGTTTTGTGCTTTTATCCCCATAGACCTGGTATGGAGATCAATGGGTAAAGCGTAACTACACATTTGCTTTCTGAGGCGTTTCCAAGGATAAGGACCTGCTGAAAAGGACCCATCAGGATAGACTGCAAAAGATTCCATGTATGAAAGATTAAAATATTATTAAGGGAGAGTTACATTGAGCCATGCTTGTGCCAGAAAATTCTCAGAGACCATTTGCAGACCTTTTGGTCAATCATCCCCTATGTATTATTACCTTTTTATATCACATGAGAATGCTTCTCTTATTCGGATTTTGATTTAAGTTTATCAAGATAGGGACTATGGGGAAAACGTATGATTATAAGAACCAAGAATAACAAACGTTAGAAAGAAAAAAGATACTGTAAATATTATCTTGGTATCTCTGGTCCAAGAAGGGATTTAAAAAATCAGTGGACCGAAAAATGTCAAAATATTTATAATGAAGTAGAAACGAGGCCTCTTCCTTATGGAAAAATGCCATGGCCTTTCTAAGGGCCAACCCTACTTTCTTAAGGATGCTCTTTCATTGACTTGTGAAACACTTCACAAAGAATGCTTAGTTCCCAGTAGATGACCTGTTGGTGGCCTGTAGAACCCAGACCTGACTAGAGTCTGGATCCTTCTGATTCCTTTTCCTTCTGGTTCTCATGCCTGGCCAAAGCGCCATGATCTTTATCAGCCCAGATCTGTTTTGGAGCAGTGCTGAAACTGGTTGTAACTGGTAACAGGCTATAGGCCCAGATGATAGGCCTCACCTGCAGTATGATGGTCTGAGATGCAATCTGACTACTTCTGGATGATAAAAACACAGTAAATTGGTTTATTTATCTTCTTTAACTCAGGAAGGGATGGAAGACCAGGGAAAAGGTGCCCCTAATCTTTTCCCTCTAAATCTCCTCCCCAAATCTACAGACCCCTCACAGAGTTGTCTTCTTGATCCTGATGCTACCTCAATTACCCTCTCTGACTGTTTAAAAAATTCCCCTATCTAACTTTCTGGTCTCACTGGTCCTCAAAATCAGTATTTGACAAGTTATAGTTCATCAGTAGCAGATAGGGGGAGGTAACTGAGGAATTCGCCCTCTTAGGCCTGAGCCCAAATGGCTGCAGCCTCACTCTCCCAGACAGGTCACTGGGCTCTGGTAGGGTTCTTCTTAGTTGGTACAAAATCCCTTATGGCACCGGATCTCAGGAACTCAATTGATGACTACAGTGAAGACAAGATGGACAGGATCTCGCTGGGTGACAGGATGGCTGGGTGAGAGGATCACAGAAAACAGGAACCAATGGCTTCCAAAGAAAGTCAGGTGACCTTCTTGCTCAGACTAGAATCTAGAGGAAAGATGCCATCTCACAGCTACATCATCTCGTAACATTTAAAAGCAATATTTATTTAATGGTAAACTGGGGAGATCGGTACCACATAGCAAAACGGGGCTTTTTTCTTTTTATTGTTTTCTACTATGAAGCCATTTGAGCCACAGAAAATGTGACATGCTCAAAGCTGTCCAATGAACACAGGGCAAATGTCAGACTCAGAACTATGTCCTATGAATCTTAATTCAACGATCACTCACTAACACCATTACAATAACCCATATGAAATTCATGTGCATAATGAAAACATTATTATGTGAAGTCTGACGAGGAAAAAGTCATACATGATTTCTACTTGTCTTCAAAATTCTGTCACATTTTGCCGTGGCTAGATAATGTTCAAAAAAAGTATAGTTATTCTTTTACTAGATGTTGCTTTTTATGTTCAAATGGATTTTTATGATCAAAGCTTTTCATTCCCACTTAGTCTTAGGAATCCTGTATCCAATATTTATCCTCTTAAGTTAAAATATCGGAGTGTTGTAACATTTAAAATAGTTGATGTCATAAACTGTTATATTTAAAATAGTTAGAGACATAAACTGTAGTGAGTTAAAATGGTGGAAGATATAAATTGTGATAGATATAAGAGAGGGTGAGTAAATTTGACCGCAGAAAATATGTTTCACTACAGTGTCTTGTTTTAAATCAAATATAAGGCGGTCACCAGGGAAACATTCCCAATTATTCAAATACCCAAGTCAACTGGGTTTTATAGAGATTTTAATTAATACAAATGTGGAATTAAAGAAAAGAGAGAAAGAGAGAAAAAAGGAAATAAGTATGAAGGGCCTTAAGCCAACATGGCCTAGACCTGAGTCTTAAGAGAGAGAGAATCAGTCAGTTTTTTATCACTCACCACAAGATTTGTCTTAAGCAAGGATGTCTGGGGAACAGAGTCTCCCCAGAGGGAGTTCCAGCCAGAGTCAGCCTCCCAAGGGACTTCTCAAGAGATCTTCAAAGGCTCTCCTCCAAAAGGATCTATCTCCAAGGACCTAAGGATCTAACGATCCTATCTCCAAACCTCTTGCTCAAGAGATTCCTTTCTTATATAGGGGGTTTTTTCCTATGTCACCTCCCCTAAGTTCTTCCATCTACCAATCACCATAGATGTTTTCTAAAAGACAGCCCATATGAATTCCTGCTAAGTCGACTAATCTCCTCAGTAAGTCTGAACCAGAGAAAACACAGCTGAGTCGACTAATATCATTAAGAGAAAACCTGCCCGACCCTTTTAGGTACATAGCATTTCATTGTATCAATTCTAAAAACAGGCCTGGCTCAAAGAACTCCTTGCCTTATTATAAGCATGGGTCCAAGTACTTTAATTGTTTAGCAAGGAGTTTTCTCCCCTAAAGCAGTCTTAAGTACAGGTAGAGTAGGGGTCCTCCCATTTCTGATCCTGGCGAGTTCTCACATCAAAATGGGGAATGTTTCCAGTAGGGAATTTGTTCCAATGGAGGATTCCTCAATGTGGAAATTTTTAACATTCACAAGTCTGAGAAATTTCAAGATTTACAGTGTGACTGAAAAATAAGGAATTATGGGCCAGAAGTAGACTACCTGTCGTGCCAAGGTACCATATTACATAGAATCCTGAGTCTATAATAAGGAAGACTTATCTTCCTGAATTCAAATCTGGCCTCAGACACTTCCTAGCTGAATGACTGCCACGGGCAAGGTCCAGCCTCACTCATGACTCCAGGGGTTCCTGACAGGTGGCGAATGATCAATCAAGAAAATAACAAACAGAAGACAGCTGTATATTTACAGCCATGTGCATGTTTTACATCTAATAGCTGCTCTACCATCCCCAGGATTGGTGTTTATTTTTATACCCATTTCCTTGGCACACAGATACATTACCTAACACACATGTATAAATAGAGATAATTGGAAAAGTGATACATTAACTTGAACAAATCACTTAATTAACATTCAATATTCTTGTATTTGATTACTGATTCTTGACAGAATAAAGTTTCACACAAGATAAATGATTTCATCACAGGTGGCTTAATTTTCTCATTATACTATGAGGAGTTTTGAGCTTACAAATAATCAAGGAAATTTACTTATTACTTTTAATAAAAAGAAATAATCAATCAGAAGTTCTTAAAGACAATTCAACAATCATATCATTGAGGTTGAGAGGTACTGGGAACACAATTCAGATTTAATATTAGACTGATCATTTCTCAGGGTTTATTAGGGAGTTTCTTAAGGGGAAGAATCAAGTCACTGAGGCATGAGGAAGCCTGGTGTACCTGCACATTTTATATGGGCCTTTATGATTGATTTTTATGCTGAATTCATGAAAATAAGTTTCTGTTAGTGGGAAAATTCTGGGCTTGGCCTGTAGCTGCGGTTTTACTGGGAATTATGTACCCAACTAGAAGTTAACCCATGGTGGCCTTCTGGGGTTGGGTTTGAGGGTTTGATGATTTGGTGATGTTTTGGGGAAACAGAGTACAGGTATTTTTCTCTTGCATTATTCCTTTTGAGGTTAGGGGGAATAGTAATCATGTAAGTTCCACAGGTAAAGGATATTAATGAGAGAGGTCATGCAAGGGGGCTGAGTGGGCAATTGCATCTTGCCAAAGGCCACTCTGTGGCCTCCTTAGCTACCACATGTGACTTTGTCAAGGTGTCATGGCCTGGTGGCTCCCAGCGAATGACCTTAAGACAAGTCACTTAACCCTGTTTGCCTCAGTTTCCTCATATGTAAAATGAGCTGGAGAAAGAAATGGCAAGCTACTCCAATATCTTTGCCAAGGAAATCCCCAGTGGGATCACAAAGGGTCAGACATGGCTAAAATAACTGAATGACTACCACAAAATTAATTCTAACAAGCCCAATGAGGGGAAAAGAAAAGCAAACATGGGGGTATATTTGGAAGATGTAGGCAGAATCAGATGTAGAGGGACAATCTTTCTTGCCCAAAAGAGAGTTTACTTGAAACTGATAGGAGATCTATCCTCTTCCCTTAGCCTTGAGAGGAGAAAATATGGGTAATAATGTAGGAAATGTGTGAGGAAGAATACAAGAGAAGAATGTCTGGTAGTATAAGAGAAGGGCTGAAAGACTAGCAATCTTCATATTAAGGCAATCATTTCTTTCTTTCTTTCTTTCTTTCTTTTTTTTAAACATCACAATCCTGATTAAAAGCATATGTCACTTGAAGAAACTAAATTCTCAACACTAAAAATTCTAAGGTTTACAAGAATTTCCATGCACTCATTTTGCTTTTCTTTTTTTCCTTTGACATTGAGGATGCTCAGACTCATGCTTTTTCCCCCTAAAGTCTACTTTCCCCTTCAATTTTGAAATTACATTTTAGGTCGTCAATGAGAATTTTAAAAATGCTTTCTATGTGCTTGGCACAGTCTCCTCCTGGTTCTTCTTCCACCTTTTTGGACTTTGCTACTCTGCCTCAGCTGGAACTTTCCCTAATGCCTAGGACCTCTTCCTGAAGAATATCTATCCACTCTCTGCAGCCTCCTCTCCTTGAAACTTCCCTCCACTATGATGCTCTTCCTTTTTTGAATTTATAGATCAGCATGTTCAAAAATTTCCCAAGACATATATGCAGTTTATATAATTACAACTACACTCAAAAATTTTTTCCCTTTTTTATTTAGAATATTTTTCCATGGTTACATGATTCCTGATCCCTCTCCTCCCTTCCCCCCTTCCACTGGGTTATAAATGTACCATTGTTCAAAGAGTATATCCATGTTATTCAAATTTGCAATGGAGTGATCTTTTAAAATCAAAACACCAGTCATATCCCTATTGCACTACATATCTCATATTTTTCTAATGCATTTCCATTTCCACAGTTCTTCCTCTGAATGTGGATAGCATTCTTTCTCACAAGTTCCTCTGAATTGTCCTGGATCATTGCATTACTGCTAGTAGAAAAGTTCATTACATTCGATCGTGCCACAGTGTATGAATCTCTGTGTATAATGTTCTCCTAGTTCTGCTTCTTTCACTCTGCATCAATTCCTAGAGGTCTTTCTGGTTTACACGGAATTCCTCCAGTTCACTTTGAACACAATAGTATTCCATCATGAACAGATACCACAATTTGTTCAGTCATTCCCCAATCGATGGACACCCCCTCATTTTCCAATTTTTTGCTACCTCAAAGAGCGTAGCTATAAATATTTTTGTACAAGTTTTTTTCCCCTTATTATCTCTTTGGGGTTCAGACCCAGCAGTGTTATGGCTGCATCAAAGGGCAGGCAGTCTTTTAAAATCTTTTGGGCATAGTTCCAAATTGCTCTCCAAAATGTTTGGACCAATTCACAACTCCACCAGCAAAGAATTAATGCCCCAATTTTGCCACATCCCCTCCAACATTTATCACTTTTGCTGCCATGTTGGTCAACCTGCTAGGTGCGAGGTATTACTTCAGAGTTGTTTTGATGTGCATTTCTCTGATTATAAGAAATTTAGAACACTTTTTATGTGCTTATTAATATTTTTTATTTCTTTATCTGAAAATTGCCTATTCGTGTCCCTTGCCCATTTATCAATTGGGGAATGTCTTGATTTTTTGTACAATTGATTTAGCTCCTTATAAATTTGAGTAATTAGACCTTTGTCAGAGGTTTTTGTTATAAAGATTTTTCCCAATGTGTTGCTTCCCTTCTAATTTTGATTGCATTGGTTTTGTTTATATAAAACTTTTTAATTTAATGTAATCAAAATTATTTATTTTACATTTTGCAATATTCTCTGTTTCCTGCTTGGTCTTAAAATCTTTTCTTTTCCATAGACTTTAGTTGGAACACCTGAGAACAATCACAGACTGGGGCTTGAACGAGGAAACTGGCATTACATCAGATCCAGGACTATTAAAAACTTCAATAACTAAATAGGACCCAGGTAAAAATAAACACAAAAGAATTCTGAAATAGCCTGGAGAGAAAAGGGTATCTTGGAGGGAAAGAAATGTCAACAATGTCAAATAAAACAGATGAATTAAAGAGGAGTAGTATTGAGTGAAGTCCATCAGATTTGACAGTGAAGAGAATAATTTCAGTTGAGTAAGAGATCAGAAACCATATTACAAAGGGTATACAACTTTTTTCAAGGCTATTAGCTAAGAAATGGAGAGGAGGATGGCTCCAAAATGGTAGAGAAGGTACATAGATCTTCCTAATCTCTACCAAAATGCCTTACAAAAGACTAGGATATAATGCCTGTGAAGATTAAATTTAACTCTCCCCTGATTGTGAAAATGAAATTAATTAACTCTCCCCTGATGGTGAAGATTAAATTGTAACCCATGCCCATTTTTAGATTTAATCACCAAAAGTGTAAACATCCCACTTAATCATTAAGTGGGAGGTCTGTGACCCACATGTGCAATAGTGGGTGATGAATCAGAATGGGCAGTCCTAAAGAAAAGCTTCAACTGTGATTGGTAGATGTAAAATTATGGGAAGGCACAGGAAGTGACACAAAAGAAAATGTCTTTAAAAGGGAGTTAAAACTTCCTGAGTACAGTTCTACTTGGAGTTGAACTTCCTGTGAGAGATAGTTCTTTGGAGTTGAGACAGGAGAAGAATCTTCTGACTGGACCTGAGACTCTGTTCCTGGTGAGGCTGTTCTTAAATCTCCTCCTTTGGACTGACATGTGGTGAGTGAAAAGGATGACTCCTTCCCTGGATTTTCTGGAAAAAAAAACTAGACTCAAGAGAAACCTACCTCTTGAGAAAGACTTCCCCAGGTTCTTGGCTTTGCTGAGGCCAGCTAAGGACTAACTCACCTTGCCTAACTCACCTTGCCCAGGTTGAGCCAGGGGCCAGGAGTAAATTACTTAGTGCTTAGGCTTGATATCCTACCCTATCCTTTCTCTGATTTTCTTCATTCTTTCTATATTTTGTAAATAAATTATAAATAAATCTTTTTGGAATTAATTAAATTCCTGGAGACCCTATTTTAAAATATAATCCAGTCTAACCTTTTTAATAAAATAACCTCTTCTACTCCTTACATGCCCCAAAGTGGATTCTGGAGCAAAATAAACCACAAGAAAGCAGGATGAAATAATTTTTTCATCCCAAAACAATTTAGAAGGCCAGCATGAAAAATTTAGTGTACCAGGGTGGGAAGTGGAATACAAGGCAGCTTGCCAAGACAGGAGAAGCTGAATAAACAGCAAAAGCTTCTAGGGCTCTCAGCTACAGATAGCATGGACTGGGGGTAGGGGTCAGACAAATGCTCATAAAGACATTATTGGTGTCCCTTTGTTGGCTCTGGGTGCAAAATTCTTGAATCTCTTTGACCATACACAAAACCAGGTTGCAGGCAGGGGAAACAGTATCAGGGTTAGGAGGAACAAAGTACATACCAGAGATCATGACCCCAGTAGAGCAGGGAAGCCTGGTCACAGTTCCAAGGCAGAAAAAAAGTGCTTGTGGTTACTCATAGCCAGAGCAAAGGCCAGGAGAATGTTAAACACACCTTAGATCATATGACCTTGGAAGAACTGAAAAGTTATAGATCCCCAGAGTTAGCTCTGAAGGCAACAATAATAGTATTTTTTTTAATTAAAAGAAAAGGAAAAAAGGATGTAAAATGACCAAACAACAAAAAAGAAAATTGACAAAAAGAAAGTTATTTTGGTGATAGGGAATACCAAAACCCAAACTCAGAAGAAGATAACAAAGTTAATACTGCTGTATCCAACATCTCCAAGAAAATGAGAATTGCTTTCAAATTCAAAAAGAATTAATAAAAGAGCTCAAAAAGGATTTTAAAAACCAAATAGGAGAGGTAGACAAAAACTGGAAAAAGAAATGAATGATGCAGGAAAAAAATGTAAGTCAACAGTTTGGGCACAAAAAATGCTAAAGAAATTAATACCTTAAAAAAACAGAATGATGAGAAGAACTTAAAAGGCAGAATTGGGCAAATGGAAAAAAGGATACATAAATGCACTGAAGAAAATCACTTTTTACAAAATAGAATAGTCTAAGTGGAAAATGAGGTAAAAAGTTCTCTCAAGAAAGTCATGCCTTAAAAATTATAATTGGGCAAGAAAAAGCTAATTACTCCATGAGACATCTCAAAACAATCAAAGTCAAAAGAATAAAAAAATTGAAGAGAATATGAAATATCTCATTTGAAAAACAACTTACCTAGAAAACAAACCCTGAAGGGTTTCAGTTATAACAAATCATGAAGGTATTAAAGATGTATTAAAAAATTGACTCTAATGAGCAAAATGTTTATGGTCCAGACTTATGGATATATTTCTAATATTTCACATGATTGACTTCTGAATCCTTAAATTGGATCGGATTTAAATTTTGTGGAACTTAAAAATTAAGCCTCTATTATTATCTGCAGTCTGGAAGCTAGCTAACTATTTGTAAAGGCCCTTTGAAATGTCAAAGACATCCTCTTACATCTGAATAAGCTTGGGCCAGTGTTCCAGTCAGGAAGGACTTTCAAATGCACTTCTTTCCTGAACACCAGGCTATACTATTATGTTGCTATTTGATTTCTTTATCTTACAATTGGTTGTCAACATTACATTAATACTTCTGTTAGACTGACATCCCACAAACCCCCAGTCTTAAAATCCTATAATAAAAAACAGTGCAGCTTGCTTAGCCTGCTCTCTGACTCCTGGGCGCTGACCTGCTGACATCACACTAAAGTTCTCTCTCTATGTTCCATGGCTCTTTGTTTCATTTATGGCTCACTCTCTCTAGTTCTTAATCTTAACCCATTGCTTTCCCAGCTTTCAGCTTCCTTCTTCAGGTGATTAAACTCACCTGAGAATTGTGTGTAGGGGCTGGCCTGCTACAAATCCAGGGGAGATAATCCAAGATTATTGTACTACCTAAAAACCATGATTAAAAAAAAGAGCCTAGACATTATCTTTCAAGAAATTATCAAAGAAAACCACACACATAATCTTGAACTAGAGTGTGAAATAGAAATGGAAAAAATCTACTAATAAACTCCTGAAAGAAATCTGCAAAGGATAACTCCCAGAAATATAGCCAAATTCAAGAACTCCCAAGTCAAGGAGAAAATACTGCAAGCAGCCAAAAAAAAATTCAGATATCATAGAGGCACAGTCAGAATAACAAAAGATTTAGCAGCTTCTACATTAAAGGATCTAAGTACCTGGAGTATAATATTCCAAAAGGCAAAGGAGCTAGGACTTCAACCAAGAATCACTTTCCCAGCAAAACAGCATAATTCCTCATGGGAAAGAATGAATACTCAATGAAATGGAGTTCTTTCAAACATTCCTAATGAAAAGACCAGAGATAAATGGAAAATTTGACTCTCAAAATCAAGACTCAAAAGAAGTATAAATGACAAATAGTAAAGAGAAATCAAAAGGTATTCAATGAGTTGAAACTGAATATATACCTATATGGGATTCTAGTAACTCCTATGAACTTTATCATTATTGGGGCAATTAGACGGAATATATATATATATATATATATATGCGCAAAGGACAATGGTGTGAGTTAAATGCGATGGAACAATATAAAAAATAAAATAAAATTAATGCATGAGAAAAGTGAATGCACTGAGAAGAGAGGTAAGGGGAAAATAGAATGGGTTAAATTATCATACACAAAGAGGCATGAAAGAACTTTTGCAGTGGAGGGGAAGATGGGGGATATGTAGGGATATGTAGATATGTAGGATATGTAGGACATGTGAATCTTAATCTCATTGAAATTGGTTCATTGAGGAAAGAATATACATAATTAGTTGGGCATAGAATTTTTTTTGCCTTACAAGAAAGTAGGAGAAGGTATTAGAGCAGGGAGGTAGGGCTAATAGAAAAGAGGGCACATTATGTGAGGTTATGATCAGAAACTAAACAAAGGGAAATAAGAAGGAGAGTAATAAAAAGTAATAATAATGGAGTGATCTTTTTTTTACATTTTCCTTTAATAAAGGTCATGTTTTTTAAATACATAGTTAAATGTGTTGAATATGTAAGAATACAAGTCATAGCTTAATTGTTAAAAGGATAGGAATAGGCATTTTCAGGTGCAGTAATTAAAGCTCTTTATAGTCATACAAAAAATGTTCTAAATCACAATTAATTAGAGAGATGCAAATTAAAACAACTCTAAGATACCACCCCATACCTATCAGATTGGCTACTGTGACAGAAAATGAAAATTTCAAGACTTGGAGGGGATGTGGGAAAATGGAGAAACTAATGCACTGTTTGGGGAGCAGTGAACTGATTTAACCATTCTGGAAAGCAATTTGTACCCATGCAAAAAGGCATAAGATAGTACATACCTTTTGACCCAGTAATACTATTAGTAGGTGTGTATCCCAAAGAGAAAAAACAAAAAGAGGAAGGACTTATAAGCACAAAAATATCTAAAGTAGCTCTTTTGGTAGAGGCAAAAATTGGAAAGATACCCATCAGTTGGGGAATGGCTGAGTAAGTTATATATATAGTATATGAGTGTATGGAAAACTATTCTACTATATGAAATGATGAGCAGAATGAACTCAGAAAAACCTGGAAAGGCTTTTATGAACTGAAGCAGAGTGAAATGAGCTTGTTAGGAGAACATTGTGCACAGTGATAGGAACTTCCAGGGGAAAAACTGATAGAGCCTGAATCTAGACCAAAGCAACCTTTTTTTACTTGCTTCCTTCATTTTTTTGTTGTTTGAGTTTCCGTCTACAAAGGGATTAATATGGGAAAAAATTTTACATGATTGTTTGACCCAAACATTTCTAGTAACCTTCATTTCCTATCAATCACAGAAAAGCCAAGAAAGGTCAGAAAGGCTGGTTAACTAGATATAAATACAAATTTCAATTAAGAAACCAAAACCTCTGCCTAAATGGTAGTAACTTTTGTAACTGGGGCTCTGTCATTGCAATAGTATTCACTAAGGAACCCCAGAAAGGAGCCACTGTGAGTGTATCTGCTCTGTACTTAAAATGAGAAGATTATTCTGTCAGTAGGAGCTTTATTACATCTCTAGCTACAAAAGGAAGTTAGGAGAAGGAAAAGGAGAAAGATCCTGTGATAACTTTAGCTTACTGGGCACCTATACCCTTTGCCTTCTTCAGGAACACCCACATCCACTTACCTTACAAAAGTATAAGATTTGTAAAGCTCCTTAGAGCTACCTGCCAAAGAATAAACAAAAGGCAATAGTCTGAATTACAAATGCCTCATTTAAAAGACTAGAAAAGTACAAAAAGGAGCCACAACTGGCTAAGGAAATCCTTAGATCAGGAAGACAGAATACATAAACTATTATGAGTCACCTAATTTTGACTGAAGTCCTTCAATGTGAGAGTTGGGTCCATAATGGAACTCAAGAAAGTCGGGTATTGGAAGGAAGACAAGTATTGTTCAAAATATCTGATTATGGCTGATGTCACCCTCAACAAACAAGTGGACATGCAAGAAGACTGATAGGTCAAAAAATCCATAATATTTGTACTAAAATAAAAATGAGGCTCTTTCTTCTGTCATTTCCTTTGAAAATGTCAACTCTATTTTCTGTCAATGATTTTGTTTCATAGGCTCAGGAAAAGATCAACAAAAAAACATCACTTTTGACCACATTGGTGCCATATGACTACAACAGCAGACCAAGCCATTCAATTTCTTGAGATGCCCAGGTCCTTTTTCATTTGGCTCTCATCTCTTTCAAAGCCTGAATGGTATTTATAGCCATAAATGTGCATTAATTCTAACAACCTGAGTCTGGAAAGAACAAGGCACAGTCCTGGAAGTTGGTTTAGTTAACCAGATATGGAATCTACTTTTCCTTCATTCCTTTTTATGGTATTTTCTAGAGAAAATACATCACACACAAAAATATGTCCTCAATGGATCCCTACACTTAATTTTAAAATATTATAATAAGTAAATAATTATAACAAAAATAAGAAGCTGAAGAAAATGCTAAAATTGTCTGTCAATATATATTTGTTAATGGAACTATGACAAAACAGCTATAAAACAATGCATATTTTTTGTTCTAGCAATTACATTACTAGTCTGTATCTCAGAGATAAAAAAAGGGGGGGATGACCTTCTATGAAAATATTTATAGCTGTTCTTTTTTTGTGACAAAGAATTGGAAATTGGAGTATTCATCAATTGGAGAATGGCTAAACAAATTGTAGTATATGATTGTGGTTGAATTCTATTGTGCTATAAGAAATGATGACCTGGATGATTTCAGAAAGAGCTGGAAAGACCTGTAGGGACCGACACATCGTGAAATAAGCAGAACCAGGAAATTCATCTGTTCCGGTCAAGATGGCAGCTTAGAGAAAGCTAAAATTCAGGTCTCCTGAAACTCTCCCTTACCGATCTCAAACCGAATGCTCCTAGGGCACCGAAATTCAAAACAATCAACAGTATAGACCCTGGGAGTCCTCCTCCTGGACCTGGACCTGGATCAAAAGGTACAGCCCCCCCAAAAGCCAGAACCCTAGAGCACTCGGACCTAAGGAGTAGGCAGAAGGAAGGTCCTAGGACTCATACCCCCCAACGCAGAGCGCCAAGTCCGAGTCCGAGGCAGCAGAGGCAACCTCAGAGCCCCACAGCCTGCTATTCTGAAGGCCGATTCCTGAAAACAACCTGACTCAGTTGAGGGGACACCCAGACAGCAGGGAAACAGAGAGACGGGGGAGCTTGTAACCCCCTGGCTGGAACCTTCCATCCAAATCTCAGTTCAACCCAGGGAAAGCTAATCTTCTTATCAGGAGCCCTAGCCCTGAGCCCAGGGAAGCCACGGCCCCTCACCCTCAGAGAGCAGGGTCTTCTGAAACAACAGCAACCCTCAGGGCTCGATTCTGAAGGCCACATCCTAAAAACAACCTAACCCAGTTGAGAGGGCACCCAGACAGCAGGGAAACAGAGAGAGAGGGGGGAACTTGTAACCCCCTGGCTGGATCCTTCCATCAGAGTCTCACGAAAAAAGTACCTGCCTCAAGGCATACTAAATTCAACCCAGGGAAAGCTAATCTCATTAAGAGCCCTCAGAGCTCCCAGAAGCTGCAGCCCCCTCCCCCCCTCAGAGAGCAGGCTCATCTGGCAGGCTAAGGCACAGGAACAAGGGCCAAGCTAGGCTTAGAGCTTGGAACTAAGGCAATGGAGAAGCATCAGGAGGGTGCTGAGGAGAGGAGGGCAGTAACAAGGCCACACCAGCAACTCCTGGCTTCCCGGGAAGACAGAACAACAACTGCATAGAACGGACAATCTGCCTAGGGATAAAACCTCTGAACACCAGACAGAGATAAGAAAAGCTAATCCCCCCCACTCAGATAGAGATGGCAATCTCCACAGAAGCACAAAAGTCCCAAAATACAAAAGAAAACAAGAAGAAGGGGGCGACTTTGGACACATTTTATGGAGCAAAAACACAAAATACAGAGGAGATAGAAGAGGAAACACAAGCAAATACTCCGAAACCTTCCAAAGGACATGGAAACTCTCCACAAACCCATGAAGAATTTGAATCTGAAATGATCAAAAAGATGGAAGCCTTCTGGGAGAAAAAGTGGGAAATAATGCAAAAGAAATTCACGCATCTACAAAACCAGTTTGACAAAACTGTAAAAGAAAACCAGGCTTTAAAGCAAGAACTAATAAAGCAAAGCCAAAAGAGCAAGAAATTAGAAGAGAACATAAAATATCTCAATGACAAAGTGACAGATTTGGAAAATAGAGGGAGAAGAGATAATTTAAGAATAATTGGACTTCCAGAAAAGCCAGAAATAAACAGCAAACTCGACATTGTAATACAAGAGACAATCAAAGAAAATTGCCCAGAGATTCTAGAACAAGGGGGCAATACAGCCACTGAAAGAGCTCACAGAACACCCTCTACACTAAACCCCCAAAAGACAACTCCCAGGAATGTAATTGCCAAATTCCAAAACTCTCAAACAAAAGAAAAAATCCTACAAGAAGCCAGAAAAAGACAATTTAGATATAAAGGAATGCCAATCAGGATCACACAAGACCTTGCAAGTTCTACTCTAAATGATCGTAAGGCATGGAACATGATCTTCAGAAAGGCAAGAGAGCTGGGTCTTCAACCAAGAATCAGCTATCCAGCAAAACTGACTATATACTTCCAAGGGAAAGTATGGGCATTCAACAAATTAGAAGATTTCCGACTTTTTGCAATGAAAAGACCAGAGCTCTGTGGAAAGTTCGATATCAAAAATCAAAAAGCATGGAATACCTGAAAAGGTAAATATAAAGGAAAGGGAACAGGAGAAAAATGTTATCTTCTTCTTTTACTCAAACTCTCTTCTATAAGGACTACATTTATATCAATCTATGTATACTAACATGTGGGGAAAATGTAATGTGTAAATAGGGAGGAAAGAAAGACCAAATAGAATAATCTTTCTCACACAAAGATTCACATGGGAAGGGGAGGGGAAGAAAACTCCTATAAGAAGGAGAGGAAGAGAGTTTTTACTTAAACCTTACTCTCAGGGAAATCAACTCTGAGAGGGAAAAACATCCAGATCCATTGGGATTTTGAATTCTATCTTACCCAACAAGGGTAGGGAGAAGGGAAAACCAAGGGGGGGAGGAGGAGAGGGAAAACAAAAGGGAAGGGAAAGAGAGGGGGGGAAGGGGAAGGAACAAAAAGGGAGGGACTAGAAAGGGAAACATATCAAGGGAGGGGACAAGGGGGGCCAATTTAAAGTAAATCACTGGACTAAAAGGTAGAGCCGAAGAAGAAAAGGTTAGAACCAGGGAAGGATATCAAAATGCCAGGGAGTCCACAAATGACAGTCATAACTTTGAACGTGAATGGGATGAACTCACCCATAAAACATAGACGAATAGCAGAATGGATTAGAATCCAAAACCCTACCATATGTTGTCTTCAAGAAACACACACGAGGCGGGTTGTCACCCACAGGGTCAGAATTAAAGGATGGAGTAAGACCTTCTGGGCCTCAACTGACAGAAAGAAGGCAGGAGTGGCAATCATGATATCTGATAAAGCCAAAGCAAAAATAGACTTGATCAAAAGGGATAGGGAAGGTAATTATATTTTGTTAAAAGGGACTTTAGGGGGGCAGCTGGGTAGCACAGTGGATTGAGAACCAGTCCTAGAGTCGGGAGGTCCTAGGTTCAAATCTGGCTTCAGCCACTTCCCAGCGGTGTGACCCTGGGCAAGTCACTTGACCCCCATTGCCTAGCCCTTACCACTCTTCTGCCTTGGAGCCAATACACAGTATTGACTCCAAGACGGAAGGTAAGGGTTTAAAAAAAAATAAAAAATAAATAAAAGGGACTTTAGATAATGAGGAAATATCACTAATCAACATGTATGCACCAAATAATATAGCACCCAAATTTCTAATGGAGAAACTAGGAGAATTGAAGGAAGAAATAGACAGTAAAACCATATTAGTGGGAGACTTAAACCAACCATTATCAAATTTAGATAAATCAAATCAAAAAATAAATAAGAAAGAAGTAAAAGAAGTTAATGAAATCTTAGAAAAATTAGAATTAATAGACATATGGAGAAAAATAAATAGGGATAAAAAGGAATATACCTTCTCAGCACCACATGGCACATTCACAAAAATTGACCATACATTAGGTCACAGAAACATAGCACACAAATGCAGAAAAGCAGAAATAATAAATGCAGCCTTTTCAGATCACAAGGCAATAAAAATAATGATCAGTAAAGGTACATGGAAAACCAAATAAAAAACTAATTGGAAATTAAACAATATGATACTCCAAAATCGTTTAGTTAGAGAAGAAATCATAGAAACAATTAATAATTTTATCAAGGAAAATGACAATGGCGAGACATCTTTTCAAACCTTTTGGGATGCAGCCAAAGCGGTAATCAGAAGTAAATTCTGACAGCATCTCCGATGAAGAGGAAATTAAGGCAATCATTAAAAATTACTTTGCCCAATTATATGGCAATAAATACACCAATTTAGGTGATATGGATGAATATATACAAAAATACAAACTGCCTAGACTAACAGAAGAAGAAATAGAATTCTTAAATAATCCCATATCAGAAAATGAAATCCAACAAGCCATCAAAGAACTTCCTAAGAAAAAATCCCCAGGGCCTGATGGATTCACCAGTGAATTCTATCAAACATTCAGAGAACAGTTAATCCCAATACTATACAAACTATTTGACATAATAAGCAAAGAGGAAGTTCTACCAAACTCCTTTTATGACACAAACATGGTACTGATTCCAAAACCAGGCAGGTCAAAAACAGAGAAAGAAAACTATAGACCAATCTCCCTAATGAATATCGATGGAAAAATCTTAAATAGGATACTAGCAAAAAGACTCCAGCAAGTGATCAGAAGGGTCATCCACCATGATCAAGTAGGATTTATACAAGGGATGCAGGGCTGGTTCAATATTAGGAAAACCATCCACATAATTGACCACATCAACAAGCAAACCAACAAGAATCAAATGATTATCTCAATAGATGCAGAAAAAGCCTTTGATAAAATACAACACCCATTCCTATTAAAAACACTAGAAAGCATAGGAATAGAAGGGTTGTTCCTAAAAACAATAAACAGTATATATCTAAAACCATCAGCTAATATCATCTGCAATGGGGATAAACTAGATGCATTCCCAATAAGATCAGGAGTGAAACAAGGATGCCCATTATCACCTCTACTATTTGACATTGTACTAGAAACACTAGCAGTAGCAATTAGAGAAGAAAAAGAAATTGAAGGCATCAAAATAGGCAAGGAGGAGACCAAGTTATTGCTCTTTGCAGATGACATGATGGTCTACTTAAAGAATCCTAGAGATTCAACCAATAAGCTAATTGAAATAATCAACAACTTTAGCAAAGTTGCAGGATACAAAATAAACCCACACAAGTCATCAGCTTTTCTATATATCTCCAACACAGCTCAGCAGCAAAAACTAGAAAGAGAAATCCCATTCAAAATCACCTTAGACAAAATAAAATACCTAGGAATCTACCTCCCGAGACAAACACAGGAACTATATGAACACAACTACAAAATATTCTCCACACAACTAAAACTAGACTTGAACAATTGGAAAAACATTAACTGCTCATGGATAGGACGAGCCAATATAATAAAAATGACCATCCTACCCAAACTTATCTATCTATTTAGTGCCATACCCATTGAACTCCCAAAATATTTCTTTACTGGTTTAGAAAAAACCATAACAAAATTCATTTGGAAGAACAAAAGATCAAGGATATCTAGGGAAATAATGAAAAAAAAAACACAAATGATGGGGGCCTTGCAGTCCCAGACCTTAAACTATATTACAAAGCAACAGTCATCAAAACAATTTGGTACTGGCTAAGAAACAGAAAGGAAGATCAGTGGAATAGACTTGGGAAAAGCGACCTCAGCAAGACAGTATATGATAAACGCAAAGATCCCAGCTTTTGGGACAAAAATCCACTATTCGATAAAAACTGCTGGGAAAATTGGAAGACAGTGTGGGAGAGATTAGGAATTGATCAACACCTCACACCCTACACCAAGATAAATTCAGAATGGGTGAATGACTTAAACATAAAGAAGGAAACCATAAGTAAATTGGGTAAACACAGAATAGTATACATGTCAGACCTTTGGGAAGGGAAAGACTTTAAAACCAAGCAAGACATAGAAAGAATCACAAAATGTAAAATAAATAATTTTGACTACATCAAATTAAAAAGCTTTTGTACGAACAAAACCAATGTAACTAAAATCAGAAGGAAAGCAACAAATTGGGGGGGGGGGGAATCTTCATAGAAACCTCTGACAAAGGTTTAATTACTCAAATTTATAAAGAGCTAAATCAACTGTACAAAAAATCAAGCCATTCTCCAATTGATAAATGGGCATGGGACATGGATAGGCAGTTTTCAGATAAAGAAATTAAAACTATTAATAAGCACATGAAGAAGTGTTCTAAATCTCTTATAATCAGAGAGATGCAAATCAAAACAACTCTGAGGTATCACCTCACACCTAGCAGATTGGCTAACATGACAGCTATGGAAAGTAATGAATGCTGGAGGGGATGTGGCAAAGTAGGGACATTAATTCATTGCTGGTGGAGTTGTGAACTGATCCAGCCATTCTGGAGGGCAATTTGGAACTATGCCCAAAGGGTGACAAAAGAATATCTACCCTTTGATCCAGCCATAGCACTGCTGGGTCTATACCCCAAAGAGATAATGGACAAAAAGACTTGTACAAGAATATTCATAGCTGTGCTCTTTGTGGTGGCCAAAAACTGGAAAATGAGGGGATGCCCATCAATTGGGGAATGGCTGAGCAAATTGTGGTATATGTTGGTGATGGAATACTATTTTGCTAAAAGGAATAATAAAGTGGAGGAATTCCATGGAGACTGGAACAACCTCCAGGAAGTGATGCAGAGCGAGAGGAGCAGAACCAGGAGAACATTGTACACAGAGACTGATACACTGTGGTATAATCGAATGTAATGGACTTCTCCATTAGTGGTGGTGTAATGTCCCTGAACAATCTGCAGGGATCTAGGAGAAAAAACACTATTCATAAGCAAAGGATAAACTGTGGGAGTGGAAACACCGAGGAAAAGCAACTGCCTGACTACAGCGGTTGAGGGGACATGACAGAGGAGAGACTCTAAACAAAACTCTAATGCAAATATTGACAACATAGAAATGGGTTCTAATCAAGAACACATGTAACACCCAGTGTAATCACGCGTTGGCTATGGGGGGTGGTGGGGAGGAAAAGAAAATGATCTTTGTCTTTAATGAATAATGCTTGGAAATGATCAAATAAAATATTATTTAAAAAAATAAGCAGAACCAGGAGACATTGTACAAAAGAACAGCAATATTGTGGAATGGTCAACTGTTGTACACTTAGTTACTCTCAGCAATACAATAATAGAGGACAATTCTCAGGGACTCATGTCAAAGAATGCTACCAGCTTCATAGAAAGAATTGTTGGCATCAAAATATAGATCAAAGCATATGGTTTTTCTCTTTAATTTAATTTATTTATGTTTTTATTTGGGGATTTTTGTTTCATATGTTTATTCTCTCACAAAAATAAACAATATTGAAAAATGTTTTGCATGATAATACTTGTATAAACCAGATAGACTTGCTTACCAGGTGGGAGTGGGGAGGGAAGGGAGGAAGGGAGTCAATTTGAATCATATAACTTTGGAAGACTTATATGGAAATTTGTTATTACATGTAATTGGCAAAAATAAAATATCTTTATAAGAAAGAAAATGTAAGAATCTACAGAACACTTTGTTACTGTCTCCAAATGGGGTTGGTAAGGCTTAGGAGATGTATAGTATACATAATAAGAGAGTAGAGCACAAAAGAATTTATTGTGGAGATGTATTTACAATAAAGAACAGTTAGGAGGATGAAATAGATCAGTTCTGTTGGGACCTGAGGTTATATTGGGCACTCAAAACCAGTAAAGTATTGTGGATTTTTGGAGAGTTTTTATTTAGGTCAAGTGATAGTAGCATGCACTGGGGAAATGAGGAAAGGAGCCTGCTTTGGGAAATGGAGCTGATTTTATACTATTAGAGGAGGGACAAACTTGGAAATGTAAGAATTAAATTTTAATGGTTTGACTAAAATATGTGAAGATTATAAATAATAATGGTGGTCGCTGATTCAAAGTATTATTGCTCAAAGTCAAAATGAATTTAATAGTTTTTATATACAAAAGAGGTGGAAATAGTAAAAGCTGAGAAATACAAAAGGGTAGAGAAGACATGAGCCCATATAACTAAATATTGCTCCGGTGCTCAACTCAGCCAGGACTTGACTTTCAACCAGAATTAAATACTCTCCAGAAGACAGGAAGGGAAAGCCAGCTATCCACTCATTCAAGTTCCCTACAAGAGGCAGGTCAAGATGATGACTCATGCTGAAGGTGACTCCTGAGGCTGACTTTCTTCTTGAAGCTGATTTCCTTATTGAAGTCCAATTCCTTCTTGAAGCCAGCTTCCTTCTTGGAGTCCACTTCCCTAGCCCCAGAAATTCAGGGCCTTTTATAGTGGCTTCTTGTCCCTTACCCCCTTCACAAGGGCCAAACACAGCTTCCAAGTTGCCTAGCACTGTCCAGGGGGTACTGTTTGTGGGAACCACTTCTAACCTTCTGGAGAGGTGAAAACTCATCAAAATGGTTCACAAATTCCTGGCTGACTGAAGTGTGAATTCTCATTTCCTGGCTGATTGAGTTGAAAGGGTGGAGAGCTCCTCCACCTAGTGCTAAGTAGGGTGTTCAAGCTTTTGTTGTTTCAATTCAAAAATAGACAAAGCAGAGTTAATCCTGTCTTCACAATCTAGTGAGGTACTAAGTAGGGGCACGTAAGTTATTGTTAACCAAAGTGTTAACTCAAAATAGACAAAGGGAATAAAAGATTCCTTTTCACGAGTGTAAACTCAGAATAGACAAAGAGAACAAAGAATTCCCTTTTACAGGAATGGTGGTAGCCTGAAATACAAAAATTCCACCAACAGGAAAGGGATTTTTAGTTGCTCTTGCTGATCTTATTTTGACAGGGTGATGGAGGGAGGGGGGAGACTTTGACCTTCCCTAGGGCCTCTTCCTTTAGCCACACGGGGAAGTGCTACTGAAGTCCTGGTAGCCTGTGGTTCTATAAGGAAGTAATACAAAGTTTAGAGAAAAAAATGTTCTGTGATCTTATTGAATTTAACAAATACCCTAACTCCTGGAATTTCAAATAATGTATGATTAAAAAGAGACAATGAAAATGAATTAGTACTGGGAGCAAAAGTCATTATCAGTTTGAGGGGTGGCAGAAAGTATCCTGTAGCCCAGAGCATTTCAGTTATTTTGGTATTAAAGGAGTTCAACAGACAGAGAAAGAATAGTATTCTAGATAGAGGGAAGGTTGCAAGAAAAGAAATGAAATTATCCCACTAATCTTCATATACATGGGCTAAGAATCCATCATCACCAGCTGACGTTGATTCTTGATTTGCACCTTTAATATTTCAGTAAACTTCAAATTGGATTTCTTCTCCATCATCTTCATCCCAATTGCCCTATTCATCACTTGATCAAGTCTAGAATTCTCCCTCTCATACATACACTCAGATCCTTACATATGTCCATTCTTCAAATACCTCATTACATTCCTTCTAACCATAATTATTCTAGCATCTGCCAATAACCGCTTCCAATTGTTCATTGGCTGAGAAGGCTAGAATTATAGCATTCCTACTTATCAGATAATGATAGGCAGGCACAGACGCTAACACAGCAGCTCTTCAGGCAATCCTCTAGGACTGTTTTGGGTAACAGCAGATTCGTACGTACAACAGCATGACTCATGCTAAACAATAGCTCACAGACTTACAAATACACTTTTCTCCTGGGGTCAACACCCTCACCCTCCTAGGCATCATCGCTGGGCCAGTCTAGCCTCCCCCCATGACTACCTCAGCCATAGAAGGGCCAACCCTGGTATCAGCCCTACTCTATTCAAGCACTATGTTGTAGCGGGTCTTTTTCGGCTAATCTGATTGTACCCAATAACAGAAAACAACCAAACCATCCTGATAATCACCTTATGCCTAGGAGACATCACAACACTATTTGCTGCTATCTGCACAACTAAAAAAAAAGATAAAAAAAGTGTAGCATTCTCAACATCAAGGCAACTGGGCCTAATAATAGTTACCATTGGACCTAACCAACCACACCTAGCCTTCTGCACTTTGGCCCACGTGCCTTCTTCAAAGCAATACTATTCCTGTGCTCCGGCTCCATTATCCACAGCCTAAATAATGAACAAGACATTCAAAAAATAGGGAGCCTATTTGCCACTCTACCAATCACAGCATCTGCCTTAGTCACAGGCAGGCGAGCACTCCTAGGAGCCCCTTTTCTATCAGGGGTCTACTCAAAAAGATTTAATGATGAAAGCCTAAATAAAGCGTGCACTAAGGCACGAGCCCTAGCATTGAGCCAAGCACCATCAGCACACCACCAGCAGCCCTAATCCCCATGACTGCCAACCCTCCTCCAAATGGCAGCCCTCGTCATTCCCATTCTTGTTGGGCCAAGCTGAACTCTTCAGCCCTCAGATGTCTCCCATGCTCACAACTTCTCACACTCCCGTCTTACATGGAGCTTCCACCCCTAGGAAGCTGACACCTAGGCCACAGTGGCTACCATATTAATTCTATAGTTTGAAAGACGAGGAAACCTAAGCCCAGGAGGATGGCCATCGTGAGTGCCTGAATTATTGGCTTTCAGTTTCCTTCCTAGGCTGCGAAGGGCTCCCGTGATGCAGACTGGTGGCTAGAAGGATGGATGTGTTTGACAGGGGGACTTCTAAGGGGCGGATCCCAGGTGGGGGTCAGCATCCTCCCAATTGGGTTGTAGGGGCTCGGCCAGACGGATGAATGCCCAGAGAGGCCAGTGAAGAAGAATACATGACAGGATAATTAGGATTATTCCGTATCGTGGACTTGTTTGGACTATGGGGATGCCAGGTCCTTGGGTTGCCCCTTCTCATCCATCATCGTGGGTACAGGAGTATAGAGATGAATCGGACAGCGAGGAGGAGCGAGGAATTGGGATGGAACCCTATAATAAAGCCAAGGTTAAAAGGAGTCCTGAAAGTTCTCCTGTTAGTGGGCTCAGGCTTGGACTGGCTTTGGTGGGTCATTGAGAGTTAGCATACAGGCAAAGGCTTACTAAAGTGTAAAAACATAAGCTAGGTCAAGAATTGTCAGGAGGAATAGGATGGCGAATGTAATGGTGGAAATGGTTATTCTTTTTTGTTTTTTAACCCTTACCTGTATTGGCTCCAAGGCAGAAGAGTATTAGGGGCTAGGTAATGGGGGTTCAGTGACTTGCCCAGGGTCACACAGCTGGGAAGTGACTGAGATCAGATTGGAACCCAGGACCTCCCAGCTGTAGGCCTGGCTCTCAATCCACTGAACTACCCAGCTGCCCCCTGGAAATGGATATTCCAATTGAAGAGAAAGTTAGAGTTGCTGAGCCAATTAAGTGAATAGGTAGATGTCCTGCAGTCATATTGGCACAGCTAATGACAGAGGTTGGATAAATCGGCTAATTGTTTCAATAATAAATATTGGGATTAGAGGGGTGGGGGTGCTCTGAAGGAGAAAGTATGCTAAAGATATTTTTGGTTTATTTCAGAATCCTCTAATGACTGTTCCTGCTCATGGTGGGATAGCTATTCCAATGTTTCTGGTGTGAAGGAATATGGGAGGAGGCCTCAGAGGCTAGAAGAGGTGATGAAGAAAATCAGAGATAGTCGTAGTAGAGCTGACCTTGCTTGTGGTGTATTGTTAGGGTTTGTTTAGTTACTTAGTGGATGAGTCAGATCTGTAGAATTGTAATGCAGTTTGGCAGGCATCATTTGAGGCTGTTAGGATGAGACAAGGGAATAAAATGATGATGAGTAGGGTTGTAATACCTATCATTGTAGGGGTGGTGAATAGGGAGATGCATTTTCATTCATTTGTTTTCTCAGGGTAGTGTTGTTTTAGGGGGTTTTGCTTTTTCTGTTTGAGGGACAATTGAGGTGATGCTTTGGTTCATTATTAAATAGGGAGATCATTATTAATATGTTTCATATCATATAAGCATCTGGATAATCCAAGTATGGTTGAGGCATGCCAGATAGATGAAGAAAGTGCGGGGGGAGAATGTTATGTTAAATCCTACAAATAGGATAAAAAGTGGGCTTCTGCCCATATGGCATTAAGCATAGAAGAGGAAATTGGAAGACAAAGCCTCTCCTAATTGTGAATATGGCCCCTACCACAACAGTAGTGAAAGTGTGCCCCTGCTCAGTATGTGTTGGGTGAAACTCTGTCCGGTGATGGGTGTCAACATAGAATCTAGAAACCCCAAACTTGGAGCCTACTAAGATCTGATGAACCCCAAGTTTTAGGACTAGCTTGTAAGTTGGAGACCCCAAAGCTCGCACTGGTTTCCTGTTCCCGCGAGAATCCACCCTGAAGGTCATCTCAAGCTAGCAGTTTCAGACTGAATAATGGACCCCAAGGTAAAAGACAATCCCCATTGTGGGGCCAAGCCCAAGCCAAGTGACTCTTTAGGCAGCGTGTCAGCCTCATAGACTGAAGGTGCTCAGTTCCATCCTTGAAAGGAGGGTGTGATCCAGTGGGAGAGGCTTCTGGAGACAAGAAGAGTCACTTGGCTTGGGTTGGCCCCACCTGATGGCGATTGTCTTTACCTTGGGGTCCACCACTCAGTCTGAAACTGCTAGCCTGACATTCCCTTCAAGGCAGATTCTCATGGGAACAGGGCACAAGTACAAGCCTTGGGGTCTCCTAAAATTGGGGTTCATCAGATCTTACTAGGCTACAAGTTTGGAGTTTCTAGATTCCATGTTGACATGGGTTAGCTGGAGCAGTACCTGGCAGACCTCCAGTCCTAAGGAGGAAGATGAAGCTCCTAGTATTGTGGGTGATCCCTTCATTTTACCTCCATGAAGTGTGGCTCCTCAGCTCCTCCGAGTACAGGAATAATTATAGTCGAGGCCTGCTGTACACATGTGGCGGTTCATAGGATGAAGCCCAAGAATCCAATGGATACTATGGCCCAGACTATTCCCAAATAACCAAGGGGTTCTTTTGGAGCTGAGTAGTTTGTGGGAAATGATCCAGAACCTGGTAAAATGAGAATATAAGCTTCTGGGTGGCCAAAGAATCAGAATAGATGCTGATACAAAATGGGGGCACTTCCTCCGGCCCGGTCAGAGAAAGGAGTACGCAGTGACGGTCGGTCAGGCGTATTGTCCTTCCTGTGACAAGGGCCCACAGGGCTAATGAACGGAGATCTGCTGCGATTGTGAGGGATTGGACACATCCTGGGGCTTGAGGTGGAGCTTTTGCTGGCAATCTCTTCCAGACAGGGAGGCCCTGGACCTGAGAATGCAGAATGAGAAATGCATTCTCAGACACAGGCCGTGTGTTGGTTTGTTTTGCTGCCCTCTAACCTAAGGGGAGGCTTCTACTTGGATGGTCATAGAGTTGCAAAAGCAGGAAGCATCAGTAAAATACACAGAAGAGGAAATGCAGATGGGCATAGATAGAGCAGTTTTCAAGTTTGTCACTTCCTTGTGAATGTAGATTCTGAATATCTCGGAAGTCGTAGTGCCTCCTTTCAGCTTTGATAGCTTAGTCTGGGATGGCCTGAGAGCACATCTGTGGACGTGTGTATACAAACATTTCTACACATGCATGGAGAGGCTACTGAGATCTCGAGAAACGGAGACATAACCGAATTTTTGCATGCATGTATGTGTGTGTATATATATTTAGATATATATGTATATAGTGTACCTATGCATGACTATGCATACACATAAAACCCTACATATACTGCTTTTAAAATTGTCTTTGAGGGGGCAGATGTGTAGCTCAGTGCATTCAGAGCCAGTCCTAGAGACAGGAGGTCCTGGGTTCAAATCTGGCCTCAGACACTTCCCAGCTGGGTGACCCTGGGCAAGTCACTTGACCCCCATGGCCTAGCCCTTACCACTCTTCTGCCTTGGAGCCAATACCCAGTATTGATTCCAAGATGGAAGGTGAGGGTTTTTTAAAAAATCTCATTTGAAGTTCACAATTTTTACGAAAGTTTCTTTCTTGTTATTCAGACATTGACACAATTAGGTTTGTAGCTGATTAAATTAGCAATGGGAAATGAATTTTTCTTTGAAAGAAAATATGTACATGGTTTATTTAGCTAAAAACAAATTGTCTAAGTTTTTTTCTTTTTTTCTTTTTTTTAATTGTCTTGCAAAATATACTTCCATATTGGTCATTGTTTTAAGAGCAAAGTCATAGATAACCAAAACCCCAGAATAAAACCAAAAATGCGCAGATGTGAAAGATGACTCCAACAGTTCTTTCTCTGGGAGTAGATTGAATTCACTATAATAGTCTTTCAGGATTGTCTCAGATCATTGCATTACTGAGTAGTCAAGTTTTCACAGATAATCATCATCCAATATTGCTGTTATTGTGTCTCCCAGTTCTACTTATTTCACTCTGCATCAGTTCCTGCAGATCTTTCCAACTTTTTCTGAAATGATCTTGCTAATTGTTTCTTTTTTTTAAATTTTATAATATTTTATTTGATCATTTCCAAGCATTATTCATTAAAGACAAAGATCATTTTCTTTTCCTCCCCTCCTAATTCTCCCCTAGGCGATGCGCGATTCCCCTGGGTATCACATGTGTTCTTGATTCGAACCCATTTCCATGTTGTTAGTATTTGCATTAGAGTGTTCGTTTAGAGTCTCTCCTCTGTCATATCCCCTCAACCACTGTAGTTGGGCAGTTGCTTTTCCTCAGTGTTTCTACTCCCACAGTTTGTCCTCTGCTTGTGGATAGTGTTTTTTCTCCTAGATCCCTGCAGATTGTTCAGGGACACCGCAGCAACACTAATGGAGAAGTCCATTACATTCGATTGTACCACAGTGTATTAGTCTCTGTGAGTCATGTTCCCTTGGTTCTGCTCCTCTCGCTCTGCATCAATTCCCAGAGGTTGTTCCAGTTCACATGGAATTCCTCCACTTTATTATTCCTTTTAGCACAATAGTATTCCATCACAACATATACCACAATGTGTTCAGCCATTCCCCAATGGAAGGGCATCCCCTCATTTTCCAATTTTTGGCCACAACAAAGAGCACAGCTATGAATATTTTTGTACAAGTCTTTTTCCTTATTATCGTTTTGGGGTACAGACCCAGCAGTGCTATGGCTGGATCTAGTGTTTTTAGTAGGAATGAGTGTTGTATTTTATCAAAGGCTTTTTCTGCGTCTATTGAGTTAATCATGTGGTTCTTGTTGGTTTGCTTGTTGATGTGGTCAATTATGTGGATGGTTTTCCTAATATTGAACCAGCCCTGCATTCCTGGTATAAATCCTACTTGATCATGGTGGATGACCCTTCTGATCACTTGCTGGAGTCTTTTTGCTAGTATCCTATTTAAGATTTTTCCATCGATATTCATTAGGGAGATTGGCCTATAGTTTTCTTTCTGTTTTTAACCTGCCTGGCTTTGGAATCAGTACCATGTTTGTGTCATAAAAGGAGTTTGGTAGAACTCCCTCTTTGCTTATTATGTCAAATAGTTTGTATAGTATTAGGGTTAACTGTTCTCTGAATGTTTGATAGAATTCACTGGTGAATCCATCAGGCCCTGGGGATTTTTTCTTAGGAAGTTCTTTGATGGCTTGTTGGATTTCATTTTCTGATATGGGATTATTTAAGAATTCTATTTCTTCTTCTGTTAGTCTAGGCAGTTTGTATTTTTGTATATATTCATCCATATCACCTAAATTGGTGTATTTATTGCCATATAATTGGGCAAAGTAATTTTTAATGATTGCCTTAATTTCCTCTTCATCGGAGGTGATGTCCCCCTTTTCGTCTTTGATGCTGTTAATTTGCTTTTCTTCCTTCCTTTTTTTAATTAGATTGACCAGTACTTTGTCTATTTTGTTTGTTTTTTCAAAGTACCAGCTTCTTGTCTTATTTATTCAATCAATAGTTCTATCACTTTCGATTTTATTAATTTCTCCCTTAATTTTTAGGATTTCTAGTTTGGTTTTCTACTGGGGGATTTTAAATTGATCGCTTTCGAGTTTTTTTATTTGCGTTTCCAATTGATTGATCTCTGCTCTCCCTAGTTTGTTAATATATGCACTCAGGGATATGAATTTACTTCTGATTACAGCTTTGGCTGCATCCCAAAAGGTTTGAAAAGATGTCTCACCATTGTCATTTTCCTCGGTGAAATTATTAATTGTTTCTATGATTTCTTCTCTAACTAAATGATTTTGGAGTATCATATTGTTTAATTTCCAATTAGTTTTTTATTTGGTTTTCCATGTACCATTACTGATCATTATTTTTATTGCCTTGTGATCTGAAAAGGCTGCATTTATTATTTCTGCTTTTCTGCATTTGTGTGCCATGTTTCTGTGACCTAATGTATGGTCAATCTTTGTGAATATGCCATGTGGTGCTGAGAAGGCGTATTCCTTTTTATCCCTATTTATTTTTCTCCATATGTCTATTAATTCTAATTTTTCTAAGATTTCATTCACTTCTTTTACCTCTTTCTTATTTATTTTTTGATTTGATTTATCTAAATTTGATAATGGTTGGTTTAAGTCTCCCACTAATATGGTTTTACTGTCTATTTCTTCCTTCAATTCTCCTAGTTTCTCCATTAGAAATTTGGGTGCTATATTATTTGGTGCATACATGTTGATTAGTGATATTTCCTCATTATCTAAAGTCCCTTTTAACAAAATATAATTACCTTCCCTATCCCTTTTGATCAAGTCTATTTTTGTTTTGGCTTTATCAGATATCATGATTACCACTCCTGCCTTCTTTCTGTCAGTTGAGGCCCAGAAGGTTTTACTCCATCCTTTAATTCTGACCTTGTGGGTGTCTACCCGCCTCATGTGTGTTTCTTGAAGACAACATATGGTAGGGTTTTGGATTCTAACCCATTCTGCTATTCGTCTACGTTTTATGGGTGAGTTCATCCCATTCACCTTCAAAGTTATGACTGTCACTTGTGGACTCCCTGGCATTTTGATATCCTTCCCTAATTCTAACCTTTCTTCTTCAGCTCTACCTTTTAGTCCAGTGATTTACTTTAAATTGGCCCCCCTTGTCCCCTCCCTTGATATGTTTCCCTTTCTAGTCCCTCCCTTTTTGTTCCCTTCCCCCTCTCCCATCTTCTTCCCTCCCTTTTTTGTGTTCCCTCCCCCTCCCCCCTTGGTTTTCCCTTCTCCCTTCCCTTGTTGGGTAAGATAGAATTCAAGATCCCAATGGATCTGGATGTTCTTCCCTCTCAGAGTTGATTTCCCTGAGAGTAAGGTTTAAGTAAAAACTCTCTCCCTCTCCTTCTTATAGGAGTTTTCTTCCCCTCCCCTTCCCATGTGAATCTTTGTGTGAGAAAGATTATTCTATTTGGTCTTTCTTTTCCCCCTATTCACACATTACATTTTCCCCACATGTTAGTGTACATAGATTGATATAAATGTAGTCCTTATAGAAGAGAGTTTGAGTAAAAGAAAAAGATAACATTTTTCTCCTGTTCCCTTTCCTTCATATTTACCTTTTCAGGTATTCCATGCTTTTTGATTTTCGATATCGAACTTTCCACAGAGCTCTGGTCTTTTCTTTGCAAAAACTTGGAAATCTTCTATTTTGTTGAATGCTCATATTTTCCCTTGGAAGTATATTGTCAGTTTTGCTGGATAGCTGATTCTTGGTTGAAGACCCAGCTCTCTTGCCTTTCTGAAAATCATGTTCCATGCCTTATGATCATTCAGAGTGGAACTTGCAAGGTGTTGTGTGACCCTGATTGGCATTCCTTTATATCTAAATTGTCTTTTTCTGGCTTCTTGTAGGATTTTTTCTTTTGTTTGAAAGCTTTGGAATTTGGCAATTACATTCCTGGGAGTTGTCTTTTGGGGATTTAGTGTAGAGGGTGTTCTGTGAGGTCTGTCAGTTGCTGTATTGCCCCCTTTTTCTAGAATCTTTGGGCAATTTTCTTTGATTATATCTTGTATTACGATGTCGAGTTTGCTGTTTATTTCTGGCTTTTCTGGAAGTCCAATTATTCTTAAATTATCTCTTCTTCCTCTATTTTCCAAGTCTGTCACCTTGTCAGTGTGATATTTTATGTTCTCTTCTAATTTCTTGGTCTTTTGGCTTTGCTTTATTAATTCTTGCTTGTTGTCTTCGAGTTGCCTGATTCTGACTTTTAAAGCCTGGTTTTCCTTTTCACTTTGGTCAAACTAGTTTTGTAGATGCGTGAATTTCTTTTGCATTATTTCCCACTTTTCCTCTCAGAAGGCTTCCATCTTTTTGATCCTTTCTGATTCAAATTCTTCCTGGGTTTGTGGAGAGTTTCCATTTCCTTTGGAAGTTTTGGAGCATTTGCTTGTGTTTCCTCTTCTATCTCCTTTGTATTTTGTATTTTTGCTCCATAAAATGTGCTCAAAGTCATTTCCTTCTTCTTGTTTTTCTTGGAATTTTGGGGCTTTTGTGCTTCTGTGGAGTTTGCCATCTCTATCTGAGTGAGAAGGACTAGATTTTCTTATCTCTGTCTGGTGTTCAGAGGTTTTATCCCTAGGCAGATTGTCCGTTCTATGCAGTTGTTGTTCTGTCTTCCTGGGGAAGCCAGGAATTGCTGGTGTTTCTGTGTTACTGCCCTCCTCAGTTCCCTCCCGATGCTTCTCTGTTGCCTTACTTCCACGCTCTGAGCCTGGCTTGGCCCTTTCCGCAGGGTGTTTGTTTCTGTGCCTTAGCCGGCCAGGAGAGCCAGCACTCTGAGGGGGGAGGGGCCACGGCTTCCTGGAGCATCGGAGGGCTCCTGTTAAGATTAACTTTCTCTGGGTTGAACTGAGTATGCTTTGATGCAGGGACCTTCCGCGAGACTGGGATGGATGGATCCAGCCAGGGGGCTGCAGGCTTCCCCTATTTCTCTCTGTTTCCCTGCTATCTGGGTGCCCCCTCGTCTGAGTCAGGTTGTTTTCAGGAAGCGGCCTTCAGAATAGCCGGCTCCCGAGGCCCTTTTGCGAGCCCTGAGGTTTACTGTTGTTTCAGACGACCTTGCTCTCTGAGGGGGTAGGGGCTGTGGCTTCCTGGAGCTCTGAGGGCTGGTGATAGGATTAACCTCAGACTGAGTATGCCCTGAGGCAGGGACCTTCGGTGAGACTCAGATGGAAGGATCTGGTCAGGGGGCTACAGGATCCCCCGTCTCTCTCTGTTTTCCTGCTGTCTGGGTGCCTCCGCGACTGGGTCAGGTTGTTTTCAGGAAGTGGCCTTCAGGATAGCTGGCCCTGAGGCTCTGAGGTTCCCTCTGCTGCCTCGGACTCAGCGCTCTGGGTTGGGGGGATGGGTCCTGGGACCTTCCTTCTGCCTACCCCTTAGGTCCAAGTGATCTCGGGTTCTGGCTTTTGGGGGGGGCCATACCTTTTGATCCAGGTCCAGGTCCAGGAGGAGGATTCCCGGGGTCTATGCTGTTGTTCGTTTTGAATTTCGGTGCCTTAGGAGCATATAGTATGAGTTCGGTAGGGAAGGGTTTCCAGAGATCTGAACTTTAGCTTTCTCTAAGCTGCCATCTTGACCTGAAGTCTTGTCTAAGTTTTATTGAATGAAAAAGTATATGGTTGGGGTTAATATGTGGCACCAGACTTAGAGTGCTAACCTAAGGCAATAAGAAGACACTGGAGGAATTTGAGCAGAGGACTGATACTGCTGTGTGTGTGTGTGTGTGTGTGTGTGTGTGTGTGTGTGTGTGTGTGTGTGTGTGTTGCTCAAGGAAGGGACAATAGTTCACATAAAGAGGATCTTTGTTAAGAATGTAATCCCCCAAATCAAGTTGTTCTTTAAAAATAACTGTCCTTATTGGGAGGAGATGGAACTGGAAGACATTAAACATAAGGCAACATACTTGACTGCTGACACTGAGGATAGATATGGGGAGAAAGATACTGTAGTGGAAGACCTAAAAAGAAAGCTTAGGGAAGCAGAATTAAAAGCTAAAGAGAGTGAGATAAAAGAGGTCAAGGCAGTGTCTGCTTTGAGATCCATGCAGCCTAAGAACAACTATAGGTCTAGGGGCAGAAGATCAGGTTCCCAAAGGTGTTTTTTATGCAATCGTATTGGGCACTTTGTCAGAGAATGTAGGTATAGAGGCCAGTTTCCAAGACAGATAAACAGAAATGGTGCGTTTAATAGACAATATAGCAATAATAACTTAGACCTTTGTGCTTAGGTGTCACTAAGTGGTTCCACCAGTGTGGTAGAGGCATGGGGAGAGAGGGATAGAGAGAACTTGTAAACCAAGATCCAAGAAAATGGAGACCTATCTGTCAATCAAAAGGAGTTTCCAAAATGGAATGTTCCCAGGAGTTAGCAGTTGAGCTGAGAGGGGGAGGGGACTGCACTTGGAGTCACTCTCTCTCTGGAGGTTGAAAAACCTGGCTGAAAGACCCTGGTGGGGCTGACTTGGTTTTGGGGGTTCTCTGGCTTTGGACAGTTCAAGTTGACAAGAAGGAGAAACTTGGCTTTTGAGTTGGTGGTCTATTTGAGAGTTAAGCTGGCCAGGAGAAACTGAGAGACTTTGGACTTTGTTTTCTCTCCGGGGTTAAGCTGAGAGACCTTGCTGATTTTGTGAGGAATAAGAAAGAAGATTTAAAAGGCTGTTGTCCTCCATCTCCCTAACTGTCTTAGAGTCACAGTTTGTGACTGGAATACTTCCTCAAACCCTCCTAAAATTATCCTTGTAGTTTAGATTAGGGACACCCTCATCCCTCTCACCTCAGTTTCCCATCCTGTTATCCCAATAAACCCCCTGTCTTGAAAGGAAAAAGAAAAGAGTATCTTTATAGTTCACTCAAGGTGGGGGAGAGAAGTCAAAGGTTTCAAGAAGAACTGGGAGGAGAGGGTTGGAGAAGGGAGGGAGTGAAGGGGGAGGAGGTTAGAAAGATATACTGATATATCAGCCATCAGTAGGAATCAGTAGGCATACCCCAGAGTATTCCCCAGTATCTATCTAGAGCAGTTTGCCTGTGCGGCAGCATCCCTCAGCATTTCTCATTCCTACCTCTATTGCAAATAAGCAGCTTTAGGTTCCCTTAGCAGCTCTCTCTAGTCAAAGCCAGAGAACAACAGTCATTGCAATAGAAACTGTTTCCCCTCAACTTACCTTCTATATTTCAACAAGAAATAGTTTCCATTCAGTTTACCTTTTCTATTTCACCAGGCACAGAGTTTGTGTTTATTATATAGCTTCAGTGAGTACATGCTTTTCTGGTACACAATCATTTTTCAACATACATGATTTCTAGCAGGTAATTGGATATGTCACACATTAACAAATTGCTTAATCAACATTCTGTGATCATTTACCATGTTGCTAAAACATAGAATTTTGTAATAGAGATAAATGACATAGACAGGGTGATTTGGAGGTTAGTTCCCCCTGACCTATGGGATGACCAGCTAAGAGAATCATTGTTGCTTTTGATCAACTTTCACAATCAATCAGAATTACTTAGGAGATGGGTATCAAAACATTTCATAGCTAGGTACAGGGTTAGAGGGTAATTTAAAACAGATCAAAATCAGGAACATTCTCCATTTCCAAGTTACAAGTTACAAGGCATCTTAACAATGTTGTCTGGTTATTGTAAACATAATGAACCAATGAAGTGTGTCAGTAGCTTGTGCTTCAGAAGAGTGATTGATGTGATGCTTATGTGTTTGGCATCTAAGTATACCTCTGCTGAGAGAGGAAGGAGTGGTTAATAGGTAATGATCTTTTGGTTTTAATTCTGTGAATGTAATCTTTTTGGAGCAATAATCCGGGGAGATTAAAGTGGGATATATGTGTGTTGACCCTGTAAAAATTTGCTCTATTATTATTTCTCCTGTACTGGGGAGAGAACAATGGTTGTAACAATTCCATTAGTAAGAGAAGTTAGTGGGAGAAGTCACACACAGGGGATTCAGTGGGTACCTCATCTTTTTTGAAGGCTGCAGTGACTCTGTCAGACAGCAAGGGCATGATGCCTCTCCACAATCTTGTATTTAACATTTTTATAATTTTTAACTTTATATTCATGGTGTATCTGTTTACATTATTTTCCTGCCATTCACGCAGGCTTTTAACCCAAGTGTCATCATCTCCTCACTCTCATTTCCCATATCCAATCAATTTTCAAGTTCTGCCATTTCTGTTTTTACAATACCCAATTCCTTCCTTTGACACTGTAATAACCCTGCTGTAGACCATCACCATCTCAAGTCCAAAATATTGCAGTCGCCTATTTGTTGATCTCTCTGCCCCAATTCTCCCTACTTCAATCTAGCCTTCATTCAGCTATCAAATTTCTCTTCCTTAAGTGGAGATTTAACAATATCACACTGTATACCATCCAGAAACTTCTGTGGCTCCCTATTTCAAACAGGATCAAATATGAAATGCTCTAGGTCTTTTAAAGCTCTTTATTACCTGATCTCTTCCTCTTTCTAGTCTTCTTAGATCTTACTCCCCAAACATATACTATGACACTGGCCTCCTTTGTGATCCTTAAATAAGGCATTCCATCTCCTGACTCCAGGCATTTTCATTGGCACTCCCTCATGCCTGAAATCCACCTGGCTTCCCTAGCTTTCTTCAAGTCTCAGCAAAAAGCCCACCTTGAATAAGACATCTTTCTTTATTTTCCCTAAAGTCAGTGCTTTCCTATGCAAAGATTCTCAATTTCTCTTGTTCGTATCTAGTTGTTTACTAGTCATTTCCCTCATTAGACTATGAGATCCTTGAGACTGGGGAGGGTTTTTCCCCTTTCATTGTAATCCCAACACATAGTAGAGGACCTGGCAGATAGTACACATTTGGAAAATACTAGTTGTCTAAATACATATCTATCAAAAAATTAATTGATCTCTCCATCCATCTATTTCTCCATCCATCCATCTATCTATCTATCTATCTATCTGCATTTTATAGATATTTGATGTCTTCCTCATTGGAAAATAAGTTCATTGTGAATAGCAATTGTTTTATTCTTTGTTATTGTATCCCATTGCTTAATACAGTGTCTGGCGCATAGTAGGTACTTAATAAATATCCGTTTTTGGTTCATTGATATTTTTTTCAAGTTTTCTTGCAAAGTGGTCCAGACTTGCTTTGGTCTCAGCTACCTCTTTCTGTAGAGTTAGAAAGAATTAAAAATAAATACATTCCCCTTAAAAGTATCTGGAACTTACTCAAAATTATCTTTTTCTAAAACAAATACCTGGGAAAATGAGGGTTTTTTTTTTTATGGTGTCCAATGTAACTGTCAGTCCTTAGCTACATCACCCAGTCCTGACTTGTCTAAACCTTGTACATAAATAGTTGCTTGCATGTTATCTCTCCCCCCACCCCACCTACCCCACAGACTGAATTTTTTGGAAGTAGCGAGAATTTTTTTCTTTCTGTTTTTACCTTTATTTGCATAACAAGCATTTAGCAAAGTGCCTCACACATAACAGGCAAATAATAAATACTTGCTGACTTGCTGGATGTTATCACTTTTCTCACTTGCCATTCTTTTGACATACTGCATTCCAGACTCAAAAAGGCCCTTTTCTCTTCAAAAATAAAGTTTCATTGACATCTTTTGTTTTTATGTTATCTTTATTTACATTTATATCCCTTCCTCTGCTTCTTCCCAAAGAGCTACCATGCAAAACAAGTAATTTTAAAAGAAAAAAAGGAAAATAAATAAATACACCAATAGATAAACTGGGGAAAATGTGCAATGTATGCAATATCCCATACCCCTGGCAATAAAAGAGGAAGGTAACATTCAAACTTGTCTTCAGAATGCGGAGACTAAAAGATAGGAAGGGTATGACAGATTATTCAAATTTTTTACTACTTCTTCTTTTAAGGGATGTGTATTTAGTTATTTCTCTAATCCTCATAGTACTCTTTATACCCAATGGTTTATAGAATCCATAGGGCTCTAAGTGAAAAATGTCTCCAGTTCTCCAAAATCTTACCAATTAGGAGTTTTCAAGCAAGTCACTGAACTTCCACGGGCCTCAATTTCCTCTTCTGTAAAATGTTTTGGATGGACGAGATGGTTTCTGAGGTCCATGCCAGATCTAGTCATATAATTAAATTACCTCTCCCTTTCTCCACACACATATTCATATGTTCCAGATTAAAACAGAACCAGTATTTCTCTATAAATCAGTAGGTATCATATTGTTTTTATACTTTATTCCTCACATACATTTTTCATACATAAGATACTTGTGCAGTAAATGGTTGGAAAGAAAAAATTATCTGGACTATATAGAAAATATTACCCAAGAGAGGTGACTAGAGAAAAGGTTTTCTATGAGGAGAAGATGGGCTTCAGTATGTCTCAGCTTTTTAAACCCTGCACTTAATGAGAGACTCACCTTGTGGTTATAAATGATGTCAACAGTAACTTTGAATTGTGAACGCTGCGCATGACTAAAGATCTCACTGAATTCTCACTTGGGACGAGAGCAAAATATTATTTAAGGGTTCTCCGCCGTAGGTGGGGTCTCTTTTTTACCCTCTTTTTACTTCCGTTTCAGAGCACACACGGCTCTCCACCTAGCAGGCAAGATGTGAGTGGTCGCGAATAGGCTCTCTGGGCCTAGACACGTGCTTTTCTTACTTGTGTTTTCTTTATATTTTAATCTTCAATAAACCTCATAAAAATATAATACTCCTTGCAGAGAGAACCTAATTTCTACCTGCCTCCGTTTCCCTAGTTTTTAACTGTTACAGTCTCTGTCTCTGCTCCGCTCACTTGACTGAAAGAACCTTTTTTCTTTTCCCTCTTTTTTATTTACTATTAAAAATCCTATATATTTTTAAATACTAGGAGTGTTTATTCATTTTTACTCATACGCATTTTGGGCGGCCATGAAGGGATACCAGAACTAGAGGAACCAGATTTTTTTCTCCCGCTGTGGTTTTCCCTCTCCCCTCTCCCTGTTTCCTTCTCCCTTCTCCCTCCAGGACACCCTCAAAGCCTTCTCAGGCTCACTGCCTACATCTGCCCACCGGGAGAGCCAGGTAGCCGGGTATCTCCCTCACAGGGGCTGTTTCTGCTGTCTCCTTCTGCTGTCCCTGCGCCTAGTAAGCTTTAAAGTCCCTGCCCCAAACCCCAGCCCAGTGGGGGGGATCCATTTTCCCTTTTCAGGGGGTTACTGGTCCTCTCTCCTGAGTAAGTCCTATTCCAAAAAATACCCCACCCAGCCTCCCATACTGCCTCTTAGGAAACAATAACAACAAACTCTTCTCAGGCCAGCTAAAGGGAATCCTCCCCCCAAGACCAGACCATAATCCTTGATTTAAACCTCCTCACTCCTGCCACTAGAGGCTAGTATTGAGCACTCAGTATTTCCCCCCTTTTTTGCTGAGCTGCAGTGCTACTTTATGCCACCTGGGGGCAGCAACAACAATAAAAATATAGATACATAGAGCAACTGAAAAACATCCAATACAGCCGCTATCTCATTGTGGAGAATAAAAGCCGCACAGCATGATCGCTTCTCTACAAGAAAGCCTTTTGGCTTTTATCAAATCGGAAACCCTTAAGATTCCTGAATGGCTCCTTTTCCTAATGCAGCTAGGAAGTCTTCCTCTCCTCATTATGAATATTAAGACACAAAAGGCTACAAATTGGAAATTGCAAGCAAAAATACAAGCAGCAATACAAATTCATCTGGGAAATTTCAAACACTCGTCACAGGATCCAGTAGAAAAGAAGGATTCAAAGGTCTAATTCAAATTTTTGCAATCCTGTTCCCAAACGAGGGGGGCAGCTAGGTGGCTCAGTGGGCTGAGAGCCAGGGCTGGAGATGAGAGGACCTGGGTTCAAATGTAGCCATGTAAAATGAGTCCCTTCTATGGATAATGAATAATTGACTGTATTTATTTTATTTGACTATTGATCGTGATAAGACTTCCCTATTGTTAGATCTATATTATTTTGTTGCACTGTATTTGTGTACTTGAACAAATTGCCCTTATAGAACAATATATATATATATATTATCTAAAAAAAACCAAATAAACAACAACTATATTAGTGACTTGTATTTACCTGATGTGCCTTTTATAACATTTTGTACCTTCTGTAAATTTTTTTTCTCTTAAATGTATTATTGATGCTATACCTCCATTACTTTACCTCGTTTGCACTCACACTATGGATCATGGCACATTAAAGAGGAAATGAATTTTATTTTTCAACAAGTAGCCTCTATATTTTACCTCTGTAATTGTGAAATATATACCATTTTGATGTTTTTTATTATTGTTTTTCTTCCTGTGTGTGTGATACAGTAGTTGAGTTTTTCCCTAATTTTTTATATTTAAAGCATGTCACCAATATTGAAAAGATTTTTTAACTGCTTTACTTTTTGCAATAGAATAAGCTAAGATGTCCATTTGCCTAGCATATAGATACATACCCAAAAGCTGTGGACTTTCAACCTGTCACTAACTTATATCATGAGACTTTTTCTCAATGGATATATCTGAATGAAGGAAAAAACGGACCACAAAGGAGCACATAAGTTGACCTGCAAAGTGCCACACAAGAACAAAAGGTAAAAAAAAAAACAAAAAACAAACAAACAAACAATCCTATGGAGATTGATGACATTCTGCTCAAAAAGTGCAAGGATTTAGTCATGTGTGAGACTTGAGGTTGTGACTGTTTAACATGTGTTAAATGCAGGACTTCCTTGCACCGCAGTCTTTTTCAAGTATATAACATCAATTGTTCTGGCTCCATTCTTCTTTTTTTTTTTTTTAAACCCTTACCTTCCGACTTGGAGTCAATACTGTGTATTGGCTCCAAGGCAGAAGAGTGGTCAGGGCTAGGCGTCAAGTGACTTGCCCAGGGTCACACAGCTAGGAAGTGGCTGAGGCCAGATTTGAACCTAGGACCTCCTGTCTCTAGGCCTGGCTCTCAATCCACTGAGCTACCCAGCTGCCCCCTGGCTCCATTATTCTTGAAAGCAGAAAAAAGGGTCAAACCAAGGAATGCTACTTCCCATTTGTTTTAAGACCTAGGTTTTTTTTTTCTATTTTCTTTCATGATGTGACAACTTACTGTAGTGCAGACTGAATGATTGTTGTTGAGGGTTTATGGGACATAGATCACTACAAAAACTTGTTGTGATTTGTAAATTTTCTCCTAGAATTTTTTCATGTTTTTGATATTCTGTATTTCACTCAGAGGTTATTTTTTAATTTCTTTGGATTCTTTGATGTTTTTGATAATTGATTCATATGCCTTATGACCTGACCATATATCCCTGAGTGATTCCTATGTGTATCCCTGCATGCTCCTCAGGGGGAATGTGTTTTTATTTTGAAATGAAAAGTTTTAAGTTCCTTTTGAGAAAAAAAATTAAGGGTAAGAGATTTGCTGCCTCCCTGAATCCAGAGACTGAATGCCTTGTGGATGAAGATGCCATGGAGATGCCCATGGAGACCGCATGCTGCTCCAGGAGTTACTGAGCAAAACTGAATGTGCAGAACTGAACTTTGGGTGGTTGAATACATTTGTATTTGTATTTGTATGTACTTTGTTGTACCAAAGGGTACTTCCCACTTATTGGTTTTCTTCTTGATTCCCTTTTGTTTCCTTATCCTCAAATTATTGTATTTTCTCTGTGTAAAATTGCATGTACCTTAGTTAATTATCTTTAAAATGATTCATTGGGGAGACTGGTCTCCCAAAGGATCACATAGGCAAATGTGCAGAGAGAAAATTTGCAAAACCTGAGCTTCATTCCCAGCATCCTTTTAAGTTACATTCTTACTTTACATAAGGTACATAGGAGATAAATTTGGCAGAGACCCACGCTGCAGGGCTCTTTTTTTTTTTGGAGCTTGTGCTTTTAGTAAAGTGAGCAGACCACAGAGCCAAAGACCCACACCTGCCATGCTTTACCAGAGCCCAAAGCCTACAAAGCCCCCCAGCATGGGTTTCAACAAAATTGAAATCCCAACCGTCCCACCTAAGGTGAGTGTGTAACTTAAAAGGATACTGGGCAAATGTAGTTCAGGTGTGTCAAATCTCTATTTTCACATAACATAAAATATATAGTTAAGAATAACACAAATTGGAGAAAACATGGAGTGTCTTGGTCTAAGGAACCAATATGGCCAATTATGTGGATGGTTTTCCTGATATTGAACCATCCTTGCATTCCTGGTATGAATCCTGCCTGGTCATAGTGGATGACCCTTGTGATGATTTGCTGGAGTCTTTTTGCTAGTATTCTATTTAAGATTTTTGCATCTATATTCATTAGGGAGATTGGTCTATAGTTTTCTTTCTCTGTTTTTGACCTGCCTGGCTTTGGGATCAGTACCATGTTTGTGTCGTAAAATGAATTGAACAGAACTCCTTCTTGGCCTATTCTGTCAAATAGTTTGTTTAATATTGGGATTAGTTGTTCTTTGAATGTTTGATAGAATTCATTTGTGAATCCATCTGGACCTGGGGATTTTTTCTTAGGGAGTTCTTTGATGGCTTGTTCAATTTCTTTTTCTGAAATGGGGTTGTTTAGGTAACCTATTTCTTCCTCTTTTAGTCTAGGCAATTTATATTTTTGTAAGTATTCATCCATATCTCCTAGATTGCCATATTTGTTGCCATATAATTGGGCATAGTAGTTTTTAATGATTGCCTTAATTTCCTCTTCATTAGAGGTGAGGTCTCCTTTTTCATCTTGGATACTGTCAATTTGGTTTATTTCTTTCCTTTTTTATTTTTTGTATTAAGTTTATTGTTGCCTTTTTATTGTTGTTATTAAGTATCTGGCACCTTGTCAGTGCTTAATAAATGTTTGTTGATTGACTATTTATTCAGTGATAGATAATTGCTCATTTCCTGTTCAGTGCATTGTTATAGATTTTTATTTGTAAGAAGACATTTTTATTACATTAATATAGTTGAGGAATTATCTTCATAGTAGAAACATTTATTTGCATATTCTACTATTAATTAAAAATGGATGCATGACCTTAATATTAAAGATCATGTCACTTAACAGTTAGGACATTGTGTACTTTTCACATAGCTACATGTAGGAGGTGTATGCTTAAGTAAACAAGAGCTGTGGGCTATTATTATAAAAGATAAAATCAATCATTTTGATTATATGAAACTGAAAAGCTTCTTCATAAATAAAAACAAGTCATATGTGTTAAGAGAAAAGTAGCCAAATTGGGGGGAGGGAATATCTTTGAATCAGACTTTGTGTTTATTATGCAGAAGAAATAGACAACAAAATGACATTTAAAAAAAATAAAACTATATATATTAATCTAATATGCCAGCTTCCATGTTAAACCTCAGGTGATAAAAATAAATAAAATGCCAACAACAAAAATAGAATAGTCTCTGCCTTCAAAAAGATTACATTTTCTCAATGGAAGCAGCATCCACACATGTTACATAATTTCTACCTATAAGGCCATATTGGTTTCTTAGACCAAGACACTCCATGTTTTCTCCAATTTGTGTTATTCTTAACTATATATTTTATGTTATGTGAAAATAGAGATTTGACACACCTGAACTACATTTGCCCAGTATCCTTTTAAGTTACACACTCACCTTAGGTGGGACGGTTGGGATTTCAATTTTGTTGAAACCCATGCTGGGGGGCTTTTTAGGCTTTGGGCTCTGGTAAAGCATGGCAGGTGTGGGTCTTTGGCTCTGTGATCTGCTGACTTTGCTGAATTAACCCCTTCCTCTCTCATTTTGTTATTATTAAAATCCTATAAATTTTAATACTTGGAGTATTAATTCATTCCTACTCTCACAGTTATTCTGTTGAATCGCATTTGCTCATTAGGATGGAAGAGAGGAAATAAGGACATCAGATACTCCATTTGCTGGGAGCTGAATTTATTAGATGGAAAATGTAAAGGACAGCATTGATGTTTTGGGAGAAAAATTCCCGTTACTCTAACAAGCTTGGAGCTACTACCTAATGCTCAATCATAGATGTGACTAGCAGGCACAAGATGAGATTCCCCAATAAGAAGATGTGTAGATTCATGACACAGAGAGATTAAATCAATTTTGCAGAAACCTACAAAGAAACAGAAAATACTGATTAGTTCCGTTTTACTCCATCCCATTATCGGGAGAGGTCCGTCTGTTCCTGTAGACGAGCGCTATTGCTAGTTTAAGCTAGTCAGAAGCTAGCTAGCTAGTCCTTAAGTATCTATCTGTGTGTTCAGATGAAACTGTGGCTGAGCCTCTATTGAGAAAGCTCTGAGATTTTACTGTGTTCGCTGCCCACGGGTTTAATCAAGTCATCAGACTATTGCTCCTCGGTAGGGTTGCTGGGCATCAGAACAATCCTTTTTCTAGGCGCAGTTTTCGCACCAATCCCAGGTGGATTTTGGACGTTGGCGTTGGCCAGGGCTGAGCAAACAACCTGCACACACACATCATCTCCTCCTCCTCGCAGTCCCCTCTCTTCCCACAGAAAACGGAGAGTTTGGGGCAGCCAGTATCGGCGGAGAAATCCGGAAGGAAATGCACGCTCAGGAAACACAAAACAAAAACCAAAGAAGCTGGTCCCAGCAGGTGACGGAGGCGAGGACTGAGCCTGGGCAGAGCAGGCGGCAGTGCTGGCAGCCGGGAAACGAAAACGAGCCTAGAGGAAAGCCTCCCGCTGCTGGCTAGGCGCTCCAACTAAGCACTAGAGAGCGAAGGGGCGGGCTGCAATGGGCACAGGTGAAGGGACTGCGCAGATTAGGGAAATCAGAGGTTCCTGGCAGTATAAGGCCGTTACTCAGCGTCTGACGAGAGGAAGGAAATCATTTCTCCCTCTGCCAGGACGACTAGCGTGTATACGTGGTTCTTTCTTATTCCCCTAAAGAGAAATCTGGTTTTCAGACGCAGGCGCTGGGAATGCGAGCCCAGGGCGGAGTGCCTGGGCTCTGCCCCCGGACTCCAGTGTCCTTTGGCTACAAGTGGACCGAGAAGCTGACCATTGCCCCGGCGGCAGCGGAGCCAGACCACGTGACTCCCTCGCCCGGGATCTTTCCACCTAGGCAGGCTATGGCCAAAGGCGACCCCACAGTCTTTGCAGGGTTTCTGATTAGAATTACGTTGGGCAGCAGGCCTTGCTGGATCTCTCTCCTCGCTGAAGAAGGAAATCCTTTTTTCCTTACAGAAGCTCCAGTCTTCTATAGGATTTTGGAAAATAGCTGAGGCCAGTCTATTGTAGCTTCAACAAGAGATCGTGAGAGGCACGTGCTGGGGATAAGAAACACCAGGAAGGGAGTCAAGTGTAAGGCAGCCGGAAAGGTAGGGAGAACCGTACCTGGGAGGGCTTGGAAAGCCAAAGAGGATTTTATTACTGGTCCTGGACATAACAGAGAGCGCTGCGACGGGCCGAGAGGGAAGACGGGATTGAAGGAGCAACGCGGCCACACCTAAGCCTTCGCAGAATGGCGTTGGTAGCCCAATGGGAGTGGGGTTAGAGAAAGTTCGTGCACAAAAGGACGCGTTCAGATTCTGGCCCGAGGAATCGGGCCATTCGGTTTTGAAGAGACACATCTGGAGTTCATTCGGGTGTGCTGGGGCCAATCCAGGATCCTTTGCACCTCAACGCACGCCACCCATCAGGAAACAAAACTAATCCTCACCTGTGTTCACTGGGGTCCTCCTTCCGCCCATTTGGAAGTGGAGGTTACTTATAATATCGCTCTCTATAAGCTTGAAACCCTCCTCTAGGAAAGTAGTACTGAAAGAAAGAGAGAATGCAGACATAAGGTTGGGACACTCTGGCTCATTAGAAGACGTATCCACGCTAACACTGAAACATTACAAATGGAACAGGATTAGTACCAGAACTGCTCGCCCCTGGCAGGGCTATTTGGATCCCCAGACTCACTTGTATCCTATCACTGAGCCCTAAGGAACACCTTGTTGTGTATGCATTTGTTCTCCTTATTACAATTTCCAAAAATCTTTCATTCATCCCAACGAAGCATACTCACAAGTTCATCGCAGCTGATTTATTTAATTGGTTGGAGAAGCCTCATTTCCAAAAAGTAGTTATCCTGTTCATAATGTTTCTTTATTTTAAAAAAGTACCTTATTTATCTTTTCTTTATATGCTGATAGAAGAAAACAAAATAAACAAAAACAATCCATATATGTTCCCTGATTCCTTAGATAGAAAATAATGAAAGATGGTAGTTACTCCTGTGCCTACCTACCAGCTTTTCTCTTCCTATGCATGGTTTAATGGGAAGAATTAAATATCTCTAAAATTAAAGAACTTCGCTTCAAATCCTGCCTCTAATTTCTATTGCTTCTGTAGACCTTAGGCAAATCATTTAATCTCTATAGACATTAGTTTCCTTAGCTGTAAAAAGAAGGAATTAAATGTGAAGACTTTTAAAGGTCCTTCCATCTCTCAAAAGCATTTACTGGAAATTCCTCAGAAATACCCAGGAGTCAGTGATAGGGAGAACTGAGCCATTTCATAGAAAACATACCAAAAATTCAAGCTTAGTGACCTGCATCATTGAATCCAGGTAAAAACATAATTCTGTTTCACTGTTAAGAATATTGACAGAACAGAGCAGCAAATTTTACATCTTTAAATGCTTAAAACAATAAAATACAGAAAATGCAGATCAATAAATTGGACTGCAACTAAAAAAATACTAGAAAAATAAAAACAAATTAAAATTCTCACTTAAAGACAATCTTGGAAATCCTAAAAATTAAAGGAGAAATTAATAAAATTGAAAGTAAGAGAGCCAATGAATTAATAAGTAAGACTAGGAGTTGATTTTATGGGAAAAAAAGATGAAAGTGTTGGTTAATTTTATTTAAAAAAATAAAAGAAGAAAAATGAAAAGGGTGAACTCACCCACAAATGAAGAGAAAATTAAAGCAATCATTAGGAGCTATTTTGCTCAATTATATGCCAATAAATCTGACAATCTAGGTGAAATGGATGCATATTTACAAAAATACAAATTGCCCAGATCAGCAAAAGTAGAAATAGAATTCTTAAATAATCCCTTATCAGAAAAAAAAAATTGGCCTAATCATCAAGAAAAAATTCTCAGGGCCAGATAGTTTCACAAGTGAATTCTATCAATCATTTAAAGAATAATTAATCCCAACACTATATAAAGTATTTGGGGAAATGAGCAAAGGAGAAGTTCTACCAATTTTTTTATGAAACAAATATGGTACTATTACCTGAGCCAGGAAGAACAAAAACAGAGAGAGAAAATTATAGGCCAATTTCATTAATGAATATAGATAGAAACATTTTAAATAAGATACTGTCAAGGACAATACAGCTATATATCATACGACTAATTTACAAAGACCAGGTGGGATTCACACCAGGAATGCAGGGCTGGTTTAATATTAGGAAAACTACCAGCATAATTGACCATATCAATAACCAAACCAACCAAAATCACATGATTATCCCAATAGATGCAGAAAAAGCCTTTGACAAAATACAACACCCATTCCTATTGAAAATGCTAAATGATAAGTAGTATATACCTAAAAGTTAGAAGCCTTCCCAATAAGTTCAGGAGTAAAGCAAGAATGCCCATTGTCACCACTATTATTTAATATTATATAAGGAATACTAGATTTAGCAATAAGGAAAGAAAAATAAATTGAAGGAATTAAAGTAGGCAATAAGGAATCTAAAGTATTACTCTTTGCAGATGATATAATAGTATATTAGAGAATCCTAGAGAATCAACTAAAAAACTAATAGAAATAATTAATAACTTTAGTAAGTTTGCAGGATAAAAAAATTGCTATAAATCATCAGAATTTTTATATATTGCCAACAAAGTTCAACAGCAAGAATTAGAGAAATTCCATTTAAAATTACTCTAGACAATCTAAAATACCTGGGAATCTACTTGCCAAGGCAAACCCAGGAATTACATGAACACGATTACAAAACACTTTTCATACAAATAAAATCAGATGTAAACAATTGAAAAAATACAAATTGCCCATGGATAGACTGAGCTAATATAATAAAAAGGACAATTCTACCTAAAGTAATTTATTTATTCAATGCCATACCAATCAAACTACCAAATAATTATTTTGTAGAAGTAGAAAAAATAATAACAAAATTCATCTGGAAGAACAAAAAGTCAAGGGAGCTAATGAAAAAAAGAAAAAAGTGAAGGTAGGAGGCCTAGCAGGACCAGATCTCAAACTGTTCTATAAAGCAGCAATCATTAAAACAATCGGATACTGGCTAAGGAATAGAATGGTAGATCAATGGAGCAGTTTAGGTACATAATATATAGGGGTAAATGATCTTAGCAACCTAGTGTTTGATAAACCCAAAGATCCCAGCTTTCGGAACAAGAACTTACCCTTTAACAAAAACTGCTGAGAAGATTGGAAAACAGTATGGCAGAAGCTAGGTATAGATCAATATCTCACATCCTATACCAAGTTAAGATCAAAATGAATATATGATATGAAGAGAGATACCACTAAATTAGGGAAACAGAGTAGTTTACCTGGCAGATCTTTGCAGAAGGGAAGAATTTGTGACCAGAGAGATAGAGAGAATTATAAGATGTAAAATGAATTATTTTGATTATATTAAATTAAATGGCTTTTGTACAAACAAAACTAACCAAGATTAGAAGGGAAACAACAAATATGGAAAAAATTATAACAAATATCTCTGATAAAGGTCTAATGTCTCAAATTCATAAAGAACTAGGTCAAATTTATAAGAATCCAAGTCATTCCCCAATTGATAAATGGTCAAAAACAAGCAATTTTCAGATAAAGAAATCAAAGCTATTAATAATCATATGAAAAAATGTTTTAAATGCTTCTTGATTAGAGGAATGCAAATTAAGACAATGCTGAGGTACCACCTCACACCGGTCAGATTAGCCAATATGATGGTAAAGAAAACGGGTTGGAGGGGGTGTGGCAAAATTGGGACACTAATGTTTTGTCAGTGGAGTTGTGAACTGAAACAACCATTCTGAAGGGCAACACTATGGTCAACACACATAACATATTCTGAGATACCCTCTGAAAAAAGGCCCTAGTAAAAAATGAAATTTCAAAAGTTCCCTTTCCAAGCAAATAGAATTGGAATTTATCTTTCTAGCCTTACACAATCTATACAAACCATACACTGATTTACCTTGCCTTCATTGTTTAATTAAAAAAGGAGCAGACGTAGCCCCCAGGAGTGAGAGTAGGCCACAATAAAATCAGAGCCATCAGCTAGCTAGAGTCAGACACGTGTGATCTCACCCAAAGCACCTGATAAGTTCTTGGCTGTCTCTGGTTGTTCTTGTTCTATCCACTGAAGGCAAACATTTCCCTGAGGATCTGAACTAGATGGTTACATATTTACCTGTGATTTATCATCCTATAGAAAACTCTGTTTAGAATTACTGAGGTAATCTACATCCATTGTCTCCATCTTGTAAATCATTACTAACCACTGTCCCTGCAAAAGGCTTACCTAGTCGCTTAGCCTACGTCATTTTCCCTATAGAGTGTGTACCCCAAGTCTTTAAACTTTGTCACTACTCAAAGAGACTTGTCTGTGTGGTTCTTTGTCAGTCGAGACACTCCTGTAATCCCAGTTACATCTTCCTCACCCTGCTTTGGGCAACCTGCGAGCTCTTTCTGTAACTGGACTCTGACAGGAGTCGCCTTTCACATCGGTATATTTATGGTTTTATTTGGGGGTTCTGGTTCTGAATGAGTGTGCTCTTGCAATAACCAATATGGAAGTGTGCTTTGCATGACAATAAAAACAAAAACAAAAATAAAAGAATGTCGGCAGAAATCTGTTTCTAGTCCAGAAGTTAGTAAAGAGTCAAATGACTAGATCAGTTTAAGCTGCAGTTTGAGGAGATAGATCAAGTCTGTACTCTCTATTCCCAAACCAAATCAAATCGAGTCCTTTCAACCAATATGTTTTAAGATCTTTCTTTTTGGTAAGGTCCTGGACATATACGTGTGAATTACTCAGTTCCATTAATGAGCAGAGAGGGCAGCTGAGGGTAAGGTGGATAGAATGCCAGGCCTAGAGTCAGGAGGATCAATCTCCATGAGTTCAAATTTGACCTCATACACCTATTAGGTGTGTGACCTTGGGCAAGTCACTTAACCTGTTTGTCTTCACTCATCTCTGAAATGAGTTGGAGAAGGAATTGGCAAATTACTCCAAGTATCTTAGCCAAGAAAACCCAAATGGGGTTGCAAAGAGCCATACATGAATGAAATGACTGAACAATAACAATTATGACCAGAGACTTAAAAAAATATATATCTATAAGCCCAGAGGATCCTTATGACATCTCTCATGCCTAGACTGACTTGGGGAAATCCTATAGAATTGTTGGCGAATGAGGTGAAATTTAGGTAGGCAAGGAAAAAAGACTGCATATGGATTTAATTTCTTGCAATAGACATTTTACCTTACTTAACCTGGTTATTGTAATGGAGAAATGTAATTCAAATCAATTAATATGAATGACTTTGGATGCAAATATTGTATGCTCAGAGCTTATAAATCTTGTACTCTTACACTTGCTGAATGGAATCTACACCTGTTTCTGTTTTATTTTAAATCATCACTGGCTGAAGAACAAGTGAGTGATGAATATTTGAAAGAAAAAATGTTTGCCATAAAATGATAGAAATATACTCATGAACTGCAACCTGTGAAGTCTAATAATATTAAATTGTTTGCATTAAAATTAAAGTAATAAATTTACTTTTAAATCCAAATATTAAGCAAAATTAATTATAATGTTACCTCTTGGCGACGACGACGATAATGATGGCCATCATCCTGTTCAAATAAAGGGGAAAATATATATTAATATTAATGTAGCACATTAATGAATCTTAAACAACTGAACAATTGTTTTAAAATGTCTTACCTCTCCAGATGAACTGCTAGCTCCCTTTGGAAAAGAAAACATTAACATACCCCGTTACATGACATATTAGAAAACAACATTCAAACCTAAGTGGTGAATTGAATTAGCTTAAAAAATGTGTTACCCCTACATGGAGGGGAAAGCAGAATTTTGTCCTTGTCACAAAAATATTCGTTATCTCCAGTTTTGTTTGGAGATATGGAAATCTTGCCATTGAAAGGGCAGGAGAAAGATGTGAGTATAAACTGAAAAGTTGCTGAGGCAAAACTATAGCCTCGAGGAAATTTTCTCTCATAAGAAATCAATAGAGAGTCAAAAACAAAATAAAATGGACCAATCCAAACACATGGGAATGCAAATCTCAAGTCAAGTCTACAGATGCTAAAGCAGCATTTCTGGAAAAAAGGATCAGTCACTCTCAACAGCAGCCCTTCTTCCATTTCTCCCAAGTACTTACAGCTATGGCAGCCAGAAAAGCCACAATAAAGGCAAGAATATAAAGCTTCATGGTTCTGGGCTCCTGTAGAAAGAAAAGGAGAGAAATCTCTGTTGCCTTCAATTTGTTTTCCACCTTGTTTGATACTTGTCTTTTCAATGAAGAAGAAATTTAGGTAAATAAACCAACTGATTTCTATGGTGTTGACAAGGGTAAAAAAGTGTTTCTTTTCTGAGAACCTGATGAACACATATTTTTTAAATTAAGTGTATTTAACTAATTAATTTAGAAGATTTCTCCATGTTTACATGATTCATGGCCTTTTCCTCTCCTCCTCCCTCCCATAGCCATGATCAAGACCCATTTCCATATTATTGATATTTTCACTAGAGTGATTGGATGAACAAATATTTTGATCCTCATTTTATAGATGAGGGAACAGTCTCAGCCACTTGAATAACTTCCATTGATGTAGCTCTTGATTGTGAGAGCCATAATTTGGATGGAAGACACCAAGTCAAGCACTCATTGCACATAGCATGCAGTCACTATACCTATAGATTTCCTGAGATTTGAGGGGAAAAAAACACTTTGAAATTTTCAATTTCATTTAATCTTTAGTTTCAAATTCTCCCTGTCCCTCTTATCCACTCACTTCAGAAGGCAAGACAATGAAAGTCAACATGAATATGTAGTTACCCAAAACAAATTCCCTTGGTAGGCATGAAAGAACAAAAGGAAGAAACAAGAAGAAGGAAGGAAGAAAGGAAGGAAGGAAGGAAGGAAGGAAGGAAGGAAGGAAGGAAGGAAGGAAGGAAGGAAGGAAGGAAGGAAGGAAGGAAGGAAGGAAGGAAGGAAGGAAGGAAGGAAGGAAGGAAGGAAAAAGTTAAGGATGAAGTGAGGGAATAAGGAAGAAAGGAGAGAAAAGTAAGAAACCAAAGCATTTTAAATCTGTTTAATGGCTCTCAACTTTTATGACCACAGTTGTCCACATCAGTCATCCCTAATCACCTGAAATTGAAGAGCGAGAATTCAGGAGAGCTAAACTACCCCTATTGACTGTGTTGCTCCATTAAGACTCAGGGAATATTTATTTGTCTCCAGTGAATTTGTGCTAGGTAGCCTAAGGTTTACAATATCATTTCATATCTATAGAGGAAAGATACTGGGACTTGACTTCCAGATTTCGTTGACATGCTGATGAAGATTGGTACCTTCTCTGCAAATGAGAATCTTGGAAAGTTGTCTGAGACCTTGAGAAGTTAAGGGGTTTCCCTAGGGTCACACAGACAGATTGTGTGAGAGAGATTAGACTTCCTGGCTCTGAGACTAGCTCTACTCCTTATGCCTCAGCTCCCTGGGACTCACGCTTGTCTAACTTATATAATGTAATGAAGGTCTTTATAGGAATTATCTCCCCTCCTCCTTACATCTTAACCTTGCACGGCATGTCATCCAGTGTATTTTGCAGAGGGCACTGGGTCTCAGAGAAACAAATTTCACATACCTCTGGGTAAGGACTTTAGACTTGTATTATCATAGCAACAACTCACATTTACAGAGGAATTTAGATTTTAAAAAACACTTCTGACCAACTGAGACAGCTAGATGGCACAGTGGGACTCAGGGAAACCTGTGTTGCTTAGACATTTACCAGCTGGGCAACCTTGAGCAAATCAATTAACCTCTTTCTCTCTGTTTCCTCATCTGTAAAATTAAGATCATAATGACACCTACTTCCAAAGGCTATTGTGAGGATGAAATGAGATACTCACAAATAGACCTGCAGACCTTAAAGAGCCATATGAATATTTGCCAATGCGTACCATTTTATTTCATATTCAGTACAGGGAAAAAATAGGTCAATATTAGTCCCCAGGTTTTAAAGATAAGGAAAATGCACTCTCTATCAGGAAGGCACTCTGATAGTGAATGAGTGGATCTGGATTCCAATAGAGGCTTCCTGACCTTGTCAATCAATCAATGAACAAGTATCTATCAAGCACTTATGAGAGGAGAGGCATATCTTTAAGTGCCACAAAGACTTGAACTAATAAGTCCTCAGTCTCAAGGAGATTCCATTCTATCCGCAGGAAGAAGAGGTACACATATGTTCCAAAGTACATAAAATTACATTTAAAGTGTAAACATAGATGATATGTATAAAAGGAAAAAAAAAAGTAACTGGGGGAGGGAAGGCACTAGGACCTGGGCAATTGGGAAAAACCTCAGGTGGGAGATGCTACTTAGGCTGAGTTTTGAAAAAGAAGAAAAGTCCGGAATTCTAAATAGAGGAAATATATTCCAGTCTTGGAGGTCAGCCTGTGCAATATCACAGAGAAGAGAAAGAGAGAGAAATGGAAGATCGGGTACAAAGAACAGCAAGAGGAAGGCTCTTGTGGCTGGAATGTGGTCAGAGCTGTGCCTGAGGAATGCCACATTGTCAGCTCTATGGAGGAGAGATTGGAGAAAAAAGAGACTATAAAAGTTTGAAAAAAGAGAACAGCAAAAGCACTGAGGAAGCTATAGCACTCATTCAGGGGAGAGGTGAGGAGGCTCTGACCTTCTCCAGAAAGTGATAGATGGAAGACATGTGGCCAACAAAGAATTAGCCAAGTCTGAGAACTGATTAGATATTGGGAAGTGGGAGCAATTCTTGATGGGTAACTGGGATGAGGTGGATCCATTGGGCTAATATTTATGGTGAGCAGAGCAATGGGACTGACCCGTAGCAGGTTCTTAACACTTTCTTATTTCTTTCCTTCTGCCTGTCCTCTTCTTCACTATGACAATATAGGTAAATGTACTGAAATAGGCAATAAATGAATATGTACGGTATAAACATATGAGAAATAGGTATGTTCAGAGTAGGGGTGGGCTTAGGGGAGAAGATAATGACTTCTATTTTGTCCATGGAAAGTTTGAAGCTCCAAAAGCTCCATACTGCTTATGTGGAATTGGAGTTTGGCAAGAAGTCATGACCTCATGAGTGGAATTTGCCAAGAGGCAGCTTTGGGTTTCATGGAAAGAAAACTATTCTACCAATTACAGTTCTCCAAAGGAAAAATGGTTTACCATAGTACGTAGTGAGCCCCATTGCCCTTTGTCACCACCACTAGACATCAATCAGGTAACAGCTGGATAACCATTATGGGGTGTACTGTGGAGAATATCCTGTTCCACCAAGAATCAGCTGAGATGCCCATTCAAGATCCCTTCCAATGGTCAGATGAAATAATCTGATGGCATTATAGCTAATTCTCTTTCCATGACACCATATTGCCACTCAATCTTTACCTACTCCTAAGAAACACATGGCATTTCTCCAAAAGCCAGACAATCAAAAATTGAGATAATTGGATTTTTAAAAAATATATAAGTTGGCAACAGCAAAACTTCACAACTTGGAAAAGGTAGTAAAAATTACTTTGTTAGGCAAATCTGATGATATTTAAGATACCTAAGAGGAGACTTGGGATGAGATGGAGAAGGTTTCAGGAAAAATAGCACAAACCCAGAAGAATAAAAATACACTATTGGCATAAAGAAAAGCAGCAAAGGAGAATCCAGAGGCAGAATAAAGATGAAGAAAGGACTGTAAGAAAACTAGAGGAGAGGAATATCTGAGCAGAGGATTAGGGGGAGTAGGTTAAACAGTTAAACACTTCTTCAATGGGACGACAAGCCATTTCAGGAGATGACTTCCAAAATTCCTGCACTGGAAGAGAAAGGAGAGGAACATAAAGGGGTATGGTAACATTTAAAGAGAAAGTCAACATTCAAGCTTGTTTTTAGAATGAGAATAACTAAGAGAAAAATATGACAGATTTTCCAGTTGCTACATTATTTTACTAGTTCTATTTTTAAGCTATGTGTACTTAGTTATATCCATGGTCCTCATGAGACCCTTAGAACTCTGTAATTAATAGAATTCATGTTGTCCAAGTGAAAAATGAGCCATTTCCAGTTCTCCAACATCTTACCAATTAGGAGGATTCAAGCAAGTTACCCAAACTCTTAGAGCCTCAGTTTCCTCATGTACAAAATGACTTATATGGCTTCTGAGGTCTTCACCTAATCTAGGTACATAGACAATCCCATCTCCCTTTCCCCACACCATATATTCATATGTTCGATATTAAAATTGTACAAGCATTTCTCCCTATATCATTATCATCATATTAATTTTTATACTTTATCCCTCACTTTCATCTTTCATACATAAGTTTTCCATGCAGTAACTGGTTGGAAAGAAACAATTTCTTGAACTATATAGAAAATATTACCTATGACAGGTGACGGACGACAAGAAGAGGTCTTGTTTGAAGAGAAGATGGTCTTCAGCGTGTCTCAGCGCTATTTAAACCCTGCACTTTACAATATGCTCCTCACTGTGCATGACTGAATATTGATTTCATGCCCATTTTCAGTACTCACCCATGCCAGAAAGTATTTAACAAGACAATGGGTCACAACAGATTGTATGACTGAAGCATCCAAGATGAAAATCAAAATATCAAATGCCTAATCCTTGTTGTGTGGCTGGGCAGATGGAGGTGCAGAGGATGTGGCACCTGATTTGGGGAAGTAAGTTCTTGAAATAACACTTTGTAAATGTCTGAAGCAGGATTTGAAAGCATATCTTGTCACTCTAACTGTACCATTCTCTCTACTAAAGCATGATACCTAGAGATACACGGTAGAAGGGTTTGACCTAGTTTAGCTACCCCTTTTGGCCCCTTTCAGCCTCAGTGACTATGGCATTGGCTAAGTAACTCAAATATTCAAGGATGACAGGAAGTACAGTCTAGGACTGAGCTTCAGAGTCCACGTCTAACCCATCCTGGCTGGATCCCTATGGGAAATTCACGTAACCACTTGGTACGCTAACCACCCAGTCAAATTTGGAATCCACCTTGGTGTGGTGAATTTCAAGGGAAGTTCTGAGTGCCCACCATATACTTGAAAGCAAAAAAAAAAAAGATTTAAATCAAGTGTAAGTTCCTGCCCTGGAGACCAGCAATGTAGAAATAAAACTCCCCCTCTTAATGAACTTACACACTCACTTGTGTGAGAGTGAAGGGCGTGCAATATACAGATAGAGAAACTGCAGGCAGTCTGAAGAGGCAGACAATACTAATGTCTGGAGAGATCAGTAAAAGGTTCAGCAGCAGGATCATGCCTGATTGTAGCCTTCAGGAAAGGTAAAGACCCATCTTTGCATTAAAGGCAAGCAGGACACGTAGTATGGAGTTGGGGAATGGAATGCTGAACTTGAGGAAGCTATTAAGTCCAATTTATTTGGAGCATGCTATGCTTCAAAGGGAGTAATGCGAAAGGGGGAAATAGTCAGGGAAACTTCACCCAGACAAAGCCTATGAAAGACAGTGGAATTTGAATGTTCATGTAGGAGCAAGAAGGAGTGTTTGAAGGTTTTCGAGCAGGGAGTGAGTGACATTGTGGGTTTTAGAAAGATTTAAGGACATCATTTAGACAGTTGTGTGGGAGATTGACTGTAGAAAAGAGAGAATAAAAACAGAAAGAGCTTGGGAACGTCTTGCAGTCATCTGAGTGAAGGTGACAGAAATCTGAGCTGTGGTGATGACTGTGAATGGAAAAAAGGTAATTCTATGAAAGTTGGACTAACGAGGCATTGCAACTGGTTAGCTACGAGCATGAGGGAGAAGGGCAGAGGAAAGGGTGACTCTGTGGTTAGGCACGTAGCTGAGCTTAGGAAGGACTAGGATGATGGGGGGGCCAGCAAAAAAAAGAAGAAGAAAGTTTGGAAGAAAGACAGGCTTACGGTAGAAACTGATGAGTGTGGTTCGGGACACTTTGGGTTTCATGTACGTAAAGGATATCCTAGAGAGGACGCCAAGGAGACACTAGGAACATGAAGCTAGGCTTGGACAGAGATGAAGATTGGGTGTAGAGATCTGAGAGTCGCCAGCAAAGTGTCAAACCATGAGAGCTGAAAAGAGCTGTATTGACAGAGTATGTGGAGAGGCGAGAAAAGAAGAGAAGGCCCAGACTTTGGAGATCATTTGAGATGATAAAGAGCCAGCAAAAGAGCCAAAGAAGAGTGCTCAGCTTTGTGGGGGAAAAAATGGAAAAGAAAACAGCTGAGAGATATAATTATAGCCCTTTCGTGCACATAATTTCCAATCCCACATAATTTATGAGGGAAGTCATTTCAAATAAAATTTTCACATAATTGACATTTTGAAAAAATGTAAATAATTATTCAAATATTAGCAGTTTAACATCCCGGCTGTAGACAAATCAAACTCTTATAATTTTACTTTGCTTATTTTTTCCATAATAATAAATGTAATGGTATCTTCGGTGATTATCTGGATAAATCCATTTGTTAAAAGCCCAGGTAGTGTTCCCTATTTGAGGGAAACGAGCATATACATGAGGATTAAACCAATAATCAGTAAGTCACTGGCAAAGAAAATTACAAAACATTTTGCTTGTAAAGTTCACAGGGATTCTACTTTTTATTAAAAAGCTCAAAAAGATAGTGCCATGAATTACATATGCCGTGTTTGAAAGATTCCAAACAGTAACAGGGGCAGTGACACTGAGACATACCTGCGCCAAACAATTCTCAGGTCAAGAAAAGCTATTTAAAGACTTTTTAGTCAATGATTCCACACGTTATTACTTTTTTATATCTCACCAGAACACTTCTCTTATTCTGACTTAAGCTCATAGGGACGATGGGGGAGATGCATGATTACAGGAACCAAGAAGAGCAAGTATTAAGGAGAAAAAGGATACTGCAAGTATTATCTTTTTATCTGTAAGGCAACACTATACAAACCGGAGGGGATTTGAAAGATCAACGGAGCTACAAAGGCCATGATATTTATGATGAAGTAGAAACGAGGCCTCTTCCCTATGGAAAAATGCCATGGCCTTTCTAAGGGCCAACCCTACTTTCTTAAGGATGCTCATTCATTGACTTGTGAAGCACTTCACAAAGAATGCTTAGTTCCCGGCAGATGACCTGTTGGTGGCCTGTAGAACCCAGACCTGACTAGAGCCTGGATCCTTCTGATTCCTTTTCCTTCTGGTTCTCATGCCTGGCCAAAGCGCCATGATCTTTATGACCCCAGATCTGTCTTCATGAGCAGTGGCTGATTCCGGCCAAGGATAAAATTCTTTTAGAACTGTCTCAGTTCGTTCACTAGGACTCTTTGTTTTCTTCCTGGTGTAGGCTCTGATTTCTGAGCCTGAGGACTGCAGAGTGAAATGCTGAACCTAACCCTTTGATAGAGTCAGAGACAGTGAACTGGCAAGGCAAGGAGAGCCAGTCCTTTAACCCATTCAAGGAGAACTAAGTTGTTACAGCCACTCTGAAGAGAGCTCAGTTTAAGAGAGTGGGCAACTTTGAGGAAGAGGCTTGCTCTAAGATATTAGGGCCCCAGAAGAGGACGCATTAGCAGTCTAGCTGCATCAGCTTTGTGTTTGAGAGAGGGAAATCTAGTCCATGGGAACCGTCTTATTTTTTTAAAAGATCGGTTGAAAACGGGCCATACTTATTGCAATCAGAGGGCAACATTCGGGGGAGGGGGGGTCCTCCAATTAGCCTCTAAAATAATAAATAATTATAATTAAATAATATATATATATATAATATAAATAAATTAATAAATTAATAAAAATAAAATAATCTCCATAAGGAAAAGTCTAAGCAATTCCATAGCCAAAATTCAAAGCTCCCACTGCAAAGGGAAAGACACCACAACCAAGAATAACGATCTTGCAAAGCTGAGTATCATCCCACAGGCTAAAACATAAATCTTCAGTGGGATAGAAGCCTTCCAGACTTTTTCTGATGAAAAGACTAGAGCTGAGTAGGGATGTTGGAATGCAAGCAACAGTCCAGAGAAACCTAGAAAGATAAAGATATTGGAGCAATTGGAAGGTGGTTTGATGATGTGGCAGGGAAGGAAGGAAGGTTTGATGATGTGGCACTAGCGTTCTAGAAGGAGAAGAAGCATGTGTCCTTCAACAGGTATCGCTTCTTTTTTCTTCCTTGTTCTTCTTTTATCACTGGTCTTAGTGGTTCAGGGTATTTTTCAGCTCCTTTTCAGGGGGTTTATTTTGTTGTGGTGGTTTTCATGTTAAACCTTTTGACAGTGCCAAGGACTTGGATGGCAAGAGCTTTCCTTTGGGGTCTTCAGTAAGTGTGGCTTTCCCCTCCTGCAGGAGCAGTGGCCAGGCTGCATCTCCACAAGAGTGCTTGCTGGCGTGCTGGGCTCCTGAGCATCCTGGGCTAGAAGCATCCTCCTCTCTAATCCGTGAACTCTCCCGTTCAGGGTCTCCGGCTGGTGTCTCCAGAGCAGTCTGAGAGGAGGTGGTAGTGTTTTGACTTAACTGGCACCTGCTTTGCTGTTTCGGTAGGCTGGTTATCTGCCCTGGGGGCGGCAGGGATGGCTGATCCTTTCTCCACAGGATCTGAGCCTCCAGATCATGGCCACGAGGCCTGGCTAGGAGCAGGTACAGTTGGGGGCATTGCTGCCTCTGCTACGCTTTTCATGCTTATCTGTCTTTGGTAGCAGTAGGTCAGCAGTTATTGCAGGTGCTAGTGAAGAAGTTGGACCCCGAGTGTGAATTGTACTTCTGGCAAGTCATGTTATGTCTCTCAACCTCAATTTCCTTATCTGTAAAATGCAGAGAGTTTTTTTTTTTAGATTTAGTTCCTAGAACTAAAAAAAATGTAGTAGTTTTTTGATAGATCAGCAAATAGATGTTTCATTGGAAGTGTCCCAGGATCTTGGAAAATCGCCAATTGCTACATGAAGGATAATTGTGTACAGTTGATTTTGATTTACATAGAATTGTAGTTGAAAGCATTTCTAAGTACTGAGTAACAGTGCTCACCAGCCAAGAAATTTTCATTCAACTTGTATTTATAAAATTGGTGGGAATTAACCAAACCTGTGACAAAGTGTGTTTTTTCAAGAATATATTTGTTACATGGATTCTTGTTACACTAATACTTGAAACTTGTGCCTTATGGTATTGTTATTGTTAAGTAGTCATGTTATGTTTTTAGTTATGCTTTTGGAAACACTGGGGTGCGTGGGTGTGTGTACCAAAGTGTGAGAGAGCCATATAATTTCATATATAATAATCCATATAATAAAATGTAATATAACCATTTTTTATAAATTTTTATGACTTTTTTAAACAATTGTCTTTGCCTTTTCCTCATGTATACAATGAACAAGATGCTCAGCATGGAATTTGTAGCTACAGAATTGATACTATCTGCCTTGATTTGTCAATAAATATTTAATAACATCAAAAAAAAAGGGAGGAACTAGACTAGTTCCTACCTCACAGAGTCATTGGGAGGAGCAAATAAGATAATACAGCTAATCTTAATGTGCTAGACAAATGCTACCTAGCTATTATGATCTTAAATGGAAGACTATTGAGTCTTTAAGGATGTCCCATTGGCACCCTTTCTTCTTTTTTAACATATCTTCTTTCCTTCTAAGATCATTAAACATTATCTGTTGGTAACAAGTATCAGCCTTCAGAGTATCTTATTGGCATCTGTGGTGAAAACGTATTAGCTGAGATACACAAAAAACAAAATCCAAGTCCGCAAGCCAAGAAGAAATAGGTTTATTGAGAGAGGGCGCTCTCCCAATAAAGCCGGGCTCTGGTTAGCTGCTACGACGACAGCCAGTCTTGAAAGCAGATCCCTCATAGAGCCTTTTCTCTAGAGCTGGTGTCAGAAGCACAGGGCCATTTGACTCAAGGAAGCTGGCTAGAGTTACTTGGCCCAATGATGTAAGTCAGTCATTTGACCTCTGCCTTGAGCGGAGTGTTATGCATGCCGAGCTGATTGTGCAGAGGCCAACATAAGGAGAGGTTGTTTAGGACAGTGACAAAAGCACCAGGCCATGCCCTCTGCATGGAATCATTTCAGAGCAGAATGAGAAATCTATATGATTCCATTGGCCTAGTATGAGTAAGGGCAGAAATCTAAAGCATGACGGGGTAGTAGCAGAAGAGAATAGATGGAAAATGTTAGCAGAACAGACTAGAATATATAAAATAATACAAAATCAGGGGGAATGGGATTTCACATTCACATAGCTAATCAAATTGCTCCCCTGCAATCCCTGCACTTAAAATACTATCTCCCATGCTTTACCCAGAAAACAACTATCATTCAGGCTATATTCTGCTTTTTTTCTAAGTAAGGAAACAAACTGAGTTCTCCAAGGTTCTTTCACACTAGCTAAATTCTCACAAATTGTTTCTCCCAAAGATTTCTAAATTCCACCTTTTAGAGGAAGCCTTTCCTGATCCTTCTTAATTCTAGGGTCTTCCCTTTGTTGATTATTTCCAGTTTATGCTGCATGTAACTTATTTGTACGCAGACCTTTGCAGGTATCTCTCACCCAGTAGACTAAGAGCTACTAGGAAATAGAAACTGACTGCATTTTGATTCTCCTTTTTATCTCCAGTGATTACCACAGTACCTGACTCATAGTAAGCTTTAACAAATGTTTATTGACTAAGTCTTTTAGCAATGTCCATTAATTCATCTGCATTGTCCTCTTCTATCCTCTTCCGAAAGAATGGTCCTCTCCTTACTGATCTTTTTGACTACAGACTCAATTTGACTGATAATTCTATCTTTCTGCAATCTCTTCTTCATTTTCTTCTTCTTCAATGATTTGTACATTTTCATTATTTATACCATGTGCTAATTTTATATGCAAACAATGATACCAGGAATCTCTACACAAAACTTTTCCCGAACATGGAGAAACCAACACAATATGTAAGGATCTAACCAACTTTCCTATGTTGCTGAGGTTTTAGCAAAATTTTTTACATATACCATATCTCCTGGTTCATAATTATGAAGAGAATAATCCAAAGGACCAGTTTGAATCAATACTCCCATATCATGTAATTCTTTTAGTCTTTATTGTAAAGCACTTAAGTAAGAAGCAAGTTGACAATCTCATCCTAAGAGAGATGTATAGACTGTCTTACAAGTTTTTGCTTGTAGTGGAGCATGTCCAAAGAGTATTTCATAGGATGATATATACAAATCTGCTCTTGGCCTCATACGTAAGTAAAACAAAGCTATAGGACTCTGGCCATTTGAGATGAGTTTCAGCACAGAGCTTCCCACCATAGTTTTTATTTCCTAATTCACACACTCCACTTGCCCTGAACTTTGGGGATGATAAGGCACATGATATTTTGGTGTTATTCCTAGATTTTCATAGACTCTTTTCAGGATGTCTTGAGTGAAATGGGATCCTTTATCGGAGACTATTGTTAATAGTACTCCAAATCTAGGTATAATTTCTTTAATCAACACTTTGACCACAAAACTAGCTTTTGGCATGCTGATGTAATCATTCTGCAGACTCTAAAATGGACAATATGCTAAATAAAGGTCTACCCCCTAAACCTTTCTGTCTGAATACTCCTTAATTGAATTTTTGGCAAACAGAACAACTTGAACAGATCTTATTTGCTACAGTACTTATTCCAGGAGCAACCCATTGTCTCTTTATGGTGTCAATTACAGCTTGAGTACCAAAATGACCATTTGTGTGTGAATGGCTTGACACAAATAGGTATACAGGTCTTTTGGTAACAGTGGCTTTCCTGTATCTGTTAACCATATACCATGTTCTTTTCTTGCTCCAAACTTCTCTTTCCATTTTTGTAGTTCTGAGTCTACATAAGCTTTTTCTAGATCATCAGATTCTATAGTTGATAAGTTCATAATATACAATGGGGCATTTCTGGCCACAAATTTTGCAGTTATATCAGCTCTATAATTTCATTTAGCAACTGAATCTCTTCTATTAGTATGACTTCTACAATGGATTACCGCTAGCTGTTTAGGCTTTTGGATAGCATCCAACAACTCAGTTATTATTTCTGCATGAGCAATTGGTTTTCATATTGCAGTAATAAAACCTTGTTGTTTCCAGATCTTTCCTGTAGCATGACACACAGAAAAAGCCTAATGAGAGTCTGTGTAAATGTTTGCACTTTTACCAGCTGCCAGAAGAAATGCTTGCTTTAAAGCGATCAACTCTGCAATTTGAGCACTAAGGTTACTAGATAATGATCCATATCACAGTGTTTCAAATTCTGTGACAACTGCAGCACCTATGCATCTAATTCCATTACACAAATATGAAGACCCATCTGTGAATAAAACAAATCTGGATTTTCAATTGGAGTGTCTTTTAAATGCATCCTCAGTATATCCACTAGATCTACTACTTCTAAACATTCATGTAATGGTTCACCATTCTTTGGCAAATCAGGAAGAAGTGTACCTGGGTTTAATATACTACACCTTTTCAATGTGATGTTTTCACTACCTAGAAGTATAATTTCATACTTAGATATTCATTGGTCTGAATATGCTTGAGTACAAAATTTCCTCATTAGTGCTTCTATTTGATGTGAACAAAATACTGTCAATGGACATCCCAAAACTAAGTCTGATGACTTTTGAACTAACATAGCTGCAGCAGCTATACCCCTTAAACAACGAACTATACCTGCAGCAATTGGATCTAGCTGACAACTATAGTATCCAATTGCACGATAACTTTGTCCTAAAGTCTGTGTCAGTACACCAGATGCAATACCTTTGGTCTCATTCACAAATAATTGAAAGGGTTTAGTATAGTCTGGGATTCTAAGAGCTGGTGCACATAAAATCACTTTATTAAGCTTACTTAAGGCTTGCAGATGTTCAGGTTTGAGATTCAGAGGTTCTGGTTCTGTATTCCTGGTTAGATCTGTTAAACATTTAATAATTTCACTATATCCAGGTATTCATTGTCTACAAAAACCAGTTGTCCCAAGAACAGCTTTGAGTTGCTTCTTGGTCTTAGGTGCACTCAGTTTCTGGATATCAGCTATTCTGTTCTTAGTGATACTTCTGGACCCCTCTGACAAAACAAAACCAAAATATTCAACATGAGGCAAAACCCACTGAAGTTTTGCTTTAGAGATTTTATGTCCATGCTTATATAATTCAATCAAAAGAATCTTTCTATATCTCAAACACACTTTAGCAGATGGAGATGCTAGGAGGATATCATCTACAAAATGCACTATTTTACTTTCCTTGAATGATATTGTTTTAAGGTCTCTGTTCAAAATTTGAGAGAATTAGCTCAGGCTATCACAGAAACCTTGTGGAAGATGAGTGAAAGTCCACTGGGCACTACTCCATGTGAAAGCAAAGATCTTTTGACAATCCTTATGAATTGGTATTGAGAAAAACACTGAACATAAATCTACCATGATGAAATATCTTGCTTGACTTGGAATGGATGAGATTATAGCAGCTGGACTTGGTACTATAGAATGAGTCTTTATTACATGATCATTTACAGCTCTCAAATCCAGTATGAATCTATAGACAATTCTGCCATCTTGATTGAGCTTTTGTTTCTTTATTGGCAGTATGGGAATATTGTAATTTGAAAAACATGGTATAATGATCCCTTGTTGAATTAAGGACTCAATAATAGGTCTTATTCCATCTATAGCTTCTTTACTCAAAGGATATTGAGGAACACAAGGAACTGGTCCTCCCTTGGTTCTCACTATTACTGGATTAGCTGATTTTAATAGGCCTACATCTATGGAAGACTTTGCCCATAAATCTTCTGGTATATCCTCAGGAATAGGATAGATGGGATTCAACTCATTCTCTGCACTGACTGAATCTAAGAACAGCAACGGAAAGGCTTTCAGAGATTCTTCTGGGAGTTGTAATGATATATCCCCAGTGTCAGTACATTGAATCATTGCTCATAATTTACAAAGCAAGTCCCTCCAGAGAAGGTTCATTGGACATTGTGGCATACAAAGAAATGTGTGCTCCACTGTTAATGGACCTGGGGTAATCATTTTAGGTTGTAATTTTGCTATTCTCTGGTTTTCCAGTACCTCCAATCACTTCCATAGTACCAACAGCTCTACAATCTTTAGGAAGACTTTGCAAAAGTGATTTACTGGCTCCAGTATACACCAAAAGATCATATATCTGATCCCCTATAGTTACAGAAACATAGGGCTCAGTACTATTTGGAGGTTGGAAGGTTTCAAGAATTGGTACAAGCACAGTAACGTCAGTACAAAGCTCAGTCATTTTCTGTCCATCCAAGTCTACATCTGATTGAATTACATGACTCTCCCAGGACTTTGCATCATCAGCTTTTATATTACTCTCATTGGTCCTTAAATTCTTCATCTTAGTATCATTGTTCCCATTTACAACTTCATTATTATTATTTAGTTTATATTCTTCATTAATTTCTCTTATTTTACATTCATTATTATTTTCTATTAAATTTATATTACAATGTTCTTTCTCTGTACAATTATTTACACCAATTATATCCTCCTTTGATTCAATTAGTTCATTTGTATCACCATGTATTTTATTTTCATTACTCCCAATTTCATTTATCCTCAACTCATTTTCAATTATATCCCACTCATTTCTTGATTCATTCTCATGTGTTCCAAGAGGAAACCTTCATAAGGCACAAGCATTCGTACTCTGATTACCCTTTACAACCTGGCTGTATTTAGGCCTAGCTCCAGCATTTACCCAAGACTGCATAGTATTTAAATCAGGCTCTTGTTGTCCCTGGCAACAGGCATTTTGACATTGATTAGTATACCTATTTTTATTATTGCTATTATTAGTATTCTATTATTATTATAATTGTTATTATACTCCAGTTATTGTTTCTATTATACCCATTATTTCTCTTCTAACATGATTCCTAAATCTGTAGTCCCTGTACAGGTGTCCAATATGATCACAAAGGAAACAATGCCTAGGACTTGATCTTCTCTTATATGATTTATAATTATTAATATACCTTGGCTGTACAGATCTCAATGCAGCCACAGCTTTTATTTTTTTAATTTCACTGGCTCTGGCCTTCATTTCAGCTTCTTTCAATTTCCGTTTTAAATCCTCAACAACAGTATCTCTCTCATCATTTTTATCCTCCAAGTCAGTAGTCAAATATATAGCTTTTCTCTGTAATTCCTCAAGGTCTAACTCTTCCCAATTGGGGTAATTTGTTTTAAAAAATTGTCTGATCGGACTTCCGGTCAAGATGGCAGCTTAGAGAAAGCTAAAGTTCAGAGCTCCAGAAACCCTTCCTTACCGATCTCAAACCGAATGCTCCTAGGGCACCAAAATTCAAAACAAACAACAGAATAGACCCTGGGAACACTCCTCCTGGACCTGGATCAAAAAGTAAGGCACCCCAAAAGTCAAAACTCGAGATCACTCGAATCTAAGGGTAGGAAAAAGGAAGGCCCCAGGACCCATCCCCCCCCAACCCAGAGCGCTGAATCCGAGGCAGCAGCAGGAACCTCAGGGCAGGCAAAAGGGCCTTGGGAGCCAGCTATTCTGAAGGCCGCATCCTGAAAACAACCTGAGCCAGTCGTGGGGGCACCCAGACAGCAGGGAAACAGAGAGAGACGGGGGAGCCTGTAGCCCCCTGACTAGATCCTTCCATCTGAGTCTCACCAAAGGTCCCTGCCTCAGGGCATACTCAGTCCGAGGATAATCCTATCACCAGCCCACAGAGCTCCAGGAAGCCCCAGAGTGCAGGCTCCTCTGGCCAGCAAAGGCATTGAAATACATCTGAGAGTGTCAAGCCAGGCACAGAGCATAGAAGTAAGGCAACAGAGAAGCATCGGGAGGGAACTGAGGATGGTAGTAACACCAAAACACCGAAACACCAGCAATTCCGGGCTTCCTGGGGAAGACAGACAATTGGCCTGGGGCTAAAGCCACTGAACACCAGACAGATAACAGAAGAGCCAGCCCCCCTCACTCAGATAGAGATGGCAAACAGCACAGAAGCAAAAAAGCCTCAAAACAACAAGAAAAACAAGAAGGGGGCAACTTTGGACACATTTTATGGAGCAAAAATACAAAATACAGAGGAGATAGAAGAGGAAACACAAGCAAATGCGTCGAAACCTTCCAAAGGAAATGGAAACTCTCCACAAACTTTTAAAGAATTTGAATAGAAAATGATAAAAAAAAAAAAAGATGAAAGCCTTCTGACAGGAAAAGTGGGAATTAATGCAAAAGAATTTCACGCAACTACAAAACTGGTTTGACCAAACTAAAAAGGAAAACCAGGCTTTAAAGGTCAGAATTAGGCAACTGGAAGACAACGAGCAGGAAAAAGAGCAAGAATTAATAAAGCAAAGCCAAAAGATCAAGAAATTAGAAGAGAACATAAAATATCTCACTGACAAGGTGACAGACTTGGAAAATAGAGGAAGAAGAGATAATTTAAGAATAATTGGACTTCCAGAAAAGCCAGAAATAAACAGCAAACTCGACATCGTAATACAAGATATAATCAAAGAAAATTGCCCAGAGATTCTAGAAAAAGGGGGCAATACAGCCACTGAAAGAGCTCACAGAACACCCTCTACACTAAATCCCCAAAAGACAACTCCCAGGAATGTAATTGCCAAATTCCAAAGCTTTCAAGCAAAAGAAAAAATCCTATAAGAAGCCAGAAAAAGACAATTTAGATATAAAGGAATGCCAACCAGGGTCACACAAGACCTTGCAAGTTCCACTCTGAATGATCATAAGGCATGGAACATGATTTTCAGAAAGGCAAGAGAGCTGGGTCTTCAACCAAGAATCAGCTATCCAGCAAAACTGACTATATACTTCCAAGGGAAAGTATGGGCATTCAACAAAATAGAAGATTTCCAACTTTTTGCAAAGAAAAGACCAGAGCTCTGTGGAAAGTTCGATATCAAAAAACAAAGAGCATGGAATACATGAAAAGGTCAATATGATGGAAAGGGAAAAGGAGAAAATTGTTATCTTTTCCTTTATTCAACCTCTCTTCTATAAGGACTACATTTATATCAATCTATGTACACTAACATGTGGGGAAAATGTAATGTGTAAATAGGGGGGAAAGAAAAACCAAATAATCTTTCTCACACAAAGATTCACATGGGAAGGGGAGGGGAAGAAAACTCCTATAAGAAGGAGAGGAAGAGAGTTTTTACTTAAACCTTACTCTCAGGGAAATCAACTCTGAGAAGGAAGAACATCCAGATCCATTGGGATCTTGAATTCTATCTTACCCAACAAGGGTAGGGAGAAGGGAAAACCAAGGGGGAGAGGGAAAACAAAAGGGGAGGGAAGGAGAGGGGGAGGGGGATGGAACAAAAAAGGAGGGACTAGAAAGGAAACATATAAAGGGAGGGGACAAGGGGGACTGATTTAAAGTAAATCACTGGATTAAAAGGTTAGCGCTAAAGAAGAAAGGTTAGAATTAGGGAAGGATATCAAAATGCCAGAGAATTCACAAGTCACGATCATAACTTTGAACGTGAATGGAATGAACTCACCCATAAAATGTAGACAAATTGCAGAATGGGTTAGAATCCAAAACCCTACCATATGTTGTCTTCAAGAAACACACATGAGGCAGGTAGACACCCACAATGTCAGAATTAAAGGATGGAGTAAGACCTTCTGGGCCTCAACTGACAGAAAGAAGGCAGGAGTGGCAATCATGATATCTGATAAAGCCAAAGCAAAAATAGACCTGATTAAGAGGGATAGGGAAGGTAATTATATTTTGTTAAAAGGGACTTTAGATAATGAGGAAATATCACTAATCAACATGTATACACCAAATAATATAGCACCCAAATTTCTAATGGAGAAACTAGGAGAATTGAAGGAAGAAATAGACAGTAAAACAATATTAGTGGGAGATTTGAACCAACCATTATCAAATTTAGATAAATCAAATCAAAAAATAAATAAGAAAGAGGTAAAAGAAGTGAATGAAATCTTAGAAAAATTAGAGTTAATAGACATATGGAGAAAATAGGGACAAAAAGGAATACACCTTCTTCTCAGCACCACATGGCACATTCACAAAGATTGGCCATACATTAGGTCACAGAAACATGGCATACAAATGCAGAAAAACAGAAATAATAAATGCAGCCTTCTCAGATCACAAGGCAATAAAAATAATGATCAGTAACGGTACGTGGAAGACCAAATCAAAAACTAATTGGAAATTAAACAATATGAGACTCCCAAATCGTTTAGTTAGAGAAGAAATCACAGAAACAATTAATAATTTCATCAAGGAAAATGACAACGGCGAGACATCTTCAAACCTTTTGGGATACAGCCAAAGCAGTAATCAGAGGTAAATTCATATCCCTGAGTGCATATATTAACAAACTAGGGAGAGCAGAAATCAATCAATTGGAAATGCAAATAAAAAAACTCAAAAGTGATCAAATTAAAAATCCCCAGCAGAAAACCAAACTAGAAATCCTAAAAATTAAGGGAGAAATTAATAAAATAGAAAGTGATGTAACTATTGATTTAATAAATAAGACTAGAACCTGGTACTTTGAAAAAACAAACAAAATAGACAAAGTACTGGTCAATCTAATGAAAAAAAGGAAAGAAGAAAAGCAAATTAACAGCATCAAAGATGAAAAGGGGGAAAGCACCTCCGATGAAGAGGAAATTAAGGCAATCATTAAAAATTACTTTGCCCAATTATATGGCAATAAATACAGCAATCTAGGCGATATGGATGAATATATACAAAAATACAAACTGCCTAGACTAACAGAAGAGGAAATAGAATTCTTAAATAATCCCATATCAGAAAATGAAATCCAACAGGCTATCAAAGAACTCCCTAAGAAAAAATCCCCAGGGCCCAACGGATTCACAAGTGAATTCTATCAAACATTCAGAGAACAGTTAATCCCAATACTATACAAACTATTTGACATAATAAGCAAAGAGGGAATTCTACCAAACTCCTTTTATGACACAAACATGGTACTGATTCCAAAACCAGGCAGATCAAAAACAGAGAAAGAAAATTATAGACCAATCTCCCTAATAAATATAGATGCAAAAATCTTAAATAGGATACTAGCAAAAAGACTCCAGCAAGTGATCAGAAGGGTCATCCACCATGATCAAGTAGGATTTATACCAGGGATGCAGGGCTGGTTCAATATTAGGAAAACCATCCACATAATCGACCATATAAACAAGCAAACCAACAAAAATCACATGATTATTTCAATAGATGCAGAAAAAGCCTTTGATAAAATACAACATTCATTCCTATTGAAAACACTAGAAAGCAAAGGAATAGGAGGGTCATTCCTAAAAATAATAAACAGTATATATCTAAAACCATCAGCCAATATCATCTGCAATGGAGATGAACTAAATGCATTCCCAATAAGATCTGGAGTGAAACAAGGATGCCCTTTATCACCTCTACTATTTGACATTGTACTAGAAACACTAGCAGTAGCAATTAGAGAAGAAAAAGAAATTGAAGGCATCAAAATAGGCAAGGAGGAGACCAAGTTATCACTCTTTGCAGATGACATGATGGTCTACTTAAAGAATCCTAGAGATTCAACCAAAAAGCTAATTGAAATAATCAACAACTTTAGCAAAGTTGCAGGATACAAAATAAACCCACATAAGTCATCAGCATTTCTATACATCTCCAACATAGTTCAGCAGCAAAAACTAGAAAGAGAAATCCCATTCAAAATCACCTTAGACAAAATAAAATACCTAGGAATCTCTCTCCCGAGACAAACACAGGAACTATATGAACACAACTGCAAAACACTCTCCACACAACTAAAACTAGACTTGAGCAATTGGAAAAACATTAACTGCTCATGGATAGGATGAGCCAATATAGTAAAAATGACCATCCTACCCAAACTTATCTATTTAGTGCCATACCCATAGAACTTCCAAAAATTTTCTTTACTGATTTAGAAAAAACCATAACAAAGTTCATTTGGAAGAACAAAGGATCAAGGATATCCAGGGAAATAATGAAAAAAAAAATACAAAGGAAGGGGGCCTTGCAGTCCCAGATCTCAAATTATATTACAAAGCAACAGTCATCAAAACAATTTGGTACTGGCTAAGAGACAGAAAGGAGGATCAGTGGAATATACTTGGGGCAAGTGACCTCAGCAAGACAGTATACGATAAACGCAAAGATCCCAGTTTTTGGGTCAAAAATCCACTATTTGATAAAAACTGCTGGGAAAACTGGAAGACAGTGTGGGAGAGATTAGGATTAGATCAACACCTCACACCCTACACCAAGATAAATTCAAAATGGGTGACTGACATGAACATAAAGAAGGAAACTATAAGTAAATTAGGTAAACACAGAATAGTATACATGTCAGACCTTTGGGAAGGGAAAGACTTTAAAACCAAGCAAGACATACAAAGAGTCACAAAATGTAAAATAAATAATATCGACTGCATCAAATTAAAAAACTTTTGTACAAACAAAACCAATATAACTAAAATCAGAAGGAAAGCAACAAATTGGGAAGCAATCTTCATAAAAACCTCTGACAAAGGTTTAATTACTCAAATTTACAAAGAACTAAATCAATTGTACAAAAAATCAAGCCATTCTCCAATTGATAAATGGGCAAGGGACATGAACTGGCAGTTCTCAGCCAAAGAAATCAAAACCATTAATAAGCAAATGAAAAAGTGTTCTAAATTTCTTATAATCAGAGAGCTGGAAATCAAAACAACTCTGAGGTATCACCTCACACGTAGCAGATTGGCCAACTTGACAGCAAAGGAAAGTAATGAATGCTGGAGGGGATGTGGCAAAGTAGGGACATTAATTCATTGCTGATGGAGTTGTGAACTGATCCAATCATTCTGGAGGGCAATTTGGAACTATACCCAAAGGGCGATAAAAGAATGTCTGCCCTTTGATCCAACCATAGCACTGCTGGGTTTGTACCCCAAAGAGATAATGGACAAAAAGACTTGTACAAAAATATTCATAGCTGCGCTCTTTGTGGTGGCCAAAAACTGGAAAGCGAGGGGATGCCCATCAATTGGGGAATGGCTGAGCAAATTGTGGTATCTGTTGGTGATGGAATACTATTGTGCTAAAAGGAATAATAAAGTGGAGGAATTCCATGGAGACTGGAACAACCTCTAGGAAGTGATGCAGAGTGAAAGGAGCAGAACCAGGAAAACATCGTACACAGAGACTGATACACTGTGGTACAATCGAAGGTAATGGACTTCTCCACTAGGGACAATGCAATGTCTCTGAACAATTTGCAGGGATCTAAAAAACAGTATCCACAAGCAGAGGATAAACTGTGGAGTAAAAACACCAAGGAAAAGCAACTGCCTGACTACAGGGGTTGAGGGGACATGTCTGAGGAGAGACTCTAAATGAACACTCTAGTGCAAATACCAACAACATGGAAATGGGTTCGAACCAAGAACACATGTGAAACACAGTGCAATTGTGCACTGGCTATGGGAGAAGTGGTGGGAGGGGTCGGGGGGAGGAAAAGATAATGATCATTGTTTCCAATGAATAATGTTTGTAAATAACCAAATAAAATAATGTTTAAAAAGTAAAAATAGAGAGAGGAGCCAGCAGCGGCGGCGTTGCCTGCGTGGGACACCGGGGGACTCCTCCTGGAGGATGCAAGCCTCTCTGCCCTGCCTCAGCCCAAATCAGATGATGGCAACACGAGAGCTGAAAGTGTGTCTTCTCGGGGATACTGGAGTTGGAAAGTCAAGCATTGTTTGCCGATTTGTACAGGATCACTTTGACCACAACATCAGCCCTACAATTGGTGCTTCTTTCATGACTAAAACTGTGCCTTGTGGAAATGAACTTCTTAAGTTTCTCATCTGGGATACGGCTGGTCAGGAACGTTTCCATTCATTGGCACCCATGTACTATCGAGGATCTGCAGCAGCTGTTATAGTGTATGATATCACTAAACAGGATTCTTCTAATACCTTGAAGCAATGGGTGAAAGAATTAAAAGAACATGGTCCAGGAAATATTGTAATGGCCATCGCTGGAAACAAATGTGATCTCTCAGATATTAGGGAGGTTCCCATGAAGGATGCCAAGGAAGATGCTGAATCCATAAGAGTAGTTGTAGTCGAAACAAGTGCAAAATGTGCTATTAATATTGAGGAACTCTTTCAAGGAATCAGTCGTCAGATCCCACCCTTGGACCCTCATGAAGATGGGAACAACGGAGCAATCAAGCTTGGAAAGCAGCCACCACAAACTAGCAGGCGATGTTGCTGACCCCATGGGATATCATCTGATGTACTTGAAGAACTCAATTCCCATTTTCTTGTGCACTGACAAAAGGACTTCCCACTCTTGGTAACTTGGTGCCTTGTTAAAAAAAAAAAAATCCCAGCTCTGCATTTTGAGAAATATTCAGACATCACAGCCAGAAAGTCTCCCTGGGAAAGGATTTTGCAGAAACTTTTGAAAAATCCTTAGTCATACTATTTATACTGATGGATTGGATTGTACCAAATTCCTTTTACCCTTCCCCCTCTCCTTTCACTCTCTCTCTTCGTTTTTACTGAGTGGGCAAAGGAAGACAGTAGGTGGATGACAAGTATATGTCGAGTTCTCCGTTAAACCCTCTCAAACTCAAGTTTTGTAAGAAAGAGGATGTGTTTTTGTTGGCTCAGTTTGTGTGGGGGATTCTGGGATGGTTCGTTCCTCTCTGACTTCCTCTTGGCCTGGACCCACTGCAGGAGTCTTTCTGAGCCGCTGCCTTGGCTGGTAACCTAAGCAGTCACCTGTGAAAGTGAACTAGTGAGGAGTTTCTATAGAGTCTTGGAGCTTTTAGCCTACTTTTTATTTTTAAATTGTAGATCAGCTCTAAAAACTGTGTTTAAAGAAGAAATCGAATTTAGCCTGTACTTCACACATCTTCTGGAGAGAACAGAGTTGTTATTCAACTATCCCCCCAATTACAAACTAAAGAGGAATTCAGTGGAAAAGAAGGGAAAGTTTATTTGAAAGAAAGAGAAAGAATGGAAAGGAGATGGAAGGAACAAAAGAAAGGCAGGAAGAAAGGAAAATCTATTAGATTCCTGCTTTCCCCACCCCCACCCCCATAGTTTAGCATTACAGATTTTAAGTTTCAGGTCTATGTAGAATAGCAAACCTGAGAAAATTGCTACAAATGACTTGGGGTGGAGGGGAAAAAAAAGACAGAAGGCATTTCTATGTAAGAATTTATATGACTAGAGACTAAGGGGGAACAGAGACTTTTCTTAAAGAGGTACAACCTGCTGCATGTTGTCTTGACAGGCAAGGAGCTCAATGCACAGAGTATTTCCTTGCCAACAGAATCTGCCATGGCTTCTTCATCAAGGTTGAGAATTGCAGTAGAAGAAGCTGCAGACTAAACCACAGGGCAAGCTTCTGATGAGGGAAGCTTGGTTACATCACCAAGCGATTAGCCCGAGTAAGCGGCAGCTCCTGAAGGTTTGTAGACCCTTGAAATTATTAGGGGGAAAAAAGGCATTTAGAAAAACAAAAAGACTCCTTGTGGACTCCCGCACACTCCTTCACGGCAGCACTCCATCGTATCTGCACCAAGAATAGGCCTTGGTATGACCTTCCTAAGCCAAGTTCCTTGGTTTCTTCTGTCACATAGAAGGACTTGAACAGCTTTTGTCTTTTCAGCTTTCAAAAGAGTGCTTGGATGGGGGGGAGGGCAGAAGTGAAGGTTGAGAGGGATGAGAAGAAAAGCTAGTTTTTCCCCAGTCCAAATCCTATTTGCATTCCAAGAGTCTTACCAATTTAGGTGATCGACCTCTTACCAAGGTTCAAATTAGGACAGGACTTTTAGAGCCTCTCATGTGCAGTATTCTTGGTAGGGCACAAGGGATTAAAGTTGGATGGGCCTTCAGAAGTTCTTGAGACCAATACTCTTCAATTTTTAGATGATAAAAGGAAATCAAGTTAAGTAATTCACCCAAGGTCACGTAGGTAGTAAGTAGAAGAGGTGGGTTTTGAACCCAGGCCTTTTGCCTTTAAATCCAATTGTCTTTTTACCATATTGTGAGGACCTCCCACCCCTCCAATGTTTACTCAGGCACCATCAAGTCAAGGAAAATTGTTCTCATTTTTCCCTTCCGTGAACACCTTAGTTATGGTTTAGGGAATAATCATACCAACTACAGAACTAGAGAATGTGAGAACTGGTGCAGAGCTTTAGGGAGCATTTACCCCAGCCACTTTGTTTTAGAAAGGAAGGTTTAGAAAGGATAAGCCATTTGTCCAAGGCTATATAATTATTTCATATCAGAGCTAGGAGAGAAATTCATTCTTAGCTAAATACTTGGAGTTTTTAAGACTTGGGGAACAAACAGTACAACCATTCCCAAGTCCCTGTTCTCTGATCCCTTTTTTTCCTGGGTTGAAGAACTAAGAAGTTATAGAAGCTTTCCCTGAGGGACCAACATGGATCTGATGCCACGCCATATTTTGTGATGAAAAAAGGCTGTATAGGAAACAAGAATCAAGGGAGTACACAAAACCAAACTGATAATAAAGATCTGTTGGAATAAAAAAGATTATTACAGACCATGCACACAGCCAGTTTCATTCTCCAATTATGTTTTAGAGTTCATAGAACTGGTTTGTTAGTTTTTGAATCTTGGTGTCTGGAAATACTCCAGCCATTCTCCATGTCTTGGTACGGGATTGAATCTCAGTTATTTCAGACAGAAGAAAGCGCCCCCCCCCCAAATAGTAAAGAGGGATTCTGCCTCTCTAGGGAAGGACTTTATGGTATTCCCTACATTGTCCATTATCAGCACTGAATTTACTTGTGGGCTTGACACAGATCTGCACATCCTTCTGGAAGTAAATAGTCTGATAATAGAAACTGAAGTCATTTCTCTCTGGTGGACATGCAAATCTATGAGCCTTTCCTTGTCCAACACAAAAACTGAGTCAGTGTCTACTGAGCAGGGAGTGGAGCAGAGAAGGTAAGGAATCATTTCCATGTGTCACACAGATGGGGAATTACACTGGACAAATTCTAACACAAAGAAGGCTAATGCTGGTGGCAGAACACGAATAGTACCCCCCACTGCCACCGCCACCCCCCCCCAAAAAAGAAACCCATCAATGGCTTGCTTCAGAAGGGAACAGGTCGAAAGGTGATTGTCTTTACCTCTTGAGTATGATTTCTTTCTATCAGAAGCTGTCTTAGGGGAGAAAAGCCATCATGATCACTTAAAGAATCAGTGAGGAGTTGATAGAGTATGACTGAGCAAAATACATTTACGTGTTTATTGAGCTTCTCTGGAAAGTACCAAGGCCCTTTGGAGGAGTCAGGATTTTTCATGAGAGTTGTTAAAAATAAAAATAAAAAAGCAGGTAGCCTGAGTTAACATATAAACTGTAACCACAGTATATAACGAGTGACCTTCTAAAACAATGTGCCTCCAAACTCTGGCCAGAGAATCAGAGGTAACATAACACCATTTTAATCATTCCCTCAACTTTTCTTCTTCCCTCCCACTTTCACTCCCTCCTCTCTTCCCTCCTTCCTTTTTCCTCTTCTCTCCCTCCATTCCCTTCTCTCGCCTTTCCTTCTTTTTCCTTCCTTCATTCCTTCGTTCCTTCGTTCCTTCGTTCCTTCCTTCCTCCCTCCCTTCCTTCGTTCCTTCCTTCCTCCCTTCCTTCCTTCCTTCCTTCCTTCCTTCCTTCCTTCCTTCCTTCCTTCCTTCCTTCCTTCCTTCCTTCCTCCCTTCCTTCCTTCCTTCCTTCCTTCCCTTTCTTCCACCATTCCTTTTTCCCATTTTTTCTCCCTACCCCATCTCTATCTCTTTGTGTGTGTGTGTGTGTGTATACATACACATATATAAATATGATTTCACATTTCTTAAGCTGGCACGTATACCTTTCATTGGCTGAGTGTGGCTTACAGCTATCTAGTGTACATTGTAAATATGACATTTCATAGTCCCCCTTTCACATTTAAGGACAGAAAGGCCAAAGATAGGAAGTAGTGGCATGCAAGAAGGTGATATAGATATCTTGTTGACTTGCCTTTTTTTTCTCTCTTTAAAATGGTACATTAGTGATACTAAGCTTGCATTTTCCATTCGGGCTTCAATATTGTGAGGGTCCAAAGTTAGCCATTCTTTCACAGGGGTTTTGGAGTTGTGCCCCAAAGAGGATGAATGCCATTCCCTCCAGGGTACGTGCCCAGGTGTCAGTCTGTCAGCTAGCATTTATTAAATGTCAATTACATGCCTAGGACCGCGTTAAGGGCTCGGGGCATGGGTGAGATGCTTCCTTCAGGCATAATGCTATGACATGTGACAGCTGAAAAGAAGCCTCTGCTGCGCACTCCCCACTTTACATGGCTCTCCAAGGAGCAGGGCAAGTAGGGCAATAGGCTAACTTGTGAATGAGAAAGCTCTGACATGGATGCAGACTTGGGAAGTATTCTGCTGATATATGTTTGCTATTTTAACCCCTTTAAAAACCAGACGCAGTGTTCCAGTGTCAGCATGGCGTTTTGTGGTGTGTGTTGTGCTTTTTTCTGGTGTTTGTGTAAAAAGCTTTGCCTGGGCTGGACCCAGTTCCTGCGCAGAGGGAATGCTTTTACTCTGTGAGGACTTTCATTAGCGGGTAGTGCATTCCCAACTTCTCCCTACAAAAATCTTCAGATTCCAACAATGACAACAAAACTGTACCTGTTGTTTTGTGTTAACATATACTGATTCATACTAATAAATATTTTAAGTATTAAAAAAAAGTGAAAATAAATAAATAAATAAATTTAATGTAAAAAAATTGTCTGATCTTTGGGTCAGCATTTTTTACAAAGACCCTCTTAATATATGCAATTGAGTTTTCTTCCAGTGGATCCACGCCCAATAAAGTTTCAGCTGCCTCAGTTATCCTTTCCAGGAAAACTACAGGAGCTTCAGAGATCTTCTGTTTGATAGACTCAAATGTTGACCATGAATTGGGCCTTTTGGTATACCTTCCCGTTACCTTCAGGATTGCATCTCTTGCTTCTGCTAATGTATCATAAAACCCCTCATCAGATGTATCGAACTTTAAGTCCTCTGGCCAAGATTGCAATAAAGGAGCTCTTCTTGTCTCCTGTATAAGTTTGGTTCTCTCTCCCTTTGTCAAGACCTCTTTCTTCAGTAGGGCAAAATCACGGAAGTCAGGATCATACAAATCAATTGCCCTACGCATCTCTTTGATTACCTTATTAGGTTCGTCGTTGAAATCTGGGGTTCCTCTCTTAATGGATTCAAGGTCTTCTGGGGAAAATCTCTCATGCATCTTTACTTTATGGACTTCCTTTTGTTTTGCCATTGGCATATCTCTTTGTAGGCATAAAGAAGTTATTCCTGCTGCTTCCTCTTTTTCTAGCCTATTTAATTCTTTCCCATTAGTGTTTAATCTGTTGTTATCTTGTGCAAAGCCTTGATTCATATTCGTGTTTATAAAGTGCTCGCGTGTATCAGGTTGAGTTTTCATTTGTATAGCCATCATCTTCACATCATCCCTTCTGAACCGGGGCACCAGATCTTTTAGCCGCTTAACACAAAGGCACACAGAGGCACAAGACAGCCACAGATTACAGCCAGGGGTACATATGCCATAATGTCACACAGCTTTAAATCCATTACTGGTTTCAAACAATGCATCATAAAAACAGAATGACAGTAACTAGGGAATGCTAGAAATATAAAATATGGAATATACAGTAAATAACGGAAAAACATTAACAGCATATTGGTAAACATGTCTGCTGACATGCCAGCATCCATTGTGATATTATTATTACAATGTAACTTGTACATATACCAAAACAAACAAAAATAAATTTCAAAAATTCAGAACAGTTTTTTCCTCAAGATGGCTACTCCAAGATGGCTGCTGGGGTCTGTGGTGCAGCCTCAGTAACCCCTTCAGCAAGCCAACCCTTAGATTTCTATGTAACCCCCCCTAAGCTTCTAGATATCTAAATTCACGGCAGAATATTGCCTTATACTTACAAAAAAAATCATACAATAAACAGACTCTTCAACCTAGCTGGCTCAGCCAAACTGTTGAGGTAGGATTTGGGGTAAGGGAGAAACAAGAGGAAAACATCTAAATAAATCTGCTTTATTGTTTGGGAAGAGAAAGGAATAAGGGTTTAGGGATATGCTTAGTCTCCCGTAACAACTGGCGTCCCGTGCCCCGTGTGCCACAAACTGTGCGCCCCAGCCTTTGGACTCCAAAGCCACGTGAGGGTACACCGTAGATGAAAACGCACAAAGACAATCGTCATTCTTGGACCCCGAGAGGCGACCACTATATTCTCATTTTAAAACTAACTAAACTATATTAACTAAGTTACTAAACTTAACCTTAAACCTTAAGCTCCCAAATACCCCAATCACACAGCAAGAGTCCAAAATCCAATAGAAGCAGGATCTTTTGTTGTTAGATGTCCAAATAAGTCGTGATGTCCAAGTGAGACTGATGCTGCCAGCAGCCAGATACAGGGAAAACTCCTTTGTCAGTTTAATCACAGGGAAAATCCTCTTCCAGCCTCCATCTCAACTTCTTCAGGAGAGAAACAGTCAGTTGGGCACATGGAATCTTCACCTAGACCCTCAGGCTCAGGCTCCCATGTGACCCTCGGTCACATGCTACTGTCAGTCATTCCTAAGATTCGCATTTCTCAATATAGAGGAGAAAAAAACCTTATTGGTTTTCAAAAATCATGTTTCCCGTTTGTTTCCAAGAGGGTCTCAATATAATTTTATTAAACACTTACTGAAGAATTCCAGGCATTGTGCTAAGGCCTGGAATAAAAATACAAACAAGGACAATCCTGGCTTCAGGAAGTTTCCATTCCAGCGGGGAGGGCAACTCATCAAATGATGTTGAGAAATGAAGGGTAGAAGGGAAGAGATACTTAAACTGGTAGAGCAGCCCTAAGAGTCACGAGGGAAGGTGCTAGAAACACCTTGGGAATGATTGGCTCTTTTTCAGTCATGCTCAGCTCTTCATGTCCACATCTGGAGTTTTCCTAACAGACTCTAAAGTGTTTTGCCATTTCCTTCTCCAGATCATTTTATAGATGAGGAAATTGAGATAAACAGGGTTAAATGGTTTGTTCAGGGTCACACAGATGAGTCTTCCTGACTCCAGGTCCGGTGTTGGATCCACTGAACCACCTAGTCATGAACTTAGAGCTCATTTAGTCCAACTCTCTAATTTTACAAATGAAGAAATTGAGGCTGAGAGAGATGGAATAATTTGCCCGTGATCACAAGACACGAAGCATCAGAGCAACTTCCCTTACCATCTCTTTTCTTTGATAATTACCACATTCATATCCAAAGCAAAAATTCTCCAAAGTCTCTCCTACAAACAATTATTCCCAGGCAAAAAGAAAAAAAAATGAGATTGGAAAGAATAGGCAAGGTATATTAGTTTCTCTTTAAGTGATTTCATTTTTAAAACAACAGAAAACCTTTCATGTGCAAGAAATAAGGACCCTTCTTATTTCCATCATTGTTTGTAGGAAGTCCCAATCCATGGACTTTGTTGCACCATTCATGGATGATCCTAAAATTAATCCCTGTTAGCCCAGGACTTGACAATGAGTCCCGTGAAGGCAATGAAGAGAGATAATGAGATTCTCTGGCCTCTAAGGTTAAATCAGAGGGCTGGCTATTGGGGGCAGAGAAGGGAAGCCAGTTTATGGTGGGGCAATGGCTTGCCTGGGGCAGATGGTCGAACATATGTCCAAGGGTTTGGTTTTTTCTTTTTGGGGGTGTAAAAAAACTAGTAAAAACTTCAGAACTCCCCTCAAACTCTCTGTCAAGCATGATGAGAGCTGTGGGGGACTTTGAAACCCCTAGTTCTGACTACTCGGTTTTGCAGATAGGGAAACTGAGACTTAGAGACAAGGGAAGTGATTGGGATCTCCCACCACCATCCCATAGTCTTTCCAGTTGTGGTTTGTTACAGCTGTAAGGGATGTTAGGGATCCCCCTCACTTTTACTGTCTTCCAGACTGTGACTTTATTCATGTGGGGACCTCACCAATGTGCACTGAAAACTTTCCTTTTTATTTTATTTATTTTAATTTATTTATTTATATTAATTCAACAAAGAACATTCCATGAAAGGAAGGGAGGCACCTAGGCCATAGGTGCCAGTGTGATTTCCTAGAAACAAAAGAACAAAGACCATGTACCATCAGAACAACCATTTGTGCTTTTCAACACAGGTTCTTCCTGGAGTTTATCTGGGTAATGAGCAGGTGAATGCAGCACTTTTCTCAGAACTGGTTCTTTCCCAGAACCAGCCCCCCCATCCATTAACCTCAGAATTCTTAGGTATCAGCATTTCAAGGCAACATCTGCTGGTGGCTGTGTCCCATTGCCAAATCTCTGCCTGGGCATAAAAATTATATTTATTTGTTACCTCTGAGTAGAATTGCCCCAAGAAAGTGTGGCCACTGTAAACATTGAATGGGAATCTCAGGAACAATGTATTATCCCAACAAATAGCCTAACAGCTAATGGCTGAATTGAAACAATATAAGGACATGCTGGGGTATAGAGGAGGATCTTTTGAGTACTCCTGGAATACTTCAGAGTGGAGATGCAGATCTGCCCTTGTGATCTTGGGCAAGTCCCAACGTGCTCTTTGGGACCCGTTTTCTTCATCTCACAAAATGAGGGCTTTATCCTAGATGACCCCCTTGGGTCCTTTCTAGTTCTAAGCCAATGATTCAGTGAATTTTAGACTAGAGTGGAGCTATAGCCTAGAACCAGTAAGCAGGGTATATATTTGTAGTAGAGGCGTAGGGAAAGAGAGAATTTGCAGGAACCAAGGCTGGAGACCTAGCTCGAGCTGCCAATCAAGGGAAGGTTCCAATGGAATGTTCCCAAGAGTGGCAGTTGGGGGTTTGCTGGCCACACTGAGAAGAGAAACTTGGCTTTTGGACTTTGTCTCTGCCTCTCTGACTCTGGGTAGTTGAAACTGATAAGAAAAAGAAACTTGGCTTTTGAGTTGATGGTCTATTTGAGAGCTGAGCTGGCCAGGAGAAATTTAGAGACTTTGAACTTTGTTTTTCTCTGGGGTTGAAGCTGAGAAAAGAGACTAGCCAGGCTGAAGAAGAGACTTTTCTTGGTGAAGAAGAAAGAAGATTCAAACAGTTGTCTTCCATCTCCCTAACTGTCTTAGAGTCACAGTTTGTGACTGGGATACTTCCTCAAACCTTCCTAAAATTATCCCCGTAGTTTAGGGAAATCCTCATCCCTCTAACCTCAGTTTCCCATCCTGTTATCAGAATAAACCCCTTGACTGAGAAAGCAACTAGAGTATCTATTATAGTTCACTGGGGGAGGGGGAGGAAGAATTGGGAGGAGAGGGTGGCAGGAGGAGAGGTTTGGTTAAGGGATGGAGTGAGGGAGGAAGGAGGTTAGGATGGAAGAATCAGCTATCAGTAGGGATCCGTAGGCAAACCCCAGAGTAAACCCCAGAGCAGTCCTCTGGGTACCAGTCTCCCTGTCTGGCAACATCCCTCAGTATTTCTCATTCCTACCTCCATTATAAATAAGCAGCCTCAGGTTCCTGTCGCAGCCTTCTCTAGTCATAAGCCACAGAACAGCAGTCATTGTAAGAAGAAACAGCTCCCCTCAGTTTACCTTCTCTACTTCAAGAAGAAACAGTTTCCAGTCAGTCTACATACTCTATTTCATATTGCCATTTGAGTGGTTGGGCCCTCGTGCCTCCCAATTCTAACAACCCTTCTGCCATTTTATTACTTTAGCTTTATTCCTTTGTCCTGAAGAGGGTTCCGTCTTCAGAAGTCCTCTTTTAAACTAAAGCTCTGCTTGGAAGGGTTACTACTTTCCATACTTATCAACTGATACTGATTTCATGATGAAGAGAAATCAGGAATAGAACGAAGATGAGATGACTACGAGAGGAAGGTGCCATTAATTGGCGAGGCAGGCAGATATCTTTTCTTTTTTCCCTTCACCTCATGTCTAATCCCTTCTCCCGAGTTCTGCTCCTCGTCGGTCTTAGCTCAGCTATTCAGATAACCTGCTGCTTGGTGCGCCTGCCTCAAATTCTCTCTCCATCCCAATTCATCCACCCCTCTCCACCGGAAGATTGACCTCGTGTGCGAGGCTGACCTTCTCCCTCCCTGCCTGCTCCTGATCCCTAATGGCTCTCACTGGCTCCAGGATCAACGTAAAGTCCTTTGTTACTTAAGACTCTCCACAGTCTGGCCCCTTCCTACTTGTTCATATTTACTTCTCTTTATTCATTCTCTGGTTCAATAGTACCCTCCAACGGGCTTTTCCTTCCTTCTCTTTTTCCGCTGGTTCTCCCATGCTCTCCCTCCTTCTTTCTCTTTACAGCCCTATTCAGTTCAAACTCGGCCTTCTGCAGAAGGCTTTTCTGCTGCCCCCATCCACGGCTGCTTCCCCTTTAAGATGATCTTCATTCTAATCTGCATGGACCATGTGGGTGCCTCTTGATTTATGTGTTGTGTCCTCCATTACTCCTCAAGTTTGAGAGACCGGAGTTAACAGCACCAAATGTGAGCGGATACCGGCACAGCTGCGTGGCTAAACGAAGCATTGAGTCTCCCAAAGCAGTGCGCTAAGCACTGGAGTTAGAACTGAAAGTAAGCCACTCTGCCCTCCCGAAGCTTCCGCCATAATGGGGGAGACAAGACCTGTGGGAGCTGCAAGTCAGGCGGAAAGGTCGCCTGGTCTTTAAGAACACCGACAAAGCGGGTGGAAAGGTCGCCTGGTCTTTAAGAACACCGACAAGTCAGGCGGAAAGGTCGCCTGGTCTTTAAGGACACCGACAAGTCAGGCGGAAAGGTCGCCTGGTCTTTAAGGACACCGACAAAGCGGGCGGAAAGGTCGCCTGGTCTTTAAGGACACCGACAAAGCGGGCGGAAAGGTCGCCTGGTCTTTAAGAACACCGACAAGTCAGGCGGAAAGGTCGCCTGGTCTTTAAGGACACCGACAAGTCAGGCGGAAAGGTCGCCTGGTCTTTAAGAACACCGACAAAGCGGGCGGAAAGGTCGCCTGGTCTTTAAGAACACCGACAAAGCGGGCGGAAAGGTCGCCTGGTCTTTAAGAACACCGACAAAGCGGACGGCGCTGGCCCCCTTCTTTAAGGCCTTTTCACTGATGGAATCAGATCTGCTTCTGCCATAAAGTCATCTGGCAGAGTCTGTGACTTCAGCGGCAAGAATGGTCCTCACAGTCTCATTTTAAAGAGGAAGAAGCAGGTTAAGCAGAGGAGGTTAAATGGCTCGTTAGGGTATGCTCAGGATTAGAATAAAGATCTCCTGGTTTCCAGTTCAATGCTCTTTCCGCTATATCATTGGTTCTCAGTGGGGGTGCTTCAACACACAGATGTGCAGTGAGATACGACAAGAGCTTTATAGAGCTCTGTAAAGATTAAAATCTAGGAATATGGGGAGACGGAGGCAGGTAGAAATTACTTTCTCTCTGCAAGGAGTATTCTATTTTTTAGAGGTTCATTAAAGATTAAAGAAAATACAGAATAAGAAAAAACACGTGCCTAGGCCAGATAACCTCACATCACAGAAGAGATGCGTCTGCTCCAAAATGGAAGTCCAAAAGAGCCCCAAAAACCTTTGCCACCAGCTTAAATCCTTCCTCCATCTCGGCCCACCTCAGAATTCCCGTGAGATTACAAAGCATTTTGGGGAAGTGGAGCAAAGGCTTGTGGGGATTGTAGTCCTGTATTCGAGTCTATTTTTTACAGCTCACAGTTGGAATCACTTTTATGCATCTTCTGGATCTCTCATAGTGTTGCATGAATGATTCTTCGTGGCAAAGAACAATCCTGTACCATGAGCAAAAATGGTTAAAAACCATTGAATGATACCATTTTGATAAAAACCAATGACCAAACTGAAGATGCAAGCGCTTGAGTATATGGGATAGTTAGCATGAGATGGTAGGGAAAAGGCTCAACTTAAAGTTAAGAAACTTGGGTTCAAATCTTTTCTTTAATACGTACAACCTAGGTGACCATTGAATAAATCATTTAACTTGGTTTCGCTTCAGTTTCCATTCCTGTAAAAGAAGATAAAGATACGTGCGCTGCCAAATTCAGTGCCAGATTCAAGGACCTTTTTTAGGCCTCATCCTTCTTGATTTCTCACTGATTACACTCTCTTCCTGGATAGTCAGAGCTCTCTGTGTTTTGTGACTTGCCTATTTCCGGGTTTCCTCGCATATCCATAATCACTCCTCCCTGGTCTTCTTTGATGAATCTCTATCCATATCACACACTCACTGTGCGTATTCATCTTTTCTCTCGCTGTTCTCTCAGCAGGTCATTTCATCAATGTTCTCAATGGTTCGATTTTTATCTCTGTGCTGGTAATTCTGATCTATATGTTCAGCTCTAGTGTCTCTCCTAAGCTTTATTTTCACATCATCAAAGGCCTGTTGGACATTTTGAGCTGGAGGTCCTGAAGATATCTCAAACTCAGCATGTCCAAAACAAAAATCATTATTATATATTGATTCCAAGACGGAAGGTAAGGGTTTAAGAAAATCATTATCCTTCCCTCCAAAGAGAAGCCTAAAAGCCTCTACTTAATAAAGGAGTTTAGAAGTCTTCTCCCCGTTTCCCGCCAGCTACATGGCTTTTGAACTTCTTTGGGTCTCTTCATTGTGTCTTCCCATCCCAAAAAACTCATCATTGGGAAATCTCATTATGTTGTGAAGTTGAAACTTCCTTGTGCTCATATCTTATCAATGCCCTCTGCCCCTTAGACCCTTGAACTGGATGACAGAGTTGTGGGCTCTGGGGACTCCACTTAAAGTAGGTGCTCAGAATAGTCTTTCCATTTCCTACCAGCTGTAATGGTTTTGAACTTCTCCATCATGCTGCAATACCAAGTAACTTCCACCTCCCATCTTCACTTTTCAGCTTTCTTGTCTTCCCCCATTAGATTGTAAGCTCCTTGACAGCAGGGCTTAGCACAGTGCCTAGCACATAGTAGGAACCGAATAAATGTTCATTGACAGACAGACACATATCTCGTATAAATTTGCTTACTGTTGACAAAGTCGCCATCATCTTCCCTGTTACCTAGGTTAGCAGTCTCAGTGTCATCCTCTACTCCTCATTCTTCCTCATCTTACCTACCCTAACAATAGCCACATCCCATCATTTCTACCTCTACTACACCTCTCCCATCTGACCCTTTCCCTCCAATCACACAGCTGCCTTAGATCAAGCCTCTTCACCTCTCACCTAGACAATTACAATAGTTTTTCAAATGGTTTCCCTAACCTTATGTCTCTCCCCACCCCAGTCTATTCTCTACCCAGCAACCAAAGTGTGTTTGAATATTTCACCCTATTTCTTAATAAACTCCTTATTGCCTCCAGGATGAAAGTATGAACTCCTTTGGTCTTTAAAGCTCTTCACAATCTGGCCCATTTCTATCTTTCCATTATTCTCATGTATTATTACTTGCACACTCTCAATTCAACCCTAATGGCCTTCTTAATATTTCTCACACTTGACACATCATCTCTTTGTCTCATTGCCTTTGGGTTAGCTGTGCTCCTTGCCTGGAATACTCATCTCAGTCCCTTGTAATCCTCTGTTCCTTTAAGATTCAATTAACCAATAAGATCAGGACTGAAACAAGGATGCCCATTATCACCTCTACTATTTAACATTGAACTAGAAACACTAGCAGTAGCAATTAGAGAAGAAAAAGAAATTGAAGGTATTAAAATATGCAATGAGGAGACCAAGCTGTCACTCTTTGTGGATGACATGATGGTCAACTTAAAGAATCCTAGAGAATCAACCAAAAAGCTAGTCAAAACAATCACCAATTTTAGCAGTTGCAGGATACAAAATAAACCCACATAAATCATCAGCATTCCTATATATCTCCAACACATCTCAGCAGCAGGAATTAGAAAGAGAAATTCCATTTAAAATCACCCTAGACAATATAAAATGCTTAAGACTCTATCTGCCGAGACAAACGCAAGAACTATATGAACATAACTACAAAACACTTTCCACACAATTAAAACTAGATCTAAACAATTGGGAAAACATTGATTGATCATGGGTGGGATGAGCTAACATAATAAAAATGACCATCCTACCCAAATTAATCTACTTATTTAGTGCCATATCCATTGAACTACCAAAAAACTTTTTTACTGAATTAGAAAAAAAATAACAAAGTTCATTTGGAAGAACAAAAGATCAAGGATATCCAGGGAAATCATGAAAAAAATGCAAAGGAAGGAGGACTTGCATTCCCAGACCTCAAACTATACTATAAAGCAATGGTTATCAAAATAATTTGGTACTGGCAAGAGACAGAAAGGAGGATCAGTGGAATAGACTTGGGGTAAATGACTTCAGCAAGACAGTCTATGATAAACCCAAAGATCCCAGTTTTGGGGACCAGAACCCACTTTTTTGATAAAAACTGCTGGGAAAATTGGAAGACAGTATGGGAGAAATTAGGTTTGGATCAACATCTCATACCCTACACCAAGATAAACTCAGAATGAGTGAATGACCTGAATATAAAGAAGAAAACTATAAGCAAAATAGGTAAACACAGAACAGTATACTTGTCAGATCTTTGGGAAAGGAAAGACTTTAAAACCAAGCAAGAGCTAGAAAAAAAAATCACAAAATGTAAAATCAATAATTTTGATTACATCAAATTAAAAAGGGTTTGTAGAAACAAAACTAATGCATACAAAATTAGAAGAGAAGCAACAAATTGGGAAACAATCTTCATTACAAAAACCTCTGACAAAGGTCTAATTACATGAATTTAAAAAGAGCTAAATCAATTGTACAAAAAATCAAGCCATTCCCCAATTGATAAATGGGCAAGGGACACGAATAGGCAATTTTTAGCTAAAGAAATCAAAACTATGAATAAGCACATGAAAAAGTGCTCTAAATCTCTTATAATCAGAGAAATGCAAATCAAAACAACTCTGAGGTATCACCTCACACCTAGCAGATTGGCTAACATGACAACAAAGGAAAGTAATGAATGCTGCAGGGGATGTGGCAAAGTTGGGACATTAATGCATTGCTGGTGGAGTTGTGAATTGATCCAGCCATTCTGGAGGGCAATTTGGAACTATGCCCAAAGGGTGATAAAAGACTGTCTGCCCTTTCATCAAGCCATAGCACTGCTGGGTTTGTACCCCAAAGAGATAATAAGGAAAAAGACTTGTACAAGAATATTCATAGCTGCGCTCTTTGTGGTGGCCAAAAATTGGAAAATGAGGGGATGCCCTTCAGTTGGGGAATGGCTGAACACATTGTGGTATCTGTTGGTGATGGAATACTATTGTGCCCAAAAGAATAATAAAATGGAGGAGTTTCATGGAGACTGGAACAACCTCCAGGAAGTGATGCAGAGCAAAAGGAGCAGGACCAGGAATACTGTGGTACAATGGAATGTAATGGACTTCTCCATTAGTGTCAATGCATTGATCTGAACAACCTGGAGGGATCTATGATTAAGAACACTATCCACATTCAGAGGAAAAATTGTGGGAGCAGAAACACAGAAGTAAAACAACTGCTTGAATACATGGGTAGAAGGGATGTGGTTGGGGATGTAGACTCTAAATGATCATCATAGTGCAAACATCAACATGGAAATAGGTTCTGATCAAGGACACATGTAATACCCAATGAAATTGCGTGTTGGCTGCGGGAAGGGTAGGTGGAAGGGAGGGAGGGAAATAATGTGATTCTTGTAACTAAGGAATAATGTTCTAAATTGACTAAATAAACTTATTCAAATGGGAAAAAAAATAAGATTCAATTAAAACACTACCTTGCTGGTGGACTTTCTTTCTTCCCCCAGATGCTAGTGTCTTCCCTGTTGAGGTTAAATATATATACATCTGTATGTATGTATGTATGAATTGCCTCCCCTCAGTCAAATTTAAGCAATTGGAGGGCAAATGTTTTTCTTTTCATTTGTATTCTCAACTCATTGAGCAATGCCTGTCACAGAATAAGCACTTAATAAATACTGAGTAATGAATTAGTTGACATTGAGTTATGTCTTTCAGGCCAGGGGTTCTCAAGGTCCAGAAACCTTTCTGGGACACCAGAACTCTTTCTTGGGGTCCCCAAAATGAAGGCTTTTAAAAATTAATTGTAAGACATTTTAATTTCTAATATAATAGGGTTGAAAATATAAAATATGTAAACAATAGCTTTTTGGTGGGTCCTAAATAATTTTTAAGAGAGTGAAAGGGACTTGAGACCAAAAAGTTTGAGAACCGATGATGTATGCTGAAGTTTTCTCATCTGTAAAATGGACAGATTCAGTTAATCTGTAATATGCCTCCCAACTCAAAGTCTAGGATTTTATGAAATTCAGTGTAGTATTCAGAGAGATTAACTCTCCAAGGCAGAGAGAGTGCTGATTTGAATTGGGAAAGAGTTTCTTCATGAAGGAGTTCCTTCCATCAATGAACTAACAAGCCCTTCTCTGTCCCTGTCCCAGTATCTAAGGTGATCAGCCCCACAGAGAAGATTGGCACAATCAGTCACCAGCTTGTCCTCTTCTTTCCTGGTTACGTTTAGGTTATCATACAAATCAGTTCTCCTTGGAAGTGCTATGGGCAAAATATGGGCAGGAAAAAAAATGATCATCCCCCCAACTTCTCCGAATTCATGTTCCTTATTGGTATTTTAAACCACAAAATTAGCATGTCATCAAGCATGGAGTATAAATAGCCTGGAGATAGCAGCACCTCAGTCACCAGCACAGCTTCTCCAGACCTTTCTTGTCTCCTCTTGAGGAAAGAAGGTAATATGTGCATGTGTTATTTCATTACTTTCTCATTTCATTCTCTTCTCCTATTCCTCTTTGGGCCTTTTCAGTGGCCTATGTAACTGCTAAGTCCATAATATTCTGTTAGAAAAGGTAATTTGTAGAGGATTCTCAAGCCTAGATTAATTGAACACATTCCTTTATCTCTTTCTCTTTAAATGGAAACGTTGATTTGATGTTGTTTGAATATAGACACACACATAAATCTCTTTATAGAACAGAAGGGGAAGCAGAGGGCTTCTTTGGTCTAATAGAATTGATCACCTTCAGAGTGAAGGCAAAGCCAAAGCAGCCACGGATAGCGTTGGACTTGGAAGTCAAGAGGTCGGGAATTTGAATCCTGCCTTAGACGTTGACTAGCCGTGTGATCTTGAGCAAATCACTCGCTCGGCTTCTTCGTGCCTCACTTGGGCCCAGGCTGACATCTGTTACTCCCTCCTGGAAGCAGATGTTGTAGCAATCATCAAGTCTGAGAGGCCCAAGACTGCAGACTGACCAAATGAAAGCAAAGAATGGCGACACGTCACCCACAAACTGGATAGAATAACCTATCCTGGAAGAGCTCCATACAGTTGTTTCTTTTTTAAACCCTCGCCTTCCATATTAGAACGAATACTGTGTATTGGCTCCAAGGCAGAAGAGCCGTCGGGGCTAGGCAGTGGAGGTTCAGTGACTTGCCCAAGGTCACCCAGCTAGAAAGTGCCTGAGGCCACATTTGAACCCAGAGCCTCCCTTCTCTGGGCCTGACTCTCCATCTCCTGAGCCACCCAGCTGCCCCTGCCCCAAGACACATACCCAGTTTTCAAAGGCCACCCAGTTAGAAAGAGCTTTGCTGTTACTGTGATGGCTCCCTACTCTGTCCATTTTATCACAATGGGATAGACATGATGCCACGGTTTGGACTGGCTGCCGTGGGAGGGGACTTAAGACGATAACGATCCTGGAAGTGGAGAGGAGAGGAAAGCAGCTGAGGGCGGCGACTAGCAGAAAATGTCCATATCGTGGAATTTAACATCTCTCTAAGAGCGAAGGAGAAATGTGTATGTGGAGAGAGACAGACAGAACTTCCTGACTATTACGCTTCCCACAACTCCACAGTTGCTGCCCTTGGAGGAGAGGGAGGAAGGTCCTGGCCTCGACAATGGGAGGCCGGTAACTCCTTGTAGCTCTTGTCCCAGCAGGTTCCAAGAAAAGGCCTCCCTTCTCCCACTTCCTCTTCCCAGGAGTGGCGCGGAGTGTGCCCTACTTGTCCCCTGCATTCAGCTGTGGCTTAATCTTACAGAAGCCAAGGGGTTAGCGACCTTACGTTTACACGAGGGCAGAAGCTCTGCTTCAGTGCCCCGAGGCTTCCTACCCGGGGCTCCGGGCTGTAACACAGCCCGATGCCCCTAGCCAAGAAGAGCCACAGTAATTGCTGTAGCCCGCGAGGCGCCACCTCTTCCCAGAGCTGGGGAGCAGGGAGTCCAGGGAGCCAGCTGCTCCCTCTGCAGAGGCACCCCCACTGGTCACTGGATCCACCCATGGGGCGCCCTATCAAGTACATCTTTCTCTCCTTCCTCCCTTGCTCCCTTCCTATCTCTGGGGAGAAGACTATAAAGCTAAGGGGGAAACCGATAAGCTAAAGCCAGCACCGTCGCTGATTGCTCCCCCTCTTTCCCCAGGCCTCAGCAGCCATGAAGCTCCTCATCCTCAGCTGCCTTGTGGCTCTTGCTGTTGCCAGGCCTGTAAGTAGAGCATCCGGGGCAGAAAGGTCGCAAGGCCCGTCTTTCTCCGTATTCAGGTTAACAAATGGCCACACTGAGTAAAATGGGATCCGTCTTTCCCGGGGCATTGCAACACTGGACCCCCTGCACTGGAGGGAGACTCCACAGACAGCAGTCTGACTTCGCCTCAGAGAACTTTGTGGGAGGAGGAAGAGAGGCGGAGATTTCGGAGGGTCACCCTAAAATTGATTCTCTCTTTGTTTCCTTTGGCAGATGGTGGAAAAGATCTCAGAAACTGAGGTAAGTGGCTTTCCTGTCCAGGGTAGGATCTGGAGCTCTGCGCATCAGTCAGTCCATCAACAAGCATTTCCTAGCTTGTGCCACATGGCACACCTTCCCTTGAGAAGCTGCCTGCTTTGCTGCTCAGGCAGGGTCCGTGAAGCACCGGCTCCCACCTTGACGGAGAAATGTGGTGCTGTGAGTTAGGCAGAGGGGCAGCAATCTACATTTTGGAGGGCATAAAAGCATTGTGCGATCGAGGATCCCTGTGAGTCTAATCACTAAAGGATGGTTGGACACACACGGAGGGAGAGTAGGGCAAAGCACCTGGGGGAAAGTGGGAAAACCGCAGAACGCTGGTGCAAAGCAGAGGTTGGCCTAGAAATGTAGCACTGGCACACGCAGCAAATAGCCCTGATGCAGAGAAGGCAGCCTTGAAGGACTTTTAGACGGTGCCTAGTTCTGGGTCACCAACTTACAAAGATCTGGCGGGCGGAAGCTCAAGCTTTATCTTCTGCTTAACTTCGCCTCTGCCATCACCCTTACAAGTCATTTAGAGCGAGTGGGGGGACTTCAGAATTGGCCTCAATAATCAGCCGTGCAGTACTCCAGTCATTGCTCCCAGACTGGAACGCACAAATGCTCCTTTGAAATCTAAAACAGCTTCTCCCCCTTTCCTTTCCTAAGGAATTTGTCACCGTCATCCCGGAGGTAAGACTCTTCACTCGCATGCGAATACTATTGCGTCTGTTGCTGCTGAACCTTTAAGACAATGCCATGTTTTTTCCATTGTTCTTTCTTTTGAACAGCAACAGATCAGGAGAGAGGACGTCCCAGTAAAGGTAAAGCTGACCTTAGTGTGTCCCCAGGGATTAGTCTTACTGTGGAGAGGAAACACTTGTCTCCGCCCATCTTCTCCGCAACCTGCCTCCTTAAGCACCCCGGCTCTCCTCCAATCTTCCTCTTCTCCTTGCTTGATGCTCTCGTCTCCGTTGTTGCCTCTTCATAGCCCCCAGGTCTAAGTGTGCCTCAAGGCTCTGGGGCAGGCCTTCTTCATAGGATCTCTACACTGTCCTTCCCAGACCATTGCGGCGTTGTGTAGGCGGCCCTCTGGCTCTCCCCTCCCCTTCCAATTCATTCTCTACACAGCTGCTCCAGGCGACTGACCACGGGGCCCCACTATTTCCCAGAAGATCTGAGGAGAGAAGGGAAGGCCTGGCATTGCTTTTGTCTAGAGAGAGAGAAGGAGTAAATCGGGGAGGAAGGGAATAACTGGCTTGCCAAAGTGAGGTGCCAGTCAGAAAGCTGAAGTCGGAAAACAAAATGCCCGTGTCTCCAGTCGGCCTGGCCGTTTGTCTTCGTCCAGCTCCAGTTGGCAGCATGGTGATGGAGGGGCAGTGGAGGAGGATGACTAGTGTAGTCGCTGCAAGTTTGCCCCACTGGAGGGACGAGGCTGACTGGGCCCCGGTCCAGCATCTTAAGAAGATTCCGGTCTGGCCATTTTGCCCAAGTTTCTTAGCCCTGGCCTGCGGTGGCAGCCCGCACCAGACTCTAGGGCTCGGCTCTGCACTAAACAGAGGTCCTCATTCACAGCCTTACCATCAAAGAAGCCCAAGAATGGGGATGTTATGGCCTTATTCCTCAGAGAACGCCCCTACCTCCTCCCCAAGTGTCCGCACCAACAATCAACCATCATTTCATCGGTGATGACTGATATCATTTCTTTCCTTCTAGAATGAGCGTCATCCTGAAATCAACCGCTTTATTCCCCTTGAAGCTGAAACGATGAGCTTTTACGTGCCCGTTTACTGGCCCGAAGAAATGCGTGACGCCAAGATGACCAGCCCTCTAAAAGAGAAGAGAATGACCCTCGCTAACCCTATTGCCCCGGAGGAAGAGCTCCCTCACCTGCAGCACAAATCTCTGTCTCTCGCTAAGCAAAGATTCCTGGCTTCTCTTCGCCCCAAGGCGGCGCAGCCCTTCTATGCCCCAAGGATGGCCCCTCTCCCTCACAAACTGTTTACCATGCCCAAGGAGCAGGCGCTGCCTATTGCCAAGAGAGACATGCTGTCCGCCGCCGAGCTCGTCATCCCTGCAGTGCACGAGAGAGTCATTCCAGCCATTGACAAGAGAGAGCCCCTGCCGCTTCTTGCGAGAGAGATGCCAGCTCTTCCCGACAAAGAGATTCAACAACTGGCTGTGCCCTTCGTCCGCAGAGAGAGCGCGCTCCCTCACCAGAGAGCCATCGTGCCTGTCGCCACCCCCGCCGCCGCCGTGAGGGAGAGCCTGCCTCTGGTCCAGCAGGAAGTCGTGCCTCCCATCATGCCTCTCGATGTCTACCTGGTCCGCCACCCAGAGGTCAGCTTCTACAATCCCACCGAGGTGAGTGGACTCCACGTCGTGATCACGTGCCCCGGCAACGCCCGCATTCAAAGCAAAGGTAGCCCTTGGCAGGCTCTTTCTCCACATGAGGCGGCGCTACTAAGATTAGGGTGGGGGGCAGGAATTTAAAGAGGGATGTGGCTAAAGAATGTTCAGGAGGGAGGCGCCACCCTTAGAGCACTGGTGAACAGAGGTCAAGGACAGAGTAAAGCGCTTGACTCTCCATTTCCAAAGTGTTTGCTGCCATTTTTTACACGATCAAAGGTATTTATGAACAGATTTCACGGGACCTGGGAACGTGGTTGGGGGTCGGGGTGGGGGGGTCGCTTCTTCATTCTCACTAACTTCTAAATGAAATGGATTGTGAATACAGGCAACAAACGTTCTTGCGAGAAGAGGTTACCAAACTTCCAAAAAGACATGCGGAACAAAAATGGTTAACAGCCTTTATGAAGTGTCTACTCTGTACGAGGCTCTGAGCTAACTTTGCTAATATTAGCTCATTTGATACTTATAACAACCCTGGGAGGTTGCTGTTATTATCCCCATTTTATAGATGAGGAAACTGAGGCAGGGTTTGAATGACTTGCTCAGGAATAAACAGCTACTAAGTATCTGAGGATGGATTTGAACTCTGGTCTTCCTGACCCAGCACTCTCTCCACTGCCCATACCAGCAACACGAATCCCATCACGCTGCTGTAGAAATCCATCCAACAACAAGCATTTATTAAACACCCACTAAATGCCAGTCACTGTGCTAAGCGCCAGTGATACAAAAGAGGTAAAACTGCCATCTTTGCTTTCAAGGCATTCACTGTCCAATCAGAGATAAGGAATCCCAGCAAACAGCTGAGATGCTGAGCCAGACGCCTTGTATTCCACAGCTGCCACTTTTCTAGGCACTTCTACTCTAATAGGACCCATAGCGATATATTGAAGTGCTCTCTCTCTCTCTCTCTCTCTCTCTCTCTCTCTCTTTCTCTCTCTCTCCCTCTCTCTCTCTCTCTCTCTCTCTCTCTCTCTCTCTCTCTCTCTCTCTCTCTCTCTCTCTCTCTCTCTCTCTCTCTCTCTCCTCTCTCTCTCTCTCTCTCTCTTTTTCTCTCTCTCTCCCTCTCTCTCTCTCTCTCTCTCTCTCTCTCTCTCTCTCTCTCTCTCTCTCTCTCTCTCTCTCTCTCTCTCTCTCTCTCCCTCTCTCATTTTCTTGTTTTTCCCAGAAGTACTAAAAGGATCACTCAGATGACTATATCCTCCTGGCATTTGGTAAGTCATTTGGGTTTATAAATGAAACAAATCTGATTGTTTTTTCCCCTGTGTTTAGAGATCTTCCGCTCTCACAAGTGGAATTTCTCTTATTTCTTCCCCTTGGCTCAAGAATTGCTCATGATAGAGTGGTAGATTTGGAGCTAGAAGAGATCTTGGAAGTTCAACAATTTCATTTTACAGAAAAGGAAACCAAGGCCCAGGGAAGTGAGGGGACTTAGCCACAGTCACACAGGTGGTAGTCGCCGGAGGCAGGACGATATCATAGATAGAAAGCCAGCCTGGAAGCCAAGAACACCTGGATCAAATCCTCTCTTCGACTTCCCGAGGCTGTCGCTCTGAACGCTGCACTGAACCACTCGGGGCTGCACACACCTTCCTTAGACTCTATAGAGGTCTTTCTGCACCTCAGAGTCTTGGGGCGCTGCCCAGAGTCCCGTAGCCGTGTGCTGCCAGAGTCTGGACGTGATGCCGGCTCTTGCTGGGTCCCAGGCCCGCTCTCTCTCCCTGGCACCAGAGAGCCACTCTGCACACAAGAACAATGCCAGTCAAAAGATCTAGAGGGCCCAGAGTTAGGGAAGCGACGGGCAGAGACAAGGGTGGTTTCACTAGACAGCGTTATCCAAGGAGTGGGAATAGTCCGAGCTCCGGGTGGAAAGGTGGTGGGAGGCCTTGACAATGGGCTCAGATCTCAACCCAAGCCCCGTGTTCCTGAAAGACTGTGCCCCCTCCTAGCGACAGCCAGGGCATCTGATTTCCACCTCCACATAGGAAGCCCGGCATCCTCTGGGCAGCCCCGAGCAAAAGCCTGTCCAAAGGCCATTCCCTCGTGAAATCCTCAGTGAGAGTCATTGGTTGTTAGTCCTCTGCAACATGTCTGCTGGCAGAGAAATGCCAGGGCCCTGAACAGCCTGATGGGACCTCCAGGGGCATCGTCATCATCACCATCGCCGCCATTCATAGCATGTTTTCAGGTTTGCAGAGCACCTCACAGATGCCATCTCATTTTATCCTCCTAATAATCCTGTATGGTCAGGCCAATTATTATCCCCATTTCACACAGAGGAAACTGAGGAAGACAGAAGTGAAGTGACTTGAGTAAGGTCACACCCAGATAGGAATAACAAGAATAATAGTCATAATGAATAGCTCCCATTTCTCTCGTATTTCGTACATGCCAAGCATTGGGATAACCACTTAACAAGGATCATCCTTCGTGCTCCTCATGTCGGCCCTGGGAGGTAAGTGATATCATTGTCCCCGTTTTACACATGGGGAAACCAAGACAACAGCATTGCGAGACTCGTCCAGGGTCACACAGTCTGCATCTGAGGCCACGTGGGAGCCTCCCTGTGTGCAGGTGCAGGGCTCTCTGCATCATGGCACCACCCAAGCCGCGTTTCTTAAACTTTCATCTCTTCTTGGCTGGGCAACTGAACAAACCACTCAAGCTGCCCAAACCATAGTTTCTTCATCTGGGAAACAAACAATAATGCACTTCCTGCTATTTCCTCACAGAGTTAGGAGGGAAATTAAAATGTGAAATGTTATCTAAAAGAGAGCTATTAGCCAAGTAGTAGCAGTGTTGGCCTTGGATAAAATGGGCGCAATCAGCAATCGCTGCCTCTACAGGTTTAAAAATAACCAACACGACTTTCTCTTTTGTTAACAGACTTGACTGTAACTGGAAATCCTACTTGTCACCGCTCAACTATTTTTTGGTTTTGGAAGTCAGCCCTTTCCTCCTTGCATCTTCTGCCATTCTCCATTTTAATTGGAATTCGAAGGATTCACCATTTACAGTTCCCAGATTCCGACAGTCCAGCTTCAATGACCACTGGACGAACAAGCGCCAGACATGGTTGCCATGTTTCTTTCCTAGTCATTTTGTAAGGACAGTTTCATGAACTGTATTACTTGTTAATGCCAGGATGCCGAGAGATTCTGTATATGGTCATCGTCTTTTTTCAAACCTTATAATAAATTATCCTGTGGGCACCTTGCACTTGACCTGTCTTTACTCTCATTCTTTGACTTTGATTGCCTGCCATGCAAAGGCCCCATCATGAATGCTGCCAGGTGCAACTTGCATGTTTGGGGAAGATTGCTATGAAATTTGATAACCCCATCATTGAGGCCCCCATCCAACTCACTTGGGGTCTCATCATGGTTCTCTCAGCCTCAAGTTCCTCACCATTCCAATCCGTCCTCAACAATACTACCAAGGTAGTTTTCCTTAAGCTGAGTCACGCCTCTTCTCCACAAACTTCCATGATTTCCTATTGCTTCTAGGACCAAATATAAAAGCTTCTTTTTGATTCTTAAAGCCCTTCACAACTTGACCCCAGCCTACCTTTCCAGCCAAAGCGGCCATCTCTCCATTCCTTAGACAGAGTACTTCCTCGCCACTGCTAATAGCCTTGCTCTCAAGCTACCCTTAGAGAAGGGTTGTAATGATGGGGAATAGGAAAGAGAATCGTTGGGGGTGAATGGAATGTTGAGTATCTACAGTTGCACTGCACGAGGCAAGAATGACAATTGGGATCTGAACAAGAACGTCTGGGAAGTTCTCCTAAGGAGAGGGATCTTGAGGGCTGAGACACCACAGGGAGTAGGAGGAGCTGTTTCTCAGGGCCATTCAAGACACAAGTGTTTATATCGAGGGTTCCTATTTAAACATCACTAGTTCCTGTCAAGAAACCTAATTTCTTCAAAGACATTCATTTCCATGAACTATTGAGATTCTGGACTCTAATAGGTGAGCAGCACTCTTCCCTTTTTTCTACCTCTCCCCTGGGTATGAGAAAACCTTTTACTTTAGTAATTAGATTTATTTAGAAAGAAATTTAGGGCAACCAGAATCCCTCTAATCTCAACCCTTTGCCCCAATCAACAATTAAATCAAACAAGCAGTCAGCGAATTCAATATCATTATTTATATCTAGAGAGAAAGCCCATTGGCAGACTCCATCTTGTTGCCAGTTTCAAGAAAACACAAGGAGGAGGCTTGTGAGTGCCCCAAAGCAGCACATATCTGGATTAAGGTCCCACATACCTCTTCTTATAGAGAAGACTTCCCCGCCACCCTTGAGGGACAGCATGGCCATCAAAGGGCAAGTCTTCATTGAGGGGAGATCTCCAATTTGTCTCCCTCCAGTAATTCAGGAACTCTTGGAGGGAGTAGTGAGGGAAGCCATTTTCATCAACCCTTTCCTCACTGACTTCAACCCTCATTTCTCCATCTAAGGAGTAGGAGTGTCTTCCCCTAAAATTATAGTATGTTGCATTTACTTTGCATTTATTCTATATGCGTATGTAGTTTCTCCCCTAATTGAATATAAGCTACAACATTTTGGTTAAATTAAATTATTGATGATCTAAAAACTGTCATTCTTTGCATGATCAGCCCACTTACAGAAGCCTATGTGGCCAAACAAGTACTGAGGGCTATTTTGTACTTTTCTTTATTATATGGCCAATCTACTTGTAATGTGTCTCTCCATAATTAGTGAGACTGATCTCTGAAAAACAAATCTAGTCTATTCTTGCTATACTATGAGTCCTCCAGCACAGTTGTTCAAGTCATTTTTCAGATATGTCTGACTCTTTGTGACCCCATTTGGGATTTTCTCGGTAGTGTTACTGGAGTGTTTTGGCATTTTCTTCTCCAGCTCATTTAGCAAATGAAGAAACTGAGTCAAGGCTAATGACTTGTCCAGGGTCACACAACTAGTAGGTGTCTGAGGTCAAAGACATAGTAGAACCTACCAGATCACGTACACCATGATCAAAACCTTCAAGAACCCAGGCTCACTTCCATGCCATACTTAAAGACATGGGAAGAACTCTTACAGAAAGTCATTTGTATAATATAGTATGGGACACTTCACCAAATTTAATGATAATAATATACAATATAATAACATAGAACTTTAATATTTACAAAGAGCTTTGCTTATGTTGCATCATATGAGCTTCAAATAACCCTAGGAGACAAATGTTATAATTCTCATTTTATAGATGAGAAAATTCAGGCTAAGAGAATTGCCCAGCATCAAAGCTATAAGTGCCGGCAGCGGTAGGTTTCAATTCAAAGACTTTCCTGAAGACCTCTATGAACTGATGCAGAGTGAAATGAGCAGAACCAGGAGAACATTGTACATAGTAACCGAAACACTGTGGGACAATCAAATGTGATTGACTCTACTACTAATAGTATTACAATGATCCAGGACAATTCTGAGGGACTTATGACAAAGAAATGCTATCCACATCTAGATAAAGAGCTGTAGGAGTAGAAATCCAGAAGAAAACATATGATTTATCAATTGTTCATATGGGCATTTGGTTTGGGGTTTTGGTTTTAAAAGATTAAATCTATTACAAAAATGAATAATATGTGTAACCTAGTGGAATCATGTAACCATGGGCAAATATTAAAAAATAAAAGATAAAGTGGGAAAAAAAAGACTTCCCTGACTCCATGTCTAGCACTCAATTCACTATGTCACAATGGTCTCCCAGGGTCCAGTGGTTCCCGCATCTCTGTTTTTTACTGCCCATATCCTAGCTCAGGTCTTCATTGGCTTATTGCAATAGCCTAAACAAAAGCAAACAAACAAATAAACAAAACCCAAACCCTTACCTTCTATCTTAGAATCAATAGTAAATGTTAGTTCTAAGGCAGAAGAGTGGCAAGGGCTAGGCATTTGGGGTTAAGTGATTTGCCCAGGTTCATACAGCCAGGAAGGGTCTGAGGCTAGATTTGAACCCAGGACCTCCTGTCTCCAGAAGTGGTTCTCTAGCCACCTAGGTACCCCTTGCAATAACCTTCTAAAGAGCTGATTTCTCCACCTTCAGCCTCCTCCAATATAGCTTATATACTACTTTCAGTTTAAATCTGATCACACCTCCTTCTATTAAAAATCTTCAGTGGTTCTCTGTCTGATACATAATGGAAAAAGTGTTGGATCTGGTGTTCAAGGATCCAGGTTCAAATCTTAGCCCTTTTACTTACTGTGTCAGCTCAGACAACTCTCTGGACCCAGAGTTCCTCATTTTTAAAAGAAAGGAGTCATATCAGTGACATCTAAGATCCCTTCTAAGGTTCCTATTGTCAAGTGAAAATTGGATAAATTTTAAATTCCTTAACTTGGTATTCAAGACAGGTATTCAAGAGGAATGTTTATCCTGTGTGGGCAGCAATTGTACTGGCTACTTTACAGATGGACGAGTCATTTGGAAAAAGTTCTTATGTTGCTGAGAACTTATTCTAGAATTGAAACTTGGGAATCTTCCAAATCAGATTTATTTTAGTGTGTGCGCCGTCGGAACATGACCCAAGAAGCTTTTAAAGTGGTTAATCTGGGCGTGGGGTTTAATGCTAGAAGGGCTTTTGTTGTCTTTGATCGACGTTATATGAATTGTTTTGAAATGTGCAAAATGCCTAGGAAGGAATCTGTAACCTAGAGGTGAACATGCATGTATTCGGATGCCCAGTGCTGGAAGTTAGGGATGCTGAGTGAATGCGCAATACGGGTGCATTTGCATTGTGAAGAGAATTCCGTTTTCCGCCTACATAGGCTAAGGGCTCATGATATGCACACTGTGTGTCCTTACCAACACAATTCAGCCAGCCCTGAAATCGAGAGGGCTTGTCATGGGGACCAAGTAGAGTCCAGCTTCGGGTATATCAAAGGCCAGGCTGGAACGCCAGGTAGCATGACGCTAACTAGGGAAAGAGATTAAGTACCTGGGGAGGGAAATACTCCATGCCTTATCGCCTGTCTATGCGAGTGGATCATTGAATTTGGGGGTGTCTGGCTTCACTTCATGAAGTGCTCCCCTTCAATGCGAGTAAGGGATGGAGATACTCCCTGATACCGTGACTTCTGCTGTGGAGTAGACACAACAAATTATAAATTGGAATAATGTTGATGGACTTAAATTAGGAACGGTTAGACGTACAGGGAAATGCTTTGCACCTCAGTTTGGTACACTGAAGCATCGCTAAAGGACTTCATCAGAGTCATTTGGAAGTGTGGAGTTCAAACTGAAATCCACTGAGACTAAAGTATTGTGAAGGGGGTTTGATACAGCCAAACGCTTACATGGCAGTGAGCTCACTGGTTAAAGAGGGATGGGCCACGGTTGCTAAGTAATAAAATCCAAGTCAAGGCCCGCAGCCTTGGGATCAATTGCTCAGAAGCTATTAACCCCTTCCTTGCACCCAGGAAGGAGAAAGACGTGCTTATAATTGTTCTACTCTGATACTTGAACTGAAATAGGGACCTCAAAGAGTTAACAGCCACTGTGTGCTAGAACTTAAGATGAGAATATTTTAATTGTAGAAACGGAGGTTGTAAGATGCCCAAACAAACGAACTTTGCCAGCCTCGTCTGACCGAGTAGCTTGTTTGAAGCTGTGGAATTTCAATGCAAACATTCCATGTCCAGAATGATAGGATTATTCAGCCAACAAGATGTAGCTTCAGCCCTTCATTCTGTAAGACTGCACTTTCATGCTCTGCACATCATCCATTACATGGATGATATTCTTATTGCGGCCGAAGATGAATCCCAAATAAGCAAGTGCTCTAGTTAATTGGAAATTACCCTGCGAAAATACCAGTTAGTCGTTGCTCAAGAAAAGGTTCACAAAACAAGTCCCGTACTCTATTCAGGGGCTCAGTCATATGCAACAGCTGTTATGCCTCAAAAATCTAATTAAGAAAGGACTGCCTGAATACCTTAATGACAACCAGAAATCGTTAGGCAATATTCATTTCTTACTACAACTGAATTTCAACCGTTATTCAAACTGCTGGAAGGGAGCTCTGACTTGACTTTCTCTGGAACTTGACACCCGAGGCCTCTCTTGCTTTAGAGATAGTAGAAGACAAATTGAATCAGGCTCCACTTAACCACCATCAGCCTCCATTAGCCGTGGAAGTGACTCTTTTTGCAACTTTCATGTTACCAGCAGGTGCCTTCACTGAGAAACAGAGTCACTGAATGGTTACATCTAAAAGCAAAATGGGAAAGGCATAGAGCGTGTGGTCTCAGGTTTAGGACAGGATCCTCATGCAATCCAGGTACCCATTGCTAAAGATATACTACAGAAATATTTACAACGTCAAGACGGATGGTCTTTACTATTAGTGTGCCTTATTGCCATTACCCCCTACACTCCAGCAGGCTTATTTTCCTTTTTGTCACAACATCCTACTGTTTTTCCTCATATTCGAAGAGATCATCCGGTACCAGGACCTAATGTTTGTGTTGATGCAAATGCTAATTACAAGGCAGGAGTATACAAGGAAAGCAGCTCACCTGCCATTTTTACCCTCCCTGAAACAGATATTGGACCTGCTTTTACTTCCAAACAAGTTTTTCTTTTTTGCCACCCTTGGGCTATTCACCTCACAGGTATCCCACACAATCCACAAGGACAAATTATTGTGGAGCACAGTAATCAGATCTTAAAAACATTTCTTTTAAAACAAAAGGGGGAGACAGCGCCCCACATCGATGATTGGCAATAGCTGTATATACTATAAATAATTTGATTTTTACTTCCAATAATTTATCCAGAGCTGAACATTTTTTCTCTGCATTTTCTTATGTACGAAATTCAGGCACCACTCCTGTGCTCCCTGCCCCAGAACAAAAACGTGGCCTGTGGAAAGATGATAATCAAACTTGGCAAGGACCTCCCCGTGGTCCTGCAAGGCCGAGGTTCTATTGGTGTCTCCACAGGTAAAGATGGAGTTCGGCTCCCTCCCCGCTGAGTTCGAGAAATTGACCCTAAAGAGAAGGACAAGGAGAGGATGCAGGAAGCCTCACGAGGAGACTCGTTACAACGTCTCCATAAGATACTGACTCTTCTGCTTCTATTCCAGAATTTACGTGCAGCTACTGGAGTAAAGAGATGGCTTTTTGGGAACAACCCCCTTGGGTAGAGTATGTCGGCATGGGACACGCTTTACCGGAAGTCACCTTATATACCAAAACTGACTGACATTCCTGGCATTTACCATTTGGAGAGACAAGCTAAGGACAACCATCAGGACAACAATTGGTTTGTGCCTTTCAATTGGAACTGGACTAGTTGAGGCACCCCCAGTATGCCTCGCACGAGACCATCCTGCATGCCTGCCCCTCAGATCTCTGCAGGCACATTATTATGGTCATCCTGACCTGCCAGACTCTTTCTGGATGGGACCTTATCGTGTAGACAAAGGGGTAAAATAGGAAGGTTACGGCCAACTGCAATATCTAGGTTGGCTAGGGGAATCTTGTGACTGTATTTGGGGACAAAAAAGACCTATTTGTCCATATGTGATAGGATATGAACAAAGAGACACTGTTAATATGTTTCCGCCCTTGCTGTCATGTAGATCTAAAAGGGCATCATGTAGTCATTGGAAAAATATGATTTGGGTGTCTTGGTATAACGACACAAGGTGTATTGGAAAGAAACTGGATTCTTATAAATTTCATGATTGTTTTATAGGAGGATACAGCTCGCCTTTGTGGGTGATGCCCCCCGAGCTAATTGGGTACATTCTGCTAATTTCACACAGATTTTGACCGATTATGGAAAGATAGCCCTGGCATTGGATAAAGTAAATATGTCTCATTAGGTTAATGTTACTTATAATGGAAAAACCAGTAAATAGAAGTGTTACATTAGACACTCAAGCTAGACACTCAGGGGGATGGTATCACTCACCAGCAGATGGAGCAATGGAAAGATTATCTCAATTAATCAGCTCTAGAAAAAGAAGATGTATTTCTTACATAGTTTTAGGTATTGTAGCCTTGATAGCCGCCCTTACTGCTACAACTGTCAGTAGTGTTTCTATAGCACAAAGTGTAGCTAATGTTCGTGTCCTGGAATATGATACAGAATATTTACACGGACTTGCGCAGAATGTAACCAAGGCTTTGCATATACAGCAAGATATTAATACAAAGGTTTTTTATGCTTTACAACAAATATCTAAAGATGTATTGTTATTAATTAATCAAGTAGAAATTGTAGCTATTACGGGTAAATTAAGGTGTGATTATCATTATTCAGCTTTTTGTCTTCTTCCTGTTAAAGTTAACACATCTGATGCATTTGAAAGAAAATTAGAAATGATCTACAAGGTCTTTGGCTAAAAGGAAATATCTTTGAAAACATCCAACAATTGAACCATATTATTGAAGAAATGGATAGTTCTGTAGCTGAGGATCTTTATCCTGAACATATTGCTGATTCTATATACAATTGGATTAAATCAGGCCAAAGTTGGCTGTCTCCTTTAGCTCAAATGCGTATATCCATATTGACTTTCATATTGTTTATAGTTATCTTATTGATCCTTCTTCCCTGTCTATTCCATCTCCTTGTGTCCAGCTTGGGTAGGATTGGACAAGTTCTGACCCAACACCATGTACTGTTGCAAAACAAAAAGGGGGAATTGTAGTCGAGGCATTGCTGTAAAGGCAGAGCCATAAGGGTTAAAGCCTCCTCTTCTCCCTGCTTGGGCTGCATAGTCAAGGTCATGGGTTGAACTGTGTACGACCTGCCCAGCTGCATGCTCAAGGTTGGAATAGTCAGCAGAGGGAGGATTGATAAGGTTTGTGAGAAATTGTGAGAGACTGTGGGAAACTTGATTCTCTATCTTTGTTTGGAATCCTCTCAGTTCTTCCTTGTGCCTGGCAGGTAACGTCATGAATTCCTATGAATCTGCCCAATTATTGGTTCCTGCTGGTGCTGGGCTATAATGTCATACATTCCTGTGGTTTTTTCCTTTATATGCTTTGTATAAATCCAATAAACTTTGTCGCTATGCATTTTCATATAGCGTCCATTCCTTACTCTTCATTTCGTTACCCCAAGTAAGGTCACACAGGGCTGGCCAACCCTGGCGCTGAGCCTTACAGCTTTGGATATACCATGTTGCATTTCTTTAGAATTTTCATTGCCAACACATTGATATCAAAGGCACTAAATATTTATTCAAAAAAGATCCAGACATCCCTTCCATCTCTTCCTCTTTTGCTTTTTAAATTTTTCCTTGTGGAGCTCTACTGTACAGTCAGTCATCTAACTCTGATTAAGCACCTATGTTTAAAAAAAATAGAGAGGGAAAGGAATGTCCCCCAAAGGGAGGCTTGGACCCCAAGGTATGGAGAGAGGGAAAGAAAGGAGAACTCCCTTCTCCACAAAGTGGGGTTCAGGCGAGATAGCAGCTGTAATGGGTTGTCTCAGAGAGAGGAGAGGGGGGTTGAAGATTTCACCCTTCTGCCTTCCCTCCTTAGCTAAAGCTGCTGTCCCCAATTCTCTCTTGTCTCTCTTGTCCCCCTTCCACTACTCAAAACTCAAAGGTCTCCCCTTGATCCATTCACTCACACTCAGCTTGGGGAACAGATAACTTTTAATCTTAACTCAATCAAATGATACAAAAGGAATAATGGGCAGGGGAGAATGGGAAAGGGAAAGTGGGGAAAGGGGGTCCCTGTCTGTCTCTATCTAAACCCTTTTCCTCCCTCCTCGAGTTTGGGGGGAACTCAGACCTTGGCAGCCTGAGCGCCCTCAGAGAAAGTCAGGTGGACTCACCCCTGGGCAACAGGAGCTGAGGTAAAGTCTGCTCGGGTTCCTCTTCAGAAAGTCCCTTCATTTGGGAAGTGTTGGGGGAAAGATGTCCAGTCACCAGCAGGAAAAGTGGGTAACCCTCAGGAGAAAGTCTTTATCCACCTTCTCTCTTTGACATCTCAAGCCGGAGAGACCCTCCCTGCTCTCCAGCCAGAGTCTTCTCAGGATTCCACTCCTGGGGCCCCTCCCCCATTGAGGTGATCAATTTCACATACTCTTCAGTCTGGCACTTTTTCTCTAGTGGCAGCCTCTATCACACCTACTATATGCCAGGCACTTGCTAATCCATAGAGATGTAAAGAATGACAAAAAACAGTCCACCTTCTCAAAGCATTCACAATGTAGTGGGGGAGACAACCATATACAAACAAGTTTCAGGGAGGATGAATGGATTGTAATCAACAGAAAGAAGACTATGGCACTGAGAAGGATCCAGAAAGACTTCTTATAGAAGGCAGAGACTGGAAGAAAGCCAAAGAATCCCAGAAGAGAGAGATTAGAGTGGGAAGAAAATTCCAGAAAGAGAAAAATGAATAAAGATGGAGTGTCTTGTGCAAGGCCAGCACAGAGGCTAGTGTCATTGGATCAAAAAATATGTGGAGGAGAGCAAAATATAAGAAGACCAGAAAATTTAGAAAAGTCCAAGATAAATTGATTTGAACACTACACAAAGGATTTTATATTGGATCCTGGAGGATCCTCTAGATTTTGGGGGATAAAGGAGGTCAAGCATGGTCACAGCTTCACATCAGGAAGATTAGTTGAGCAACTGAGAGGATGATGGACTGGCATGAGGAGAAATGAGGCAAGGAGACTGACAAGAAAGCTGTCACTATAATCAAGGAATGAGTTGGCAAATGAGATGTAGGCACCAGGGTATTGCTGGTGTCACAGGAGAGAAAGAGGCAGAGAAATTCTGTAAAGGTAGAACTTAAGGTATTTGGCAACAGAGTGGATATGAGGGAGTGAAAGAGAATGAGTTCTGTAGATGACTCCTAGGTTGTAAGCCTAGGTGACTTGGAGGATCAATAGTAATAGAAAAATTAGGAAGACAATGTTTGGCCAAAGAAAATAATTTCAGTTTTGAACATGTTGAATTCAAGATGTTTATAGGACATACAGTTTGTCCATTAAACATACAGTTTGTAGTATGTTGCAATTAGGCAATTGGAGATGAGAGACTAGTGATCAGGAAAGAGGTTAGGGCTGGACAAATGGAACAGAGCATCATCCACACAGAGATAACAGTTGAATCCATTACATTAATGAGATTGCCAAGTGAAATAGTATAAAAGGAAAAGAGAAGAGGTTCCAAAACAGAACCTTGGGGGAACACTTCTGTTATCCAATGACTTGGATAAAGATTCAGATTGAAAAGGAATGGCCAGATAGATAAGAGGAGAACCCAGAGACAGCATCACCAAAAAAGAGAAAGGAATCAAGAGAAATGGATGATTGACAATTTCAAAGATGAAGAAAAGGCCATTTTTTGAAGAAGAAAAAAAGCCCTTCATCTAAGAAGGATGAAGAATGAAAAAAGACTATTGGTTTGGCACTGGTAACTTTATGATGAATATGAATTTTTTCACATTTCCATATTATTCATTTTCGTAGGTGAAAAATATTATAAAACCAAAACCTCAAATCATATACCCAAATAAGCAATTGAAAAATCATATTTTTCATCCGCATTGCTACTCCAACAGTTCTGTTTCTGGTGGTTCAAAGCATTCTTTTTCACAAGCCCCTCAAAATTGTTAATAGCAAAGTCTATCACAGTTGATCATTCCACAACAATTGCAGCTACTGTGTATAATATTCTCCTAGTTCTGCTTATTTCACTCTGCATCCATTCACATGGGTCTTTCCAGCTCTTTCTGAAATCATCTGGTTCATCATTACTTATAGCACAATAGTATTCCATCACCATCATATGCCACAATTTGTTCAGTCATTCCCCAATTGAGGGACATGCCTTTCATTTCCAATTCCTTGCCACCACAAAAAGAATGGCTATAAATATTTTTGTACAAACAGGTCCTTTCCCATTTTTTATCTCTTTGGGATATAGAACTAGCAGTGGATTAAAAGGTATGCATCATTTTATAACCCTTTTGGCATAGTTCCAAATTGCCATCTAGAATGGTTGGATCAATTCACAATTCCACCAACAATGCATTAGTGTCCCAATTTTGCCACATCCCCTCCAACATTTATTACTTTCCTTTAATGTTTGTAAGGATTATTCTTGGGGATGGTATTTGATGGTCTAGAGGATCTAGAGGAAGGTACTATTGGTGAGCAGTGTGGAATAAATATTACAGCAGGTGAGGTGAAGAAGGGTAGAAGTCTAGGTAGATTGCCTCCTACTGCCACTCACACACTTTTCCTGGATCACGATACAAGGGGTATAATTTAGGAATATGGAGTTCCCCATAAGTAAGTAGGTGATGGGGAGTTGAAGGGAAGTCTCCCCTATCAGCTCCCAAATTCCTGTGCACAAACCAGTCAGGGAGATAAGTCTGAGAACTCAGTGGGGGAGAGATCTAGATCAGCACTCAGCTATGGCTGATCAGTAGCATCAGTGAGTTGCTTTCTCTAAGCTCCTTTGAATGATCCTCTTTGCTGATATCTTACTGTGCTTAAATTATTTTAATAGGTATTGGATATTGAGATAGTGGGGAGTTTGATTGAGGGTACAGGGGTCTCTATTTTTATACCCCAATAGGTCCTTCAATCTGTCAGCTTCAAAGCCAGGCAGAGTTTCCTTCCCGCTATTCTCACATTAAATCAAATATCAGAAGTGTGTGTGTGTGTGTGTGTGTGTGTGTGTGTGTGTGTGTGTATACATACATATATATATATATATATATATTTTTTTTTTTATACTAGTATAGCAGAGGCAATAGACAGGGAGAGAGAGTCTGGCTCTCTGGCCGAGAGCCCTCATAGGTCCAAAGAAACCAAAAATCTCTGTATTGATGTCGTTAGAGATATAAAATGTTGAATCACTCTTCTGGTCCTGAATCCTCCTTCTGGCCAACAATCCTCTGTTGGCTCTTGACAAGATCTCCAGCAAGGAAAGTGCTTCCCGCCACCTTGAGGTCCCCACTCAAAAGCCCAGAGTTCCTCTTGGAACTTCTCCAGGTCCATTTTTCTCTTCCATGATCCTCTGCTACCAAGGGTCATTGCCCGTTGTCAATCAGCTCTTCTTCCAATATTCCATATTTTCCTTTGCATCCTGCTCTTACATGTTGAATTGGCCAATCTGATAGGTGTGAGGTGGTAACTCAGAGTTGTTTTAATTTGTGTTTCTCTTATCAAGAGGGATTTAGAACCTTTTTATATGATTATTGGTAGCTTTGATTTCTTCATCTGAAACCTGCCTATTCATATCCTTTGATCTTTTATCAGTTGGGCAATGACTTGGATTCTTATACATTTGACTTAGTTCTTTATACATTGGAGAAATTAAACCTTTATCAGAGAAATTTACTATAAAATTTTTTTCCCAGTTTGTTGCTTCCCTTCTAATCTTAGTTGCATTGGTTTGTTGGTACAAAACCTTTTTAATTTAATATAATAAAAAATATTCATTTTATATCTTGCAATGTTCTCTATCTCTTGTTTGATCATAAACTCTTCATTTTCCATAGATCTGATAGGTAAACTATTCTACATACCCTTTATGTTTAAGTCATGTACCCATTTTGAACTTATCTTGGTATAAGGTATGAGATATTGATCTAAACCTAATTTTTGCCATACCATTTTCCAATTTTCCCAGCAGTTTTTGTCAATGAGTTCTTATCCCCAAAGCTGGGATCTTTGGCTTTATCAAACACTAGGTCATCGCTGAGGTTATTTACCCCAAGTCTACTCCATTGATCCTCCTTTCTGTCTCTTAAGCAGTACCATATTGTTTTGATGACCACTGCTTTATAGAACAATTTAAGATCTGGTACTGCTAGGCCACTTTCCTTTGCATTTTTTTCATTATTTCCCTTGATATTCTTGATCTTTTGTTCTTCTAGCATTGGTAACTTTTGAGGGAGAAGCTTCATCTGAATAATGAGGTTGGAAATCACCTCACAAAAGATTTAGAAGATAATGAGAGGAAAGAAGAAGAAGAAAGCATGTATTATAGATGGCCTTCTCAAAGAATTTAGCATCTAAATGTAGAAAAAATACAGGATGATAATAAGAAGTAATGGAAGGATCAAAGATATGAGAGAGACATGATCATTTCTGTAAACAGCAGGGTAGTTGAGATTGAAGGAGAGATTGAAGATTAGCAAATCAGTGAAGAAGATAGAGGGAGAATGAGATGAAATAAAATCATTTGTGCATGTAGAGGGTTTTGTCTTGGCAAGGAGCAGGAAATTTCTTTTTTGGAAAGGGGGTAGAGAATGTGGTGGGAAAAGACATCTGAGTAATATAGGATAAGGAGAGTAGAAGAAACTGTCACTAAATGGTCTCAATTTTTTTCAGTGAAATATGAGGCAAAGTTCTCAACTAAAAGGATGGTAGCAAGAAGAGTCATAGGAGAATTGAGATGGAATATGGAATGGAAAGGCATGGAAAAGCCACTGTGGTGAGTGAATAGTGAGTTAATTAGGAAATATAAAAGGATTGCTTTGCTGCATCAAAGTTCCATTTGAGATTACATAACAAAAATTTGTAGGGAACCATGTCATCCTGGTCTCATGATTTTCTCTAGTTTAATTCAGCAGCATCTTAGTAGAAATGAAGGAAAAGATGGTCAGAGTTATTCAAGGCTGAGACTTAACATAGCAAGATGAATGACAGGAAAAGGGAGCAAGAGAAGACAATTTTATAAAGTGGAACTCTTCAGCAAAAAGTCAAGATGGGGAATAGAGAAGAGAAGAATGAGTACAGGGGATGATAGACTGGGAAACAATTGAGGGGTAGAAGAGTTCCCTCTTCTCATAACTTCCTTATCTCATGTCAGTCAGATGCCTGCCCTCCCCATCTCCTCATTCACTCCTGACTCACATGAAGAAGGGACCCCTCCCCTTACCAAGGAAAACGCCTCTATGAGCATGAATTATGCATTTGCATTCCACCTTCTCCAATAGATTGTCTCCCTCTATCATCCTCATTCCTCTCAATAATCTTCCATCTCTTTTTATCTACTGGCTTCCTCTCTACTATCTACAAGCTTTCCCATATCTCCTGTAGCTTCAAAAACCCTTCACTTGATCATATCATCCTGGTTAGCTATTGCACATCTCTTCTCCCTTTCATACTAAACTCCTTGAGAAGGTTGTATACTATTGTTAGTGCATCCATTTCCTCTCCTTTCACATTTTTCTTAACTATTGGCAGTCCAGCTTCCAGCATCATCATTCAACTGAAATTACTCTCTCCAAAGTTCCCAATGATTTCCACATTGCCAGATCTAATGACCTTTTCTCAGAACTCAACCAAATGGAAAATCCTTTGTTTGACCTTTAAAGCTCTTCATAACTGAGCCTTGTCCCTCCTTTTCAGTATCCTCACACCCTTCTTCCTCACATACTCTCCCATTCAGTGGCACTGCCCTCCTGGCTTTTCCCTAAACATGACAGTCCATCTCCCACCTCTCTAGATTTCCAATGGCCGTCTACCATGACTGAATTTTGTCCCTCCTAAACTGGCTTCCTTCAAGTCTCAACTAAAATTGCAACTTCTACAAGAAGTCTTTCCTAGTCTTCCTTAATGTTGGTATCTTCTCTTTAAGATTATCTTCAATTTGTCCCAATGAGATCTTGTTTATACATAGTTGTTTGCACACTGTCTCCTCCCATTAGATTGGGAGCTTTTGGAGAACAAGGACTGTTTTTGCCTTTTTTGTATGTCCAGCGCTCAGCCCAGTGCCTAGAACATGGCAGGAACTTAACAGAATGCATACTGACTTAACTCAGCCTAGCTGGGCCTTAATCTTAGTCTATAACCAAGAGCATGGGGTTCAGCACCCCCTAAGGACCCTTCCAGCTCTAAATGAATGAGCTATCAACCTATCCCTAAATGATACACGTGGCACTCTCCCACTACAGAGTCGCTATAAAAATGAATGTCCCAGTTTCAAATCCTGCCCTTGATGACTTTCCAAACATAGGGAAAGCATGCCTACATTAAAATGGTGGTGCCAATCAGAATGTAAGTATATACAAATGGACAAGGAAAACATCAGGAATCTAGAGATTCCTATGGGAGCTTCAGGGGAAAGTGGCATTCGAGCTGGGTTGGGAAGGATAGGCAGACTTGCAAAAGACATGGAACCAACCATTGTATTTATCCTCTTCATGAGCCATCTTCTCCAGCTCCTTTATATCATTGTGTTTTTAATCCCAAAGTAGCTTTAGTGTGAGCATGTTAGCTGCCTGTGTGATGCATCCAGATTAAACACGATGAGCCATAGGTAAAGAGAATGAAGGCCAAACAAGATAGTGACTTAATAATTAATTTATTAAAAGCAAGAAAAAAAGAAAAATTCCATTACATAGTAGCTAGAAGGAGAAGTGCTAAGAAGTTAAATAATTCAAGGCTCTTTCTTATAAATTCCCTTTACAGAAACACAGCAAAAGCTTTGGTACCTATAAATAATGTGTCGATGCTAGAATGCCTACACCTGGCTTGTCAGGGCTGAAAGTGGGGGACAGGAAAGCGAGTTGAGAAATCAACTTTTGATTAAGAGAAATAATGTCAGGTAATACCCATTGGAGGAAGAGTACACTCTCTTGAGTTTTGCTTTGTTTTTATTTGTTCAATCAGTAATGAGTGTCAAATCTCCTGCATTGCATGAGGCTATTCCTAGACACCAACAGAAGACCGAGCCCATAAAGAGGTTGGAATTTTCAGCCAGAACTGTGAAGAAAAAGAGGAATTCAATATTAGTAATTGCCATTATTTGGGGTTGGAAGACAATGTCATATAACATAGCATTTTCTAATGAGATTCGTTGCTTCCTAGTTATCACCAGGGGGGACTGAGCCATTGGTCTGGATATCAACTGTTTTCTGTCATAGTGATAGAGGAAGGAACTGAAAAGGCATCAGGGCTTCTACAGTTTGAGTTTCCTATGCAAATGGAAACGAATCCAACCTGATTTAAAGAGGCATCCTGGGGTTGGGGACAGGGCACTGGATTTGGTGTCTGGAAGAGCTGGGTTCAAGTTCTCCCTTTGACACTAGCTCTGTAACTCTAGGCAAGTTTTTAGCTTCACTGAGGCACTGTATTTTATTGTACACATATCCATGATGTGAAAATCAGATCTGACCGACACTTGCATTGGATCGAATTACAAATGGCTTACCAGGGATCAGGAGAGAGGGGGATCTGGAAAGCTCCTTTTAGTTCTTCTGAAAGAGAAAATATGCATTTTAGACTGGTGCATAATGGAATAATTTAAATAACAGAGAACTAAACAATACACCCAAGAACTCAGCATTCTGTTTGCCTCTTTCCTTTTATGTAGAGAGGGTTGGAGACTTTGTCAAGTTAATTAAATTTGTCATCCCCAAATGTATTTGCTCTCCTCAATTGACACCTCTTCATGTTCCAATCCATTCTCAACTCAGTTGTTAAAGTGGCTTTTATTCCTCTCCTTAAACCCTCTATCAATTCTAGGATAAAATGTAAAGTCCTCCAGCATGGAAAGCCTTTCTCAGCCTAGCCCCTTCCTGCCTCTTCAGTCCTCACCGTGGACTCTACAATTCAGTTACACTGACCCACTTATTGTTTTTTGAAGATGATATTCCATCTCCAGACTCCACACCTTTACCCTGACTACCACCCATGTCTAGAAATCCCTCTCTTCTTACCTCCACTTCTTAGTTTGCTTGGATCTCTTCAAGGCTCAGCTCAACCGCTGTCTTCTGCAGGACCCATCTACCCCTCCCATGGCTATTCCCCTCTGAATTCACCTTCCACCTATTCTGTCGACATATTATTAGTGTGCAGTGATTTAATGATCTCTTCCCATAGTAAGATGGTAGCTCTAAAGGCAGGATTTCATTTGTGCGTTTCTCTTGCAACAAGACATAATTAGTGCTTACTGAATACATGTTTTGAACCCCTAGGAGAGAGCTGGCCACTGTTAAGAACTTAATTAGAGAAAAATTGAACTGGGCTGAACACAGGTGCTGGGAATGAGACTCAACAGTTAGCCTTTGGCCAAGATCGGCTTTCCTTTTCCAGGAGAAGCCCTTCTCCTCTCTTTCATTTCAACCACTGGAGATAGGGAGGGAGGAGGTTTTCTTTTTCCTCTCTCCTCATTCCACTGCACTCCTGGAGGAATTCGCTATGAAAACCCCAACTCTTGGGACATCCCCGAGTCCCACGTGAAGATGGTGCACGTTCCAAGGACCCCGCAGCTGCGGGCTTCGGCTTAGCCCAAGATGGAAGGTGCCTTGGACGCCCACAAGAAGTGCCTCTGGTTCTGTTCTAGATGGGCACTCTTCTGCATTTTTATGACTATCAGTTGTTGGGTCTCTACAACATCTATTCAAATGATAGTTGTGCTGAGGAGTAATAATTAACCTGAGGGGTAGCACGGTAGAGAGAGCCCCAGGTGTGGAGCCAGGAGGACCCGGGTTCAAATCTGACCTTGGAAACTTCCTAGCTGTTCTTCCCTCTTAAAATTGATACTAAGACTGAAGGCAAGGGTTTTTAAAAAGAATACTAAACATGAACGCACCTCCTCTTCCACAGGGGTATTGACTGCCTCATCTGCCCTGTTGACAGCAGGTACTACGAATTTGTAGGTGTAAGCAAGAGGGACCTCATCTGGATAAGGCATGGGTTGTGGCACGGAAATGAGATAGTAGTAGATTTCTGGCTGCTGAAACCATGATGCAAGATGATGACGTTGGCGTTTTCAAAGGAGACAAAAGAAAGAAAGAATTCAGTAACTATCATTCAGCATTAACTGCTTCGTTATGCATCGGCTTTACAGTTTTTAAAACTTTATCCTCACAGCAATCTTGGGAGGTGGCAAGAGTCTCCTTATCCATGTTTGGTGGACAAGGAAACCGAGGCCCAGAATCATTGGGCAAGATTTCCAGAGTCCAGGCCAATATTCCCCTTCTCCCATCATGTTGTCTTTAGTTTGTTTTGTTGTGGTAACCTTTTGCTTCTGGGATGGCCCATTTCCATATCAAATGGAAAGAGAAAACAAACTTTCATGAGAAACCCAGCAGAAGTTGGTTTTTTCCCTTGAAAAAAGATGAGAACTCTCCTTCCTTACACGTCTAAGAAGCAGTAAACTGAAGAAGAGTAAACTCCTTAATAAAGCTATTACCTAACTGTGGGAGCAGAAACACAGAAGAAAACCAACGGCTTGACTACATGGGTCGAGGGGACATGATTGGGGATGTAGACACTAAAGGAACATCCTAGTGTAAACAACATGGAAATAGGTTCTGATCAAGGACACATGCAATACCCAGTGGAATTGCATCAGCTACAGAAAGGGAGGGGGGAGGGGAGGGAGGAATTTTTGTAACCAAGGAATAATTTTTTGAAATTGACCAAATAAAAAAAAAAGAAAGTTATTACCTAATAACCATTTGTACCCTGAAAAAATCTAGTTTACTCATATTTTCTTGAAATCCATACCCTCAAATGGAGTAGATATTTGGAGATAGTTCCCTACTAATAAAAAATGTAGATAGGAGACATTAAAATGATTTAGGGGGCCAGCATGACAGGCATGTGGGTGGTATAGTGGAACTGAATTCAAATATGGTCCCAGAAACTTACCAGCTGTGTGACCTTGGGCAAGTCACTTAATATCTTTCTGCCTCAATTTCCTCATCTGTAAACTGGGGGTTATAATAGCATCTACCTTCCAGGAATATTGTGTAGATCAAAGAAGATGATCTTTGTAAAGTACTTTGCAAACCACAAAGCTTTATATAAATAGAAACTCATGAATAGTAGTAATAGGAGGAAGAGTAGAAGGAGGAGTACCAGGCATTAGGAAGACTTGGTTTCATATAGGTGATCAAGAAGAGTTTTGAGACAGATTCAGGTGATTTGGGCTAACGGAGGGCCAAAAAGAGCCCATTTTAATGACTTAATGGACTATTTAATCAAGCATGGTTAAATTTGCTTGTCTGGTGGTGGCAGTGTTTGGCTTTGGTTTGGTTTTGGTCATCTGAAGATCGACAGGTCTTCTTAGCACTGAGGAGAGAACGAATCACTTATCTTCCCAGAATCAATCAGACCAACGCACTGGAGAGGATGCAAACTAGGGCAGCAGCGATGGAAAGGAATGGAGCGGCCCTGGGCCTAGTGTTTAGCAGAGCTGATGATGGACTTCCATGAATGAATAGGCTCATAAAGGACTCTTCAGCTCTACATAATTTTATGATAGGGTCTAGGCAGACAAGTATGTATTATGGAGAAGGAAAGAGAAATATGCTGGCAAGTTTCATTGGTTACCAACACTTTGTTCTAAGTCTTAAATGAAATCTTACCACGTAGGGTTCTCTGTAAGCCTTAAGTTTTCTTGCCTAAAAAAATAAATAAATAAATAAAGATCACAGAATCAAAATCCAAAACACTTTGAATAATACAAAGTATTTAAATTAAATTAATATATCTTACCTCAGTAGGAAAAGCGCGAAGTTCCTGAGGAAAAAACATACAAAGATAACCTTAAGTTTCAGGACAACTCACAGTACTATATGTGCATATTCATAGACGATTTCATTTTTATGGATTAAAACCAAGTTATATTAGTGACTGACTAAATCTCTACCCCCCAAGGATAGTTGGAGGGCCCTGGCCACTACCTCTAAGCTCAGAGGCAGCCCTCTTGGACCTAAATGAGTTGAGAAGTTAAATTAGAAGTCTCGTGCCTTCGCTGTTCTTGTTGCCTTGGCTGTAGTTGCCTGTCCTAAGCTACTCTTGGTAGTTGATGGATTCGGATGTGAACTGAGTCCTCCACATCACCTATTTCGGGTCCCCCTTAGAGAACACTGTTTTCTCAGCTATAGTCAAGAGGGAATTTTAGTGTGCCACATTGTCTCTCATGCAGGAGTGACGTATTGTTTCAGATCTTAAGAGAAATTTTACCCGGTAGTGAACAGCTCTCTCTTCCTCAGGTCTTCTCTGGTGAAAGAAATGCATAAACACACAAATGATGAGTGACACAAATGAACATATGAATACATGAAATAGACACAAACATAGGAAATGATTTGGATGGCATTTAAAGACTACATTTCAACTCATTGGAAAAAAGATCAGATGTCTCAGAAAAAGGACAATAGAAGTGATTTTAATTCTATGGTTTAATCCAAGTTTGAAATACGGATCAATTCGACCTAAATATGAAGATTTGGTGTAATTACTTCCCCTTGTTCGTCTTCCCACCCAAGGGTCACCACTCTTCTCCAGGCTCTCAGTATTAGAAGCCCAGAGTGAAAGCCTGTTTGCCTTGATGTTCCTGGTCTTAGGCTACTCTTAATACTTGATGGATTTGGATATGAACTAAATCCTCCAACTTCTGTATTTTTGTCTGGCCATTTGGGCAAAGATGAAAACAATGACTGGAGGTCTCGTGTTCAGTGGTTCTACATTTGCACCCTAAAGAGCAATCACATTCTAACATGAAGGAATATGGGCACAAACTAGATCCCCAGGACCACATGTAGAGGTAGGAAAATGACCCTTGTGGAAGAGGACATGTCCATGTTAAGCCACATTCCCTTTTATTCCCCAGTGATGTGTTCCAAGTCTGAAATGAGATGTTACCAGGTACTGCTCGTCGTATGCACGGGCATCTTCAATCTTTCTCTGGAAAGAGAGAACTGAATTACTACAAATATAGAATACCCTAGAAAAGATGGACACATTTGAAATTCAGCTAGTGGTGTCACAACTCATTGGAGGAAATGATAAACTTTTATGAGGAAACAAAAACCCCTAATTCTGTCCAACTTGATAGAAGTGATTGACCAGTATTGCCAAGTAGACTGGAGAATTAAAGCCATTTTTTTCTATTTCCCTCTCTAGAGATACTTTCTGTGCTGCCAGCAAACATACTCAAATTCCCACTAGCTTCTATTTCTCCTCCCTTTTGCAGTCAAACTCCCCCAAACTCCATTTTTGTGCCTCCACTTCTTCGCTTCCCTCTGTCTTCTAAGCTTTCTACTTTCCGACATCCGGCCACATCACTCAACCAAATCCAATCACTCTCCACATCACTCTCCAAAATCATCAGGGATATCCAAATTGCCCAATCAAAAGGTCTTTCTTCAGACCTCCCCCTTGTAGACACTGTTGGCCACTCTGTCCTCTCCAGGCTTTAAGAACACCAGGCTCTTTTGGGTTTCTTCCAAAATATCCAATGACCCTTCTCTATTCTTCTTTGCTGTGCTTTTAGCCACATAAGTCCCCAGAGCTCTTTCCTTAGTCCTCTTCTCTCTTTTTATACCTTTTTATCTCATTTGGTGAACTTATAAGCTCACATGTGTTCAGTTATCAACTCTGCTGAGCCCTGGTCTCTCTCCTGAACCCCAGGGCCCAAGGCAGCATGGCATAATGGACAAGGCACTGAAATTGGAATTGGGAAGATGTCCATTCAAATTCCATCTCAGGCTCTACTGACTGTGTGACCCTGGGCAAGCCCCTTAACTGCACTCTTCCTTAGTTTCCTTATCTGTAAAATAAAAGGATAATATTCAATTGCCTCTGAAGCCCCTTTTAAATTTGTAAATCTGTAACCCCATGATCATGAACTATATTCCCTTGACATTTCGAACTAGATGCCCTATATATAAGGGAGTCAAATTCAATATATCTAATATATCTAAAACACACCTCATTAGCTTTCTGCCCAAACCCACCTCTCCTCTCAAATTGCCACTTTACTATCAAGAGCACCATCATTCTCCCCATCAACTAGGAAGTCTTAATAAAATAGGTTCTTCAAATGCAAATGAAAACTACTCTGAGATACCATCCCATTTCTATCAGATTGGCCAAAATGACAGCAAAGGAAAGTGATAAATGTTGGAAGGGGTGTGGCAAACTTGGGACACTGGTGCATTGTTAGTGGAGCTGTGAATTGATCCAACCATTCTGGAAGGCAATTTGGAATTATGCTCAAAGGGCTAAAAAGCTGTTCATACCCTTTGATCCTGTAATACCACTATAGGTCTGTATCCCAAGACATGAAAAAGGGTGGGGGAAAGAACCTACTTGTACAAAAATACTTATAGCTGCTCTTTTTTGTGGTGGCAAAGTATTGGACATTGAAGGGATTCCCATCAATTGGGGAATGACTAAATAGATTGCAATACATGGTGGTGATGGAATGCTACTGTGCTATAAGGAATGATGATCAGGATGATTTCAGAAAGAGCTCAAGAGACCTACGTGAACTGATGCAGAATGAAATGAGCAGGACCAGGAGAACATTGTGCACAGTAACAGCAATACTGTGGAATGATCAACTGTGATAGACTTTTCCACTAACAGCAATACAATGATCCAAGATAATTCTGAAGCACTTATGGCAAAGAATGCTATCCCTCCTCTAGGGAAAGAACTGTTGGAGTTCAAAATGCAGATCAGAGCACATGATTTGTCACTTAAGCCTATTTGTGTTGTTGTTTGAATGTCTTGGTTTTATAGGAGTATCCTCTTATAATACTGACCAAGTTGGAAGTATGTTTGCATGATAATACATGAATAATCCAGATCAAATTGTTTGCCATCTCTGAGAGGGGTGAGAGAAAGAAGGGGGGGAAGACAATTTGGATCTTATAATGTCAGAAAATTTATATTGAAAATTGTTATTACGAGTAATTGAGGGGGGAAGTATCTTTTAAAAAACAATTTAAATTTTAAAAAATTTAAAAATAGGTTCTTCAAGAAGTTCATTCAATGACATTTACTGGGAGGCTGACCAAAAACACAGATTCAAGGTGGCTTACCTCATTTAAGGCAGAAGAATCATCCTACAATGAAAAACAAAAGCATTAATATTATTTTTAAGACTGATTCACCATTTTTTAAGCCCCGAAAGGGAATTTGATAATTACCTAACGGTTTGTCTGATACTGAAGGTGCAATTTCCCCCTAAGCTATACAGCATTGTGCAAAGATAGAGAACACAATAATTTACCCACTTTATAGATAAGAGAGCCTGAGACCAAGAGCCGGGCTGTGGAGAGACAGTATAGATAATAAGAGAGAATATGGAACAGAGGGAAGTGCTGAGACACTGAAGTTAGATGACAAATGCTCAAATCCCACCATTTATTCAACCTTGAAGAAAACAGCTATCCTCTCAGAGCCTCAGTTTCCTTGAGTGAATAATGAGAGAGTTGGACTAAGAGTTGGACTAAGATCCTATATCCTGTGTCAGCTCTGTATTTATGACTCTAAAACAATAGAAGAAAGAATAAAAAATAGCCAACATAGTGACATCTTACAGGAGACAGGAAGGCATGGGGTCTGGTGGATGGCTTTAGTCCAGCCTGAAGAAAAGGTGTTTATTTATTCCAGTATCAGACAGAAGGAGCAACAGACGAGGACAGGAAGGGCAGTATTGAGAAGGGCAGAGGAACTAGGGAGCACTCTCACTAGAAACCTCGCCTTTATCTCAATAAAATAGAAGGGACAGGCACTCGGGTTGAGAGGTAAAGGGGTGAATAGCACTGAAGGCTCGGGGAAGATGGGGAGAGTTTGAAACATGCCTTAATGCGAAATGAAAAAGGGAGCCCATTCATGAGAAGCTGTCAAGAACAGTGAGGAGGCATAGCATTAACCTACAGAGGAAAAAAGGCTTGTAGCTTCATAACTTTCTCTGTCAATGGCTGGGAACAAAGGAACAACAACAACAACAAAAATGATGAGCTAATAAGCAAGGTTCAGGAATGACTGAGACAGGAATGGAGAGGGAGGGAGAGGGATGCTGGGGTGGGGGTGAGCCTCTCATGCAAATGGCCCTGTCCTGAGCAAGTATGGAGACAGGGGGACCAAGAAAGATGGACTGGAATACAAAGGGGTTGAGAACAAATAACAAGTGTACCAGGAGAAAAGTGGCAGGAAGGACAGACGGACAGGATGTTGTGGGACAAAGAAAAGGTAATTCCAGTGATTAATAGTTTGGGAGTATAGTTCAATGAGGTGGATTGAGGAGGTCAAGGAATTATGACATAAGAGTATGAGAAAGGTCATGGATATAGATATTAAAGTCATGGAGGAATTTGGACTGGACAGAAATCTGAGCAAGGAAAAGGGTGTTAGGGTTCTAGATATTGGAAGATGACTCTGACAAGGATGGGAAGAAAAGGGGCAGCTATCAGTGGATAGTCAAGCCTGGAGATAGAAGGTCCTGGGTTCAAATATGACCTCAGATATTTCCTAGCTATGTGGCTCTGGGCTAATCACTTCACCCTGTTTGCCTCACTTTCCTCATCTGTAAAATGGGCTGGAGAGTAAAATGGCAAACCACTCCAATATCTCTTCCAAGAGAACCCCAAATGGGGTCACAAAGAGACAGACATGACTGAAATGACTGAACAACAAAAACCAAAGGTGTGGTATCCCAAAGAGATTTCCAGGTTTCAGTTAGTGCTAGAAAGGACCAAAAATGTTCAACCCAGAATCAAGGAAACAGAAAAGTTTACTCATAACAGAGTGTACATCCCACACACCAAGTGGAAGAGAAGATAAAGAAACAGAGGGAGATCATTTGGCCAGGGGGAGACCGAGGCACATGGACACAAAAGTCCCAGAGGAGATACCAAGGGAAGTTGGGGAGATTTTTGCTGTTGCTGTTCCTAGGGGGGTGGTTTAAGAAACAGGACGTGGGGAGGGAAGCAAGCTAGACACCCACTGGGCAAGGATCACAGACCTCGTGGAGGAAATGGTTCCCATTCAAGCTGCTGGGGATGAAGCTTCAGGCAGAGAGAGCCTGGTCTACTAGGAGCCATCCAACGTAATATCTTACCTCGATGATGTACTCGACCGGTCTGCGGACACGTTCCTGTTAAAACAAATTGTATCGTATCATGGTCCAGTCGTTGGAGTGGCCCGGCTCAGGTAGGCCCCTCGGAACCTGAGCGAGGCTACGCCGACATCAAAGCCCTGCAGAAATGCTCCCTGAATCACTGTCTCTCGCAGGGTCTTGAAAGGGAAGCTGTGGGGAAGGGAGAGCTAGACCCGCTCCCAGGAATCCGATTGTCTGTGACCCTGGGAGCGGTGCAGGCAGCCCATTCCTTGCCCACACTAGCCCACTCGTCCTCCCGAGGCCAAACACAGCAGCAGACGCCACCTCCCCAAAGAGACTCCTTGGCATTGGAAAGGCAGAAGAAATGGTTGGAGGAGGGAGGTTTTGTTTTAATAGCATTCTTTCAGGTCAATACTGAAAATATTTTTGGCAACATCATCAAGCAAGATTAGGACATCTCAATTCCCTTGTGATCTCTGCAAAAGTGTATCCATGCAAAATAAAGTGTGTTATAAATACAATAGATGAGGGGCAGCTGGGTGGCTCAGTGGATGGAGAGCCAGGCCTAGAGAGGGGAGGTCCTGGGTTCAAATCTGGCCTCAGACGCTTCCCAGCTGTGTGACCCTGTGCAAGTCACCTCATCCCCATTGCCTAGCCCTTGCCACTCTTCTGCCTTGGAGCCAATACGCAGTATTGACTCCATGATGGAAGGTGAGGGTTTAAAATAAAATGAATACAAAAGATGAAATAAGACGATCAAAATCTTTTCAGGTCCTGAAATCGTCTTACTTTGGTAGCTAAAGTGACGGCTTCCTTTGGAAAAGGAAAAAGTGATTTAAACTTGATGACAAATGCAGTATTTACTGGCCTCAGTCTCTGTGGCCAAACAGAACAGAATATCGAGATGTCTTCGCTCTAGTCTAGATATCCCAGAACACCAAACGAGGAGCAAGCGGCAGACCTGAGGTCGTTTGCCCCCTTCAGTATCATTCGCTCTTCGCTGTCCCCAAATGCACTGTTGCTCGGGCTCATTGGCCTGAATCACCGAGCGCATCCTGGGCTAGCTTCACGTGCTCTAAACTGACACGCGGTCTGGGAAAACAGGGGGGCATGAATTAGTGCCACGCAGAGCTGGGAAGGGGCCGCTGGACTCGGAGAGACCTCAGTTCAAATTTGGGCAAGTCATTTAACAGCTCTCCGCCTCGGTCTCCGTGCCTATCAAATGGGATAATAATAGCACGGGATGTTTTTAAAGGCCAGGTAGAGCGAAGGTATTACTATCACTCCCTGGACAGTTGAAAGACAAGATTCTGTGTTCTCCTTTATTTCAGATTATCTGCATTACTGGTAAGCCCCCCTGCATTTACTCCTTCAGCCAATTAGGATCCACCCAATTCAAAACACGGTTTGCACTGGGGACCACCCTCAAGGAGCTGACAGCCCAGAAAATGTGTGGTGGGACTGGAAGCAGTTCTGGACTCAAGGCCAAAGATGGGCAAAGGAAAGGAGGAGGGTAGCAGGGGACTGTGGCGGCTAACTCTGGAGACTCTTTCAACGAACACGCCTCAGCTCGTTTGAGAAAGCCTTCAACTCCTGCCAAGGAAAGAGGACAAGCACGAGCCCAGAGATGGTGCAGGAGAACACTGCACCCAGCCCAGCCCCGGTACTGGTCCCTCTCAGCGGGAGTGCCCTTTAAGAGCTCTCCTGTCCAGTCCAAACAAGACGGGCATTCGGTGGCAAGGAATGAAGAAGTAACCAGAAAGTCCACGCATGCATCTGTAGTATAACCATGGATGGACTACTCTATTAACCTCTGGCAAAAATGCAAACCGTTCTTAGGAACAAGCCACAGCTTTTGTCTGTCTGCCTTCTTGCAAAGTCAGACAAATGATCCTTTTGGATAGGGTGTTCCAAAAATTTTAGTGCCGTTTTAAGCTCTAAAGGTAAGACCTTCCACTGAAAGAATCCCTGGAGCAGACCTCCAAGAAGACACCCGCATTACATTTTAAAAGCGTAAAAGTAAAGGTTTTGACAAAAACGAAGACTGGCAAATCTCATTTCCAAACAAAAGTCATTTTCTGCCTAATGAGAATGGCTTGGGAGAAGTCTTACCTCTCTGGCTTTGTCGAGTACTTGCTGCTCCAGGGGATATCTGATTTCGATTGCCTCCTGGGAAGTTTCCTAAAAAAACAACCACAACCAGAATCCACCTTAGTCCATCTTACTTAGGTCCCAGGAACAGACTATGAATGGGCACCAAAGCTGGACGCATTGGTGAAGCTCTGTATCCCCCTAGCTGGCTTGTTCTAAAAGGAGAAACTCCTCAGGGGCCTGGGGCTGTCAGGGTCCCTGCTCTCCACGCAAGGGCCCTTTCCTCTAGACGTTAGCATGGGGCTCCTGAGTGCCAGCACTGTGTTGGTACAGTGGGCCAGGACGTTGTCCTGATAAGGTCCAGGTGAAGAAATCAGGCCCTCAAAAACCAATTCGCTTTACCCTCCTCTGGGGCCACCGATTGAACCCATCCCCTCATCCAGTGATTGTTGGGGAGGTTTTCTTGGGTCCAGCAGGCACCAAAGGGTCATGAAATACAATATATGTAGGTCGAGGTGGAACCTAAGCATGTATTTCAAGGCCCCATTGTCCTGAATTCCTGTGTGTCTTTCCTCAGGAATTAAGGCAACAATAGAACAATTGGGTTGGAATACAGCCATTATATAACATGGAGGGCAAGTTCACATCACCAATGGGAAAGAGAGAGGAAGAATTTTTTGGAAATTGGGGAAGAATTTTTATTTGGGGCAAATTCATATTAAAATGATCGATCACACCCACAGGTACTGGATTTGTTTTATTTCTCTCTGACTCTATAGCCTTGACTTTGGTTACCAGAAAATAGTAGGAAAAGATTGCATGTGGAGCAGTGTGTGCGTGACATGGGATCCAAATGTCTTACCTCACTTGATGAAACCTGCCAAGAATAAGAAAAAGGAGATTACTTTTTTCTTCTTTCTTTCCCTTTAAAATGGGGTTCCCTCTAAATTTCTGGGGCCATTTCCTTTAACTGAAAAATCTGGAGGCTTTTAATGCAAGAACTGCTATCTCAGATGACTGCAAAGCACTGTATTTGCAGAGCTGACACCAAGATGCTTGACTCTAGAGACCAGCTGGGAAAATATGCCTGCCGTCCTATTTGTTTTAAACCCTCACCTTCCGTCTTGAAATCAATACTGTGCATTGATTCCAAGGCAGAGGAGTGGTAAGGGCTAGGCAAATGGGGGTTGAGTGACTTGCCCAGGGTCACACAGCTGGGAAGTGTCTGAGGCCAGATTTGAACCCAGGACCTCCTGTCTCTAGGCCTGGCTCTCCATCCACTGAGCTACCCAGTTGCCCCCACCCCGTTTTTGCAGGGAGAAGAGAGGGACATGTTTGCAAATGAAGGTGTTGTAAAAGCAAACGGTATTAATAATTTTTAAATGAAGAAAAGCAAATCACAGCATGAGCGAGACGTTATTACGAAAGATCTAAAGAGAGGAGAGTGTGAAAAGAATACCTCTCGCTTTGTGTTTAGCACTTGACCACCTACAAAATGCTTCCGGTAGCCGTTGTCATTTGGTCTGCTTGTGTGGCCTTAGCCTTACTTGGGGCCCTTTATGGCCTCCTTTCTACTGCCAACGAAAAGTAGAAAATGGCCTCTCGGATCTCGGAGTCTGAACTAAAAAGCGACTCCAAAGAACGCTCTCCACATGTTGGGCATTCAATAGCGACTGGCTAAGTTGCTTAGCCAGAACGTTAGAAGAGCGAACTAAAATCGAATCCCTCAAGTCATTCCAGTTTGGAGACCGCCTCATTTCTCTTTCTTCCTTCCTCTCCCCCCTCCAAAAGCAGAAAAGTAGGGTCACGCCCCCCAAAGGAAGGAACGAGGAGCCCAGCCCCACGCTGGGGCGCCGAATGTCAACTCACCGCTCTTGCTGGAATGATAACTTCATTCTGCAGAGAAGAAAAGGTGGCGGTGAGTTCAGGCTTGAGAGCGGGAAGTGTAAAGATTCCCTCCGCTCCTACTCAGTCTGCGGAATGTTTTGATAAAGGTCCGGCTCTCGTGTGGAAGGGGCAGGTAATGAGACCAGGTGCCTCCAAGGGCACTGGCGTCGGAGAAGAGGTGGCGGGAGCAGACTCCCCCATTCCCTCTCCTCTCCCTGGGCGCCAGCGTAATGAGCTGCTCCCCCTTTGCTCTTTTCCAGCCTCCTCTCGCTTGGAGAAGTGGCCAAGGGATTAACTCTGTATCAGACTCAGCACTCACACACCCCAGAAACTGTATCGCGATGAGTGTACCAAGAGCTATTAGATAGGGAATCGCAGGTAAATAGTGGAAAACACTCTGGAAGCAAGGAGAGACAGGTGGCCCACGTTCTCCCTCTATGGAGACGCGGGCAAATTCTGCAAGTCATGGCCCTTCCTGGGGCTGGGCTCCACCTTCAGCTCGGTCTCTTTGGAGGGGTAATAGACATCGTTATGAAAATGTCATTCTTAATGTGTCCATTTGGTCCCTTCGGAAATAGGAGCCCCTGAGCCAAGACCTTCAGAAGCTGCCCTAACCATCCCCAGTGTCCCAAGACAAGATGGGAAAGTGCACAAACCCCTGTGCGGACTGTGCCCCCTGGAGTGGGCCCCGACTTACATCTTTCACCCCGACTCACCCCTCAACTTTCAGAGGGTCCTTTTACTCCAACAATGCATCCTGAGTACACCATCCCTTCCATCCTACCCATCACAACCCATTCCTCTATTAGCAGAATAAAATCATTACCAGGCGGCTTTCTGCTTCTTGGTGTTTAACACGCCTCTGTACAAATTAAAAAGGAAAAGTCAGAGATTGTTCTGCATATAGACATAGATATAGACATGTGTGCATATGAATATATACATGTGTGCGCTTAGATATCATGCACATATTATCCAATCCACAAGCATTTATGAAGGACCTGCTACGGGGAGAGGGTGCAAATATAAAGAATGGGAGCATCCTTTCTCTCCAGGGTAATCCTCAGCTTCCTGAGGAAACAGTAAGTAAACACTGGATGGATGGATAGCACAGATAGATGGCTAGACAGAGAGACAGAATGATCTTGAACAAACCCAGAGAGAATAAAGCAATGCAAGGTCATTGTGGAGAGGGGGCATTAGCAATTGGGGAGGGTGGCCAACATAGTACTCAAGCTGCCGATTAGGAGGATTCTGTGAGACAAGGTGAGGGGTGCGTGCATCCCAAATATCAGGGCAAGAGCAAAGACACGATAAGCTGAAGGAGAAACGTAAGGAAGAGAGAGAAAGCCAGTTTGACTGGATTATGGAGTGTAAAAGAACACGCATTGTACACGGTGAGATTGGAAATAAAATTTGGGACCAGATGTCGACGAATTTGAAAAACTCAACAGAAAAGTCCCTATTTGGTCCTGGGGACAGTAGGGAGCCATAAGAATTTAGTGAGAAGCAGAGTGATGATCGGATCTGAGATGAATGAAAATGACTTTGGCTGCTGTGTAGAGGGTGATCTAGAGTGGGGAGCGTCTTGAAGTGGGGAGGCCAATTAGGAGGCCATTGGAAGAGGTGATGAGGCCTAGATTAGTGGAATGGCTTCATGAGCAGGGAAAAGGGGTCAGCAGTAGCTTATCATATGTGTCAAGAACCAGGGCTCTCACGGGTATGAAAACAACCCCTCTCTAGCTTAGTAGATGAGCATATGAGAGTTGGAGAAATCCTCAAGGAATCCATGACACACTCGTGCTCACACGGAGAGTTAAAGGCAATATTCACTGGGTCATTCTGGCTCCAATAACATACTTCTATCATTTCATCTTTTCATTTCTATTTCCAATACAATACTATGGATACAATTTTGTTTTGGTTGTTCAGTCTTTTAAGTTGTGCCTGACTCTCAGGGATCCCAGTTGGGCTTTTTGTAGCAAAGAAACTGCAGTGTTTGGCCATTTCCTTGTCCAGCTCATTTTAAAGTCGAGGAAACTGAGGCAAATAGCGTTAAATAATTTGCCCAGAGTCACCCAGTTATTAAGTGTCTGGGACTAGATTTGAACTCGGGGAGATGTCTTCCTGACTTCAGCCCTGGCACTTTATTTAGCTGTCCCACCGATAATTATTGGATGCGTTGAGAGGTAATAGAATCTTGAGGACAGCTAGGTGGCTCAGTGCATTGAGAACCAAGCCTGAAGCTGGGAGGTCCTTGCTTCAAATCTGGCCTCGGTGGCTTCCTAGCTGTGTGATCCTGGGCAAGTCACTTAACCTCCATAAGCCCTGACTGCTCAATAGAAACCACCGAGTCTAAGACAGAACGTAAGGGTTTGTTTTTGTTTAATTTTAAAAACCTAATAGAATCTGGAGTGACAGGCAGTTGGACTCATTCTAAATTGATATCGATGGAGAGAGCTAACGTACTTTTAGTAACTTTTAAGAAGCTCTTTCCTAGGATAACTGACAAATGACTCTTCTTGTAAAGAAAGAGAATTGTTTGACTAGAGATAAAACGTGTCATCCTGACAAAGCCGAAGGTTGAGACTTGAGAAGTCAGTCATTCTAGTGATTGTTCAGGGGTGACTGGGATCTTTCTGAGGACCGGCATAGCACAAATAATGGCTTCCTTTGGCTTGTTGTTTTGTGTTCTGTTAATAAAGTTATTATCATCGTTCTTGTGGTTTTGAGAAAAAGTCGCCAGCTTATTTTTAAAATATATGGTATAAACTGAGATGGAGACTAAGAGCGAATTGTCCATCAGTAAGCAAGATGGTGCCGTTTTAGTCACTAAAGGAGAAAGATCAAAACTCGCCCTTGGGCGATCTTAGAGTCTGGAGTGACGTGATGAATAAGGAACCCAGCCAGTAGCAGAAAGAGAGGAGTGACTCCATCACACAGGCTACCCATGGAAGATGCCGGCCCGAAAACTGTGCCCCCCCCCACACACTATATATAATATATATATACGCATAAACAAAAGCTTTGCTATTAAAGGGAAAGACACTTACAGCAGAGAAGTTGAGGGCTTCCTAGGGGAAGAGAAAAGGCTCAGTGTTAGTTTTATCAGTGAGTATCTAAGAAATAAGCCAGCATACTTCCTACTTCTTATATGTAATACAATTGGGACAATTACCTGAAAAATTCCAGCCAAAAGAAAAGGCAAAAACCTGTTTGTGAATTAGCCAGAACAAGGCAGAAGCATTTGGGGTAAGTAAGGGCGCCGCGTTAGCCAGGGAGTTTTCCTGCCTTCTTCTCTTTCACCTTATGCTGTGTGCCTTTGCCAGATCTGAGCAAATGTGTGGAAGCCACCGAGCAGCAAGTTTTTACTGCTGACTCCCATGAGAATGCTTCGGATGCAGCCTCTAAGTAAGGGAAAGGAGTATGTGCTTGGGTGGGATGGAGGACTTCCTGGGGTGACGGGAGGGTACAGGGGGGAGTGTGCTGTAAATCGCAATTCTGAAACTATTAAAAGAATCCTTTTTAACTGAAGAATGTTGAAAGCGTAATGATATTCTGGGTTTCTTTGCGGAATTGGGAAGCACTGAGGACCTTTAGGAATATTTCTATTCTGTCTCAATTCCTCTGTCTGTCTGTCTGTCACCATCTCTCACTGGTTTTCCGTCTTCTTCTTCTATGTTTGAGGGGCAGCTAACTAGCACATGAATCTGGAATCAAGAAAACCAAGTTGGAGACCAGTCATAGACATTTTCCAACTGTGTGACCCTAGATAAGTCACTGAACCCCTGGCGGACAGTTTCTTCATCTGGAAAATGGTGATAAAGGTAATATTTCTCCCTCAGGGTTTTTGTAAAGATAAAAGGAGATACTATGTGTAAAGTGCTTTGCAAACCTCAAATCACCCTATACGTATTATGTAGAGATAATTTCGACACCTTCAAAGAAGAGCCACATATCTCTGTCACTAACGCTCCAAGAAATTATAATAACAAACATTATTATTGTGCCCTCAAGGTGGAGCACTTCAATTGTAAATAGCCATCCCTAAAGGAGGAACCTGTGTGTGTATGGAAGCCAAAAGATCCAGCGACCTCCTAAGCTCCAAAGTCCTACTATTTGGCTTCCAGCCCCAGCGGTTCAGTGGCTCCCGTTCCTCGGGAGCTTTGTTGTACTTACTGGCCTGGCCAGAGCAAGAGCCACAAGGCAGGAGAAGATGAGCAGCTTCATGGTGGCTGGGATCTGGGAGAGGAGAAATGAGAAGTCGGAGATTGGGTTGGTTATTGATCGCACACTGATTCTTCCCAGACAGTATGTTTTGCCTAGCAAATAAAAGTAAAGGGTGCTTTCGAGAAGCACTTTTAATAGGAGCCTCTGATTTGGGGATTTGACGTCAATCGTCATTATTCTATAGCCTAAATTAGTCCAATTTCACAAAAAACAGGTAAGTATCTCTACGAAGCAATTTGATGGAGAGCCTACCTCCTCTGAGCCTGAAGGAGAAGAAAAGGATGGCCTGGATCACCTCGGCGGCCCCTTCCAGTGCTAAATCTATGATCTTATAAACACTTGGGAGATTGTCTGCGGCTCCTAGAGGACACAGCACTTGAGGTGTGCTTTAATGGAATTTTGAGAGAGCGTAAGAGAAAAAGCTCTGCCTCTCTGTTCTCTCTATCCAGATATGCTCCCATGGCTCCCTATTGCCTCCAGGATCACTCGCGTTTTCGGTGAGCCATTTCTAGCTTTGAATAACTTGGTCCCTGCCTGCCTTGCCACCCTCCTGACCCTTTACTTCTCTTCTCACGCCACAGACTCCAACCACTACGGCCAAGGTGCTTAGGAAGCGTGGCCTTCTTGAGCTTGCTCTTCTCCTATCTGCACTGCCCTTCCCCTCCCTCTCTGCCTTCCAGCTGCAAACCTCTGTCGAAATACAACTTTCTGCGGCAGGTCTTTTCCCTGATCTTCGTGGCTCCCCTCTGGAAGTCACTTCCATCTCCTCCTCTCTGGGATGGTTGCCACGAGGGCATCAACAACCCCTCCAGGACAGGAGCTCTTTTCACTCAATCCACAGTGCTTAGCACAAGCTCGCTACTACCTAGTAAGCATTTCATAAATGCTTCCATTGATTGAATAACTGATTGACAGTTACATTGCTCTGTATAGAAACATCTTTCAAAAGGCACAATTTTACAAAGAAATCATTCTTAAAATTGAAACGACGTGATTGACCATAAGATGCATTCAGAGAACTTCAGGCTGCTTTGATCCTTTAGAAGATATTAAGTTTTGGGAAGGAAGGTCCTTAGTGGCCTCAGGATGAGAATAATAATAATAAAGAGCCATGACTGATTTACATGGTATTTTAAGCTTTTCAAAATACTTCACAAATAGGATCTCATTTTATCTGCATAACAGTCCTGGAACATAGAGGTATTGTTACCTACATTTTGCAGATAAGGAAACTGAGGCAGGCAGTAGCTAACTGGCTTGCCCATAGTCAACAACTAATAAGTGATTAAGACCAATTTTTGAATTCAGATCTTCCTGATTCCAGGTCTCCCATTCTACATCCTCCAGCATCTAGTTGCCTAGAATAATTTATCATTTCAAAGATATGGAATTTGACGTGTAAGCAGGAAGAAAGGAAAGAGAGGGAACATAATTTGTCAGTCAGTGGCAGAGCCAAATCCTCTGCCACCTCATTTTTCAGTGGCTCTCACTCAGTTTTGTGTTCTGGTCCAATTTTAGTGGGCAATTTCTGTAGCATCACTGTCAGTTCCAGGAGCTGTTCTTATGAAGCTCCACTAGATGGCTCCTGGTCGCTTCAAGCTAACCCTGCGCTTACCAGAGGCTACCATGATGAAATCCATTTTCTCCAAGAAGATAATAATGCTGAACTTGACCAAAAAAAACCTCACTGGAATCTAGAAATCTGTAATAACACATTGCTACTGCTTTCTTTCCCCTTGACCAAAGGAGTATATGGAAAATATATTGCTGATGACTATTATTGCTACTGTTGCTACTACTTACTTAATATTACTTATTTAACTTGTCCTGTCTATCCACCGAACTTGTAAGGAGGAAGCTCTTCCCACTGGATTTATTTACAAGCTCAGGTTGATTGCTCACAAATTTAAGGTAGAACAGACATTCAAAAATTCAAAAACTAAGCCTTACGGCCAAAAGGCTTAAATTTGCTTAAATTCTTTTTATGAGAAGAAAGTATATTGACAAAATTTGTTCATTCGCATCCACAAATTGAGAATACTTTTTAACACAGGAATAAGAAATATAGATCAAGAAGAAAGACTGAGAAAATACACATAAATATTACCTTGAATCAAAGGTAGGTTGCTTGATGGAAGTGATGTGGTCCACTCCTGCTTCCCAGCTATTTAAACTCTGTGATTGACAATATGCTAATTTTGTGGTTTGAATTTGGACCAGTGCAATTTGAATTCTCAGAACTTTATGATCGAAAGTTTCTCTCCTTTCCAATTTCTGTCCCTAGAATTTCTGAGGAGTCTTTTTAAACAAAAGGATGATTCATGATACGACCTTAGGTTTTTCAGGAAATCAGGTCAGATTCAAAATTAAAATAGAGAATCTTAGCCCTGGAATCTAGGACTATTGATATAGAAATGAAATGGACAGGAGAGGCCACTGAGACCAATTTCCTCATTTCATAGGTAAAGAAATGACTTGCCCAAATAGGCCACTGAAAGAGGTAGGATTTGAACCCAAGCACTCTCATTCCCAAGCAGCAGCTAGATGGAGCAGTGAATAAAGCATTGGTATAGGAATCAAGAAGTCTCATCATCCTGAATTCAAATCTGACCTCAGACTAGCTAGATGACCCTAGACAAGTCACTTAACCCTATTGTCCTCGGTACCCTCATCTGAAAATGAACCGCAGAAGGAAAGGGCAAACCACTCCAGGATCTTTGCCAAGAAGACCCCCAGTGGGGTCACAGAGAGTTGGAGACAACTGAAACAACTGAACAGCAAGCTATCCTTCCCCAACTACTCTTTCCATATTGAGTTTTGTTGAGATTGCTGTTACTGGAAGGATAGGAATTGGTTCATGAAGAAGGGGATTACATTTCCCATTTAAAATGTCTTCATTTTGGCTGGAAGCTTCTTTTTGCACAAGGAAAAAGCTTATGCCTAAGCATAATGCCTCAATATTGTTTATCTTCCAACAAACTCCCAGTGGACTAAGAATTGAGCTTTTCCTCTCTTCCACTATTTTGAAAGACAGATGGCTTGGACGGACTTTGCCCACCCAGAGACCTTAGTGCCAGATAAGTCTCAGGCAAGGAAGGAGGCAAAGAAATGGAAAGTTTCTTGTTATCTTGTACGCCTCTGAAGTCTTGGGTTGAATTCTGTTGAGATGGATGTATTGGTACCCAGCATTCGTACAGATGTTCTGTTCCAAACAAAGTGGCTGACTCTGGTGAACAAATGTACAAAGCGCACCACAGTTTTGCACGGATTTAAACCCTAACATACAAATACACACACACACAGCCCCATCTCTACAGCTAACTTTCTAAAATGACCTTGAACTTAGTCAATCAGTGACCATTTATTAAGGCCTGCTCTGGGTCTACCAAGAAAGTCAATAACTTTTTTTTTTTTCAAAGAGCTCACAGTCTCATGTAGGAGACAAAGTGGCAACAACCACATGCAAACGAGGAGTATACAGGACAGGGAAAGGGTCAGCGGAAGACACAAAGATCAAGTGAAAGGCTCAACCTTCTGCTTTGGTGGTACAGACCTAACTGAAGAAAAATCTTCAAGAGATACTTTAACATGTATTAGATTACTTCGTGCTGCTGAGAGTGCTCACAAATGGTAGCTCTTGTTACGATGAGAATGAAAAAATTATTAAGAATGATGTACATCCTAGTGCAAATGTCAATAATGTATTGAAATGAGAGAGAGAAGAGTGGAGACCTCCCTTCTCAAAGCGGGATTCAGGGGAGACAGCAGATGTAATGGAGAAATGGTTTGGGGATGGTAAAGGGAACAGGATCTAGGAGAAGACAGCTGATTTTTAGGGTTGGCTCAGAGACAAGAGAGGGAGGGTTAAAGATGTTTTCCCTTCTGCCTTCCCTCCTTAGCTACAGCTGCTCTCCCAGATTTGCTTTTGTTCCCCTTGTTCCCCCTGCACTACTTGAGACCAAAGAGTTTCTTCTTAGAAAGATGTCTCTCCCCTTGATCTGTTCACTCACACTTGATTCACAACTTGGGGAAAAGATAACTACTTTAATGTCAATTAAATCAGGGTAATCCATAGGAATAACTGGCAGGGAAAGAATGGGAAAGGAAAGTGGGAAAAAGGGGGTCCCTGTCTCTATCTAAACCCTTTTCCCTCCCTCCTCAAGTTTTTTTTTTTTTGGGGGGGGGGGCAGGGAACTCAGGCTTTGGCAGCCTGAGTCCCCTGAGAGAAAGTCAGGTTCACTGACCCTGGATTTGGCCCCTTGGCCATAGTTCAGACACAGGGCAGCAGGAGCTGAGGCAAAGTTTAATGAGATTCAAATTGCCTTTTCTCAAGTTTCTCTTTAATGAGTCTCTACAATTGGGAAATGTTGGTGGGAAGGATTTCCAGTCACAAACAGGAAAAAGTGGGTAACCCTCAGGAGAAAGTCTTATTCAACCTTCTCTCTTTGGCTTCTCCCCACTGAGAGACCAACTGCTCTTCCATCCAGAATCTTCTCCCCACTCAAGATTTCCATCTCCTGGGGCCCCTCCCCCATCGAGATGATCAGTTCCACACACTCTTCAGCCTGGCACTTTTTCTTTATGAGAATGAAAAAAATATTAAGAATGATGTAGACCCTAGTGCAAATGTCAATAATATGGAAATAGGACTTGATCACTGACACATGTAAAACCCAATGGAATTTTCCGTTGGCTACAGGAAGCGGGGTGGAGGAGGGGAAGGAAAGAACATGAGTTATGTAACCATTAAAAAATTCTGTTAATCAATTAAATAAAATTTTTTTAAAAGAATGATATAGACCTTTCTCTGGGGGAGCTCTACCCCCAGATGCCCCTCACTGGGATCTCCCAGGGAGGTCAGAACTAGTCTACCATCTGGCTTGAACTATATGGATCAGTGTTTAGGGCAGACCCTGGGAGTTGGGCACAAATTATCCACAAGATTGCAGATACAGTTTAAGCCAAATCTCTACTTGCACTAATAGATCTATAAAATACAAAGGGTAATACATTTCTAAAAACCCCAGGTTCCCTTCTATTTCCTGTGCATAATATAGATATAGATGTGGTTTGGGGGAGAGAAAGACAGACAGACACAGAAACAGAGACAGAAACAAAGACAGAGAGGGAGGGAAAGTAGAGATATATATTTGTATCAAATATGAAAGTAAACTTTTTTAAAAAACCTTTATCTTTCACCTTAGAATCAGTACTACATATTGGTTTCAAGGCAGAAGAATGGTAAGGGTTAGGTCAGAAGAATGGGAGTTAAGTGACTTGCCCAGGGTCACACAGCTGGGAAGTATCTGAGGTCAAAGTGGAATCTAGGACCTCCCATCCTGGCTCTCGATCCACTGAGCTACCCAGCTGCCCCCTTGAAGGTAAATTCTTAAGAGCAAAGAGTGTTTTATGTTTGTCTTTGCATCCCTCCCTCCTAGCTCAGTGCCCTCCATATGGTGGGTACTTAAGAAATGCTTGTCGATTGATTAATCGATTGAAACAATGGAATCCTAGAGACTTGCCTCTGGTCTGACCTTTCAGCCCTGCCAGCACCAGGGCTTTAGGCTACAAAGCTACTGTGGCTTAATTCTCTGAAACACTCGAGGCTGGTGAACATTCTGGGGAAATGTCTTCTTCTTGTGCAATAGCCAATGCTCTGGAAAGAGCCATGCCGAGAAATGCTGAAGTGTGACTTCTCCAGCCTGACTGCCGGCTCCCCGAATGTCCCTTTGCCTAGCCCTTCAAGACCTTTGTCTCTTGGCATGCAGTGGAAGGAAAAAGGAACAAAGGCTGTTCTCTCTGCCGTGGTTTCCTTTATTTCCTCGTTTTTTGGCTTCCTCACTTATTCATCTGAAGTGCAAGAGCTGCTCACCAGGCTGCTTCCACTTCTGATCAGCATGGCTGAAACTTTGACCTGATCCATTGTTTTCTTAGGCTGGTTCTCTCCTCCTTGGTCAGCCTGGGCAGCTCCACTCCCATGGGCTCACCATAGCAATGGCCACCCTAGGGCAGATATCTGATAAGCTCTGTTCTCCCTCCAGCTCAGAACTCCCGAGCTCCAGAGATCTGCCAGCCTCAGCCTCTCTGGGCCCCCAAATTCCAGGTATACACTCTACCCCACTAGCATATTTATATGGACGAGCCCCTGTGGCGGGAAGGCTTGCCAAACCCTTTCAGGGTTGCTCATCCATTTTGGGGTCTACCTGTCACCACACTCTTGAGGGTGGCTCCAAGAAGCTGTGCCACGCACGGAGGCCGGCCGTGCCTTGGTAAAGCCATCTGAGCAGCTGCCCTAAACCAGGCTGAAGGCCGGCAAGAGGCTTCGAAGCTGTTGACGAGCTCGAGAGAGAGATCCTGAGCGTGTGAAGGCTTCCCCTGGTGGGGAGAACAGAGGAGCACAACGCGTTCCACTGTTGTGGAGTGCCTGGAGCTTGGTCACACATCCAAGATACCGAGACCATCCTCTGCATCCTGACCTGGCCTGCCACTGGCCTCGGATGACTGGAAGCAAGAATGAGGCCCATCACTTGGCACAGCTCTGCCTAACTCCAATCCAGTTCACGCACCAGTCGAGACATTGTCCCATGAAATCGTTTGTCCCCTTCGAAATAAAGCATGAAGATGGCCAGAAACCAAACAGATTTGGCCGCCCTCTGGGTGCTTGAATTAGCAAAGTATAGCCCCATCCTCCTCTTTTTATTTTCCAAGTGGGGACAACTTCCTAAATCCTAAAGTTACGTTTCTAATTTTTAAAATTCCTAAAGCATCCAAATGCCAATATCAGGGGTCAAAGAAACCTCTAAAGCATCCAGTTGAACATCTCAGTGGGGTCGTGTCACCCCTGGGTGTGGGGAGGCTCCCGCTTTAACTGACCACAATCAGAGGTTGGATCCTCGGCTCCGAATGATGGCCCAGAGATGGCTTTATTCCTAACAACGTCTGGTTTGCTACCATGCTGACGCAGAGTAAGACTGATGGACTTATTCAATCACATCAGCTCACATTGCTTAATATGTGAATATGCAGCCCATCAGTCCCCTTAAGCATGAGCCTAACTGGAGTGCTGTTGCCTAGGCATCGTGTTCAGGCAACTTGGCCCGTCATTGAGTCGTCTATGACTAGTGGTGCCAGTTTAGAAGTGGAGTCACTCAAGAAGTCAGAGCAATTCCAGTAGCATCTCCTGAGTAGGGACCACCTGGTAGGGGAAAAGTCCACGGGTTTGTACTCAGGCCAGAGCTCCGTCCTAGACCCCCAACTTTAGCGAGGGGAGGACTGTGGGAGCCTTCAAGAGAGGAGACCGTGTTTGACCTGCCATCTTCCCATTGGTGTTCCAGTGGCATCCCTGAGTCACTGACAACAGTATCTGCAAGGGGAGCCACGGACGGAGGATGCAGAGTCACAGTCCCACAGGGAGCCCTGCAAAGAAACCAGAAAAGGACTTGCAGCAACCAGGACTGACGAGTTTCCCTTTGCCACATGTGCTTTCTGAACGCAGGCCCGCTTTCCCCAACACACAGTATTATATCTTTGTGGGAGAGAATGCCACAGGTTTTTAGGGGGAAGTGTTGTACCAAGTGTTCTCAGAGCTATAGCACCCTAGTAAATCCCCCTTTCTCAAGCAGTATTTCAAAATGTTCTTTGAAAACAAAAAGGATGGCGTATTTCAAAAACTACTTAAGATTGGATGATAAAAATTATGATCAGCAGATGCTCTTGGGCCCCATGGATGGGTGCTTGAATTAATGACATTAAAAAATTACCCCTAACTCCTCGGGGTAGCCCTTGGACCCTGAGGATGGGCCCAGCCTTGCTCCAAGACCAAGACTCCTCTGTGCGTTTAGTAGTTAGGAAACCTCCAAATTTGTATGTACTGTATGTACTCAGTACATATACAGACTAAAATCTAGGCAAAAAGTTACAACAAATAAATGAACAGATATGAACTTTAAAACAGAAATGGGCATTTCCTATTCGGACCTTCCTGTTTTTCTTCCTTAGCACTGTCTGGAGATGAAGCTGCCTGCCCTTCCCACTTCCCGGTGCAATCAAGGCAAGGAAGAGGCAGCCCTGAACAAACAAGCACTGCCCCTACTTCTCAGTCGTCACTCTCGCCCCAAGTGCCTTCTCTTTGGCACTTTCAGACTCCAGGAGTTTCTACAGCCCTCAGAGGTGAGCCAGAAACCTTCTCTCTTAGTTCCTGTTGGCTCCAGGACATGCTATTTCCATCCTGTGGCTCAGCTTCTACTTCCTCCTGGACTCTGCTGTGCCCCTTAGGCCATCCCTCTGCATTGGGGGTACCTCCACCTACAAGAGCAGGACTGTCTCCAAGGCCTGCAGGCCCCTCCCAGAGTAGTCCTGTGCCCTGGGACTCTGGGAAATAAATCCAACGGAAACAGGACAGAAGCCCCTGAGGGGCTTCCATTTTGGATTTGTGTCCCTGCAGCACATGGGAGTTGCCTAATGAATGCCTGAGGAGTGATTGCTTCAGTTTACATCTCAGGGAAATGAAGGAGAAAAGTAATGAGCTCTAAGGTTTCCTGCCATTCCCACAGCAGAGATTTGGGGTATTTTGTGTGACTAGCATTGCCAGAGCTACAATTTGGGTGGGCTGCCGGGACGGACTCTGGCCTTAATTAACCCTGTTCTGTCTTCAACATTGTCTTTGCTTCTGCCTTGGAGCCGATACACAGCCCCGATAGTGAGGCAGAAGGTAAGGGTTAAAGGAAGCTTCTCTTGGGAGTTCAGTTTAAGCTTTTCCTTTTGTGCCAATGTTGCAGGCAGTTCTGATACACATCACTGCACCGCATCGGCAGGGAGAGTGTCCCTCACCCACGCCTCCGGTGCCCTTCGGGCCTCTGGTAAATGACCTGAGGTATCTCATGGGCTCGCATAACTGGGGCAGCTAGACGCCACAAAAAGAAGCAGAAGGTGGTCTCTGCCCTCAAGGAGCTTCCAGTCCGATGAGAGAGACAGCGGGCCAACGAGGCAGATTCAAGATAAATAAGAAATAATTAACAGAGGGAAGATGTATAAAGTATTTTAGTCATCCTCAAAGTGTTCTGTCAGTCTCACTTGGTATTAGTCATTTCTGGAAGCAGACGGTCACTTCTGAAGTAGTTCTCTTTTTATACGTAGTCAATCTTCTATCAGGCTGTGATAGTGAGGAAGTCCGAGATACCCATTGCCCATGAGTTTGGAGTCTTGATGGTGCCAAAATCAAAAGGACTCCTCCCTCCACGTGGTGGGAGGTGCTTTCTTTCCTTAGCACCTTTCTCTCTCCCTTCTTTTCAAGGCCAGTATGGGCTACCTTGCTGCCCTCCCAGAGAAATGAGAAAACAATGACCTATTTCCACTCACTAACTAACTTCCATGCTTTAATTGGAAGCATCTAGTCTTAAGGATTGTTCTTTCTTCTCAAATAAACTCTCATCTCCATTAACTGTTTCTATTAGCCCCCAGCCCACTTGCAAGTGGCAGAACCCAAAGTAGGTCTACAAATCCTCTTCCCTTCTCTTCCTCCTCTTTTATTCCCTATCTCTCTACAAATATTCAACAAAGTAGAATTGGCATAAATAATTTTAATAAGTATCTATTTTAATGCCATGAAATGCATTATGCATGCATATATAATGCATGAAATGCATAAGAAGAAACCAGAACAATTCCTCTTAAAGTGCTAATAAATCTAATGTCAGTTGCTTAAATTGTAGTTGGTGAGGGGGTCTAAACTCCCCTCATCCTAGTCCATGGAGAATTTTAGTGAAGGTAGATAAGAGGATTATCAGTCTCTATTCTCATTAGTGGGAACTCCAAAAGAGTTTTATCATAAAACACCTATTTCTTGATGTCTGATAGACATTCAGAGACCTTTGGCTATATTTTCTCTCCATCTCAATAGACCCCAGAACTTGGATCTCCTTGTTATGTAGGAATTAAAAATTATTATTGGTTTGATGAGAATATATGAAAATCATAAATAATATAGTGGTCATCAATCTAAAGAATTATTGCTCAAAGTCAAAATGACTTTTAATAGCTTTTATTTATAAAAGAGGTGGAAAGAGTGAAAGTAAAGAAAAACAGAAAGGTAAAGAAAACATTTAGCCTATCTATCTAAATATTTCTCCAGTGCTTAACTTAGCCAGGACTTGTTGACCTTCAGCCAGAATTAAACACTCTCCAGAAGACAGGAAAGGAAAGCCAGCTATTCACTCATCCAAGTTCTCTCCAAGAGGTAGGTCCAGATGATGGCTTGAGCTGAAGATGACTCCTAAGGCCAACTTTTTCTTGTAGCTGTAATAAGGAGATTTTTGGAGGGAAAGGGAAAGGGAAGGTTAACAGATGGATCACACTAATAATATATATATGGTTTATTAAACCAAATAGGGATAAGGGGAATCAGGGAGTGACTTATCTCTAACCATCCAGAGTTTAACACACTAAGGTTTCTAATCTAAGCTTAATCTAACTAACTAAAAGGTAAACAAAAGATAAAGTCCAAAAGAAGCCTAGATTCTCACAAACTCCAGAGTCCTTGGTAGGGTCAGACTGAAAAATCCAGATGTAGTATGGTCCTTACAAGATCCAGGAAGGGAGGAAGTTCACACCCTACTCATAACTATCCGCCAGTGTGAAAGGAGAACACACACTCAACTTTTTCTTGAAGATAATCCAAGTCAGGCATCTTCAAAGATGATTTCTTCAGGGAGACTCTTTGACACACAGTCTCTCTGTCTGAATCCCAGCTTGAAAGAGACAGTTGTCAGTTCCCCCCAACTGTCTTAGAATTCTGACCCAGCCAGCTCTGTAGAATCTTGGTTTGAGGGCTGTCAATCCACTTTGCAAACTTCAGCTACAAAGACCATTTCCTTTTTGATGCTGACCCCCTTCTTGAAGCTGACTCTTTCCTTGAAGTCCACTTCCTTCTTGAAGCTGCTCCTCTAGTTCCATAAATTCAAGGCCTTTTATGGTGGCTTCTATCCCCTTTCCCTCTTCACAGGGGCCAATCACAGTTTCCAAATTGCCTAGACACTACAGTGTCTGTGGGATCCACTTCTCACCTTCTGGAGGGGTAAGTTCTCATCAAAAGGGTTCACATATTCCTGGTTAATTGAGTTTCTGAGGGTGTGAATTCTCTAAGTGATTTGCAAGCTCCTCCACCTAGTTCAAGCTTTTGTTGATTCAATCAAAGGGTAGACAAAGGAGAGTTAATCCTGTCTTCATAATCTAATGAGGTACTAAGTAGAGGTACTTAAGTTAATGTTAACCAAGTGTTAGCTCAAAATAGACAAAGAGAATAAAGGATTCCCTTTCACAAGTGTAAACTCAGAAAAGACAAAGAGAACAAATAATTTCCCTGTGATCCTTTGGGAGACTAATCTCTCCAATGGATCATTTGACATAATCAGCTAAAGATTTTCTAACTATAGGTACATACAATATTGTACCTTCTAAAAGGAAACTACAATAGAGATAAGAGGGAAATAAGAGAGAAAGAGAAAGCAAGCTAATGTTTGCTAAGTGCAATGACAACAAGCCAATTTGGGGGCAGTCCCAATTGGCATAAGAGTTTGCATTCAAAATAAATGTGTTACAACCCCACACAGTTCAATCAGTTATGCTCCATGGTTTATTCTGGGTCTTCTGATGCTATGGAGGTTTTTTCAGGCATCTTCATGGAGACTTCTTCAAATAATTCATCTTCTAGATTCAAAGAGGTATCAGAGCTCCCTTTCCTGAAGTGTTTATTTTTTCTCAAACAAAATTTTAAGTCTTAGATTTTTATGAAAATATATACAGTTACAGTGAACAAGAGGAAAACCTTCATTGAGACCACACCTCAACCAAACATTGTAACAAGTTTTACATTTATTTATTTGCTTAAAACATTAAAATTCCCATGTATAAGGATCTAAGCTAGGAGTTCTTCCTGGTCTCCAACTAGTGCTATATCACCATCCTTTCTCATCATCCTCATTATCAAAAATCCCTCTTTCTCCTCAGTCAGGGAAGCCTGGTCACTCTTCTAAAACCATCAAGAAATGAAACACTTCCATAAGAAAACTGATGGTACTCTGTTCCCTCCTAGGATCCCAGTCTTTACTAATCTCTGGAAGGATTAGATTTAAAATTGGAAGTGACTTTATAAGTGTGAAATGTGGTGTTTTGTTTTGGTTTTTTTGAAACCCTGAGTTTGCCCTTTGTCCTTTAGGAACTTGCTTTGGGGAAAGCCCCAGACTGACCTGACTGACCTTACCTCCTGACTGAACAATAGACTTTGAGATACTTAATGATCCCAGTTTAGATAAGATTAGTAGACAATCAGGCCTTAGGTACCCTTTTTGTTTTAAAAGTTTATTGACATCAATCAGAGACTCCTCCCTGGTAGTGCAGCCCCTGGCTGGAAGCATTTTTTTGTAGCTAGTGTAAAGCATCTGCCTCTTCCTGTCATTCAAGCTAATCAATCATATTTCCCTGCCCTTTGTTCCCCCAAAAGGTATATACAACCCCTAAATTCTGTTACTCTTTAGAGAACCATCTTTGGTCGTACATTCTCTGAGTTCCAGAGTCCCAGAGCTTTGACTCTGTGTGGTATTTAGCTCTTGACTTGGTGTGGTGGCCAAATATTAAGAACTTTTCTCTTATCCTGATTAAAGATTTGGTTTTTATGACAACTTTAGTGGTTCTGTGTTTTTCCAAGTCAACAAAGACTATCGAGTCCAAACCTCTCATTTTACAGATGAGAAAACCAAGGCATGAAGAAGTTAGTTGACTTATTTTGGGTCACATAGTGTCTAAAACTCAGTCCTCCAGAGTCCAAGTTCAGTTCCCTCTCCACTAGATTTGATTAATAGACTGTTGACTGGGAAAAAACACAGAACTATTAAATAGTCAAATTCACTCTTTAATCAAGGGCAAAAGGGGTTCAGTGCTAGTAGGCCTCAACAACAGAGCTTTGCACCACACACCACTGCACAGATTGATCTCTGGCTGCTCTGGTCACTGACCCCTGTGAGTGCCACCACACTAGATGACATCTACAGGGAACAAAAGAATTTGGGGAATCTCTATACCATTTGGGGAATCCAGGGGCAGGGAAAGATGATTGACATTGCTATAGCTACAAGGAAAATGGGAGTGTTCAAACTACACTGACAGGATACAATCCAGTTTGGGAAAGGAATCATAGCTAGAGGCTATTATGTAAGAGAAGGGGCTACTTACAATGGATACTAAAGGATGGTTCCTGCTCAGGTGTGGGTCTTCTTGGGAAAGGGTCTGATACAATAGTGGAGTCTACCTAAAACAGAGAGGGTCCTTAGCATATGCTTAGTCCCACTCAACTAGGATTGTCATTCCCCTGAGGGTCCCCCACTCAGTCTGAAACTGCTAGCCTGGGATTCCCTTCAGGGTAGATTCCCGTGGGAACAGGGAACAAGGACAAGCTTTGGGGTCTCCAACCTATAAACTAGTCCTTAAACTTGGGGTTCATCAGATCCCACTAGGCCACAAGTTTGGGATTCCTGGATTCCATGTTGACAATACTTAACCATTATAGAAGCTTACTAGTCAGATTGTTACAGATCGTATTTTTAGAAACTTTCCCATTTTCTAAAGGCTAGTTTATTTTTCTCAAACTTTAAAATCTTGACTGATCTATTAAGATTGACACACCATGGAGGGAGTTCTAAAGAGTATAAATATATACCAAATACTGTGTACTGTCTATACTACAATCTTCAAACATGAACTGTCAATTATTACTTTTGTCATATATTTCAGCTCTTTTAAGAAAATTGTACCATACTCTTCAAAAGGGTTAATCAACAGATGGTCAAAAAACAAAAGGAGGCAAATATATGACTCAACATTTAAGAGTTCAAATTGCTGAATTGAAGGCAAATGTTACGAAAAGACAAGGGATCATTACAGCATATAAGGAAATTACAGATATAACAGATAAAATGAATGGAAAACAGATGCAATATAATTCCCTGAATCATCCTGTTCCCTCATTAACAGTTATTTATAGGTATTCAGAGCCTCAGGCTCTCAGCTTCTGTGACTCTGCCCAGATGTCCCACTGAGACCTCAGTGCATTTATAATATTATATTCATATACAATGGAAAGTCAGATGGTGTCTATCAGTACATCAGTGGATGAGGTCAGATGAAAGAACTTTGATTGAATCTTTGTTATCTGGTTCTGGAAATCTTCAGAGGACATTACATTAAAATGCTGCTAGAATAAAATGAAGAAGAGGGGAAGAAAAAGAAGGCTATGTCCTCTTTCTCTGCCAACTATCTTTTGTCATCCTGGAATACACTGGATTTGTGCATATTGCCCATATTGTGCTTTTGCCAAAATTAACAGAGTGATCAGTCATAAGATTGACTTTTCAGTCTGAATCATGCAACTGAGTTAGCCCTCAAATTTGATCTCACATATGACTAGACAATTATCTCCAGTTATTATGCTTAATTTTGGTTGGATATTGTGATCTACATGAAGACCCAGAACCCTGGGAAAAGCCTGCTTTCAACCTAGGAAGGAGATCTGATGGAGGAGAAGGAGCATGAGAGTTCCTTTCAAGTAGCTACAAATCTGTCATGTGAAAGGCAGATTAGACTTGCTCTCCTTGATCCTGAAGAGCAAGAAAGTTGGAAATTTCAGTGTCAGGAAAAGAAAATTCCCATCTATTAGAGCTGCCCCAACATGGATGACCTTGGGATGACTTTCCCATCATTTAAAGGTCTTTCAAATGAAGTGTTATGGGGGTAGATGTGTACCCCTGGGGTTCAGGAAGGATACCTTTTGCAAGAATGCAAGACTCCAAAATTTAGCTTAAGAACAAAAAAAGAGATTTATTAATTTAGAAAGTAATGTTGAAAATGGCCAGGAGGATAGCAAGGTGGAACAGCAAGATGGGGAGCAGTTCCCTGGGAGGACAGCATGAATGGAAAGGCTGTTCCCCTGAATGACATCAGTTCTGAGGTTTATATACTTTTTACAACAGATGCTATGCCCTGGTGGGGACATGACTTAGAGTGGTAAGCCCTCAGGCATTTGGTGGGGTGAGGTGGTCATCTGACTAGGGTCTGCCTAGAGGCATAAAGATTCATTTCTTTGTCCATCTTAAGTCTAGAGGACTTTCAAAGGTAGATAGTCATCTCAGGACCCTGGGGGAGAGGGGGTGTCATTGGGTGTTTCCAGGTTCAGAATCATGAGGATGGAAGGGAGCATGGGAGTTTCCCTGATAATAGTTTGCCTGCATTTCTGGGGTACAGTGCCCATGTCAAAAGGATGGATGATCACTTATCAGGGCATGGGAGAAGAGATTTCTGTTTCTGTGTGTTGAACCAGATGCCTCTGAGATCTCTTCCAAGGCTAGAACTCTATGACTCACATAGAACATTTAAAATTTATATGTGTCTATTAAGCATGCCAGATACAAAATTCAGCTACAAATACCCATCTGCTCCAAAGATTTATAGAACATTGACTATAGCATGTCAATTTGAAATCTGGAGACCCCAAGTTTGCCTTTGCCCTATGAGAATTCACCCCAAGGGAGGTCTCAGACTCAGGAGTTTCAAACTAAACAATAGACCTCAAAGCAATTGATAATCACAGCTGAAGTGGGACTAGCAAACCTAATCAAATGTTAAGTACCCTTTTGTCCTGGTAGTTTCTCCCATTGTATCAAAGTCCATATAGCCATTCCACATAGTGCTGACCAGCATATGGGAAGAGGAAGACATGCCCCCAGAACTCAGAGATGCCTCCATCTTAGCCCTATACAAGAACAAAGGTGCATGAGCAGCCTGTGACAACTACAGAGGCATCTCACTACTCTCCACTGCCGGAAAGATCCTCGCCCGTGTTATACTCAACAGACTCCTGTCATCTGTTTCAGAGAAGAACCTGCCTGAATCACAATGTGGCTTCCAACCAGATCGCAGCACCATCGACATGGTCTTCACAGTGAGGCAAATGCAGGAAAAATGCCTTGAGCAGAACCTGAGTCTCTACATTGTCTTCATAGACCTGACAAAGGCGTTCAACACAGTGAAAAGGGAAGCATTGTAGGTGATCCTCAGCAAGCTTGGTTGCCCAGCAAAATTCATCAAACTGATCCAGCTCTTTCATGTCGACATGACAAGGGAAGTCCTGTCTGGTGGAGAGACATCTAATCACTTCAACATCTCCAATGGCGTGAAACAAGGCGGTGTCCTAGCTCTGGTACTCTTCAACCTATTTTTCACCCAAGTATTATGATATGCTGTGATGGATCTAGACCTGGGCATCTACATCAAATACCGACTGGATGGCTCACTATTCGACCTTCGTCGCCTGACCACAAAAACAAAGACAACAGAGAGGCTCATCCTGGAAGCTCTCTTCGCAGATGACTGCTCTCATGGCCCACCAAGAAAATCATCTCCAAACCATTTTGGACAGGTTCTCCACCGCAACAAAACTGTTTGGCCTGACGATCAGCCTCAGCAAAACAGAGGTGCTCTTCCAACCTGCACCAGGGAGGCCAACGAACCAGACGTGCATTACAATCGACGGCACGCAGCTTTCTAACGTCAACACTTTCAAGTACCTGGGCAGCACCATCGCCAACGACGGGTCCCTAGACCACAAGATCAATGCCAGGATCCAAAAGGCCAGCCAGGCACTCGGGCGGCTGGGCTGCAAAGTCCTCCAACACAGAGGTGTAAGCACTGCAACGAAGCTCAAAGTGTACAACGCAGTGGTCCTCAGCTCACTCCTGTACGGTGTGAGACATGGACACTGTACCGGAAGCACATGAAACAGCTGGAGCAATTCCACCAACCCTCCCTCCTGTCAATCATGAGGATCCGATGGCAGGACCGAATCACCAACCAGGAAGTCCTCGACAGAGCCAACTCCACCAGCATCGAAGTCCTGGTCCTCAAGACCCAGCTACGATGGTCTGGACACGTCATCCGCATGGACCCACAGCAAATACCAAGACAGGTATTCTATGGTGAACGGCCAGCTGGACTCGGGAAACAAGGCTGACCAAAGAAAAGATACAAGGATCAGCTAAAGTCCAACCTGAAGTGGGCTGGCATGACACCAAAGCAACTAGAACTCGCTGCCTCAGACAGAAGCAGCTGGCGAACCCACATTCACCATGCTGCCGCCACCTTTGAAGATGAGCGACGTCAACGTCTTGCAGCTGTGTGTGAACGCCAACACCAGGCCACAGCCGCACCTCCCGTAACAACTGGCGTCCCAGGCCCCATGTGCCACAAACTGTGTGCCTCAGCCTTTGGACTCCAAAGCCACATGAGGGTACACCGTAGGTGAAACTGCACAAAGACAATTGTCATTCTCGGTCACCAAGAGACTACTACTACTATCAAAGTCCTCTTCCAGGTAGCCCAACCTTTGGTTGCATCTTTCCCCTTTGTATATGTTGTAAAGCATCAGCCTCTCCCTGATAATCCTGACTTGGTCTTCTCATTTCTTTGTAGCCATTTATAAAGGCAATCAATCATTCTTCCTTGTCCCCAGTTCCCTGGGAGGTATATAAATTCCCCATATTCTTTGGTGCTTCAGAGGATAATCTAGCTTGGCGATCCCCTTTGAGATACTGTTGCCAGAGTGCCAGAGCCTTTGGCTCTATGTGGTTTGAGGTACTTGACTCTGTGTGGCTGCTGTATATTGAACACTATCTATCTCCTGATTAAAGACTTGGTTTTTCTGACTACTTTAGTAGTTCTGTGTTTTTCCCAGGTTAAAAAAACATATCAGCATTTTCCTATCCCAGGCATTTGGTTCTAAATCAGACTCGGGCAATAATTTATTTCAGCCTTTCTCTCTTGACCTTTTAGAAAAGAAATGTACACAATGAAGAATGGCATTCAATCAAGAATGCAGGAATGCCTCATTATTGGGCTATCTGAACAGATCTACTATGTGTAGGTCATCAGTTTGCAAAGATATGGAAAAAAGGAAGTTGCCTTCCTTTCAATAATAGCAGTTTTTAGTGACAGTAATGACAGTCCATGTTTCCAAGAGCAAAGGCAAGATGGGTCCACCTAGAAATTTATAGGCCCCATCTAGCTAAGGAAAAGTTATTAGATAACCTGGTAGAAACCATGGGGATGTAGACTCTAAATGATCACTCTAGTGCAAATATTAATAATATGGAAATAAGTCTTGATCAATGACACAAGTAAAACCCAGTGGAATTGCTTATTGGCTACAGGAGGGAATAGGAGGAGGGAAGGGAAAGAACATGAATCATGTAACCATGGAAAAATATTCTAAATTAATTTAATTAAATAAAATTTTTCAAATAAAAAAAATCATTTTCTGTGCATTTTTGTATATGTTTTTCCATTTGGCCAATTATACTTTTAAAGAAGTTCTTCTCTTTATTGATTTTTATGCCTTTTTTTAACAATTGACTATATAAATGGAGATTTTGAACCTTAGACTTCATTCCCCAAAAGTCCTTGGTATTTCCCAGAATTCCCTATAATCTCTCCTGCGTCTCCACGTTGATGATATCACGATTGGTATTTAACTGGCAGTAATGCCTCTCTCTTTCTCTCTCCCTCTCTCTCTCTCCCTCTCTCTCTCCCTCCCTCCCTCTATCTCTCTCTCTCTCTCTCTCCCTCTCTCTCTCTCTCTCTCTCTCCCTCTCTCTCTCTCTCTTCCCCCCCCCCCCCCTCTCTCCTTGCATGATGTAGCATTAGCAGTGATGGTGGTACAGTGGGGAAAATTTGAAAATGGCTAACCAGCCATGGGTACATGGTTTTTATTTTGTATCCTCTTTATTCCTTGATTTCTAATGATCCTTAATAAACCTCATAAAATATAATATTTTATTATTAGAGATATAATTTGTTTTTTTACAGTTTTTTTGGCAACCACAAGTCAGATGAGAACTTCTCGTTTTTTTTAAGATAGCCTAGATAATTTTTTTAAGCCACATTTCTCCTTCCAAGGCTTTTCACCCACTCCATCCACCCACCCACCCTTGCAAAGCCCCTTCTCCTGATTCAGCTCGCTCCTGCTGCCCGCTCCTGCCTCCAGCCTTCCACTCCTGACCTTCTTGACCCAGATCACTCACCTGGCACCGGCCCTGGCCCCAGCAACTCTACTCCTGATTAGGCCCCAGCCTCCAACCCAGATAACTCGTCCAAACCGAGGCCCAGCCCCAGGATCCAGGCTGCTGGTAGCTGCCACTGTGTCTTTGGAATCACAAACCAGCTAGTAAAAACTGGGGTGTTCTTTTCTTAGGCAACAATTAGCCTCCATGTGGCAGGGAACCTGGAGGGGGGGAGGGAATAAGATGAAGGAAGATACTCTTCATGCTTGATTACAAGCATGGCTTATTCTATGAAAGAGCAGTACATTACCTATTTCAAACAGCTTTCAGCTTTAGGATTTTTTTTTTTTTTTGGTGAATGCACTGCTCCTTTTACTTATCTTACCTGAGATTCAGGGGAGAAATTCATCTCCCTGCAACTCTTTGCCATTTGGGCTTGCCCAGTTTGAGATTCCTAAAATCCATGTTCTCTCTCACTATGGGAGATACCACAGTACTGACAATAGGGATCTGAATTTTTTATGAGTAACCACAAGTACTCTTTTCTGCCTTGTAATTGTGACCAGGGTCCCCTGCACCCCTGTGACCACAAGTATTGGTGTTTGCTAATGCTCCTCCACACCCTGAGACTGTGCCCCTAGACTGCAATTTGTTTCTTCATGTGGGCAATGCAACAAGAGTCTTGCAGCCAAAGCCAGCAAAGGAATTCCTATAATCTCCTTCTGACACCTTTTACTGTCTGTGAAAGCTCCAGAAGCCGTTGCTGCTCATTTAACTGCCCCCAAGGCCTATTGCCTTAGTGGAACCTGCATTAGTGTGCTGCTTTCACTCCACTTCCACCCCAGTTCTCTTGTGCCAACCTTCAAAGTTGTTTTGGCCTGAAGAATTATTTCACATCATCTTTTGGTGGGGTATGGTGCTCCAGAATTCATTTTGAGGTATTATATCATAGTTTTTTGGAAGGTAATTTGGTAGAGATCAGGTGGGTCTGTGTACCTTTCCTACCATATGGTTTCATGCCCTGCCTCAGTCCATTGAATATTTAAACTACCCTCTTTACTTTCTAAGACAAACCTAGGAACTATATGATCACAACTACAAAATACTTCTTATACAAATAAAATCAAATCTAAACTGGAAAAACATTAATTGCTGTAACATGCCAGGCATGGAAGTATGGCTGATGTAGTAAATACTTGATCAGATCAGTTAATGATCAATGTATAGGCAGTTCTAAGGGCAAGAGAATTATTGGGCCTAAGCCACAAAGGCTTTGCCCTCACCTTGTCAAACCTCGTTCCTCTGAAAAGTGCATGTCAGGTGAATCCCCACCTACTCTGAGCTTGTCATTGTCTATGCAACCAGTGTGAATCAACTATGCTTTGTTACGTATTCACTGATCACCTCTCTATCCACAATAAAGCCTGGGGTGAGGCACACAGTTGTCTCTCTTGTTTTCTGCAACCTTGGAATTCTCCCTGCTGTCTCTCTTTATCTTTCCTAGCGCCACTCTTGGCCACGTGCTTTCTATCTCGGAATTCTTATTTCCACGTGTTCTATTATTTCTCATATTTTCCCTTAATTATTTTTCTAAGGAAAATATTATCAGGGACCAGCGCCGCTCCCCATTTAAATTAACTTGTCTGTGTCTCTTTAATTATCACCCATTTTCTCAGACTCCTTGCTCCTTCTCGAGCCCAAACCCACTAAGGAAAACTTTTTATGTAACAGCCGCTGGTCAGCCTGTTTATAATTACTCATGAGTATGTTGAGCCAATAGAATTAAAATGACAATTCTAAGGAGCAGCTAGGTAGCATAATACATAGAGAGTTAGGCCACAAGATGGGAGGTCCTGGGTTCAAATTTGCCCTGACACTTCCTAGCTGTATGACCTTGGACAATTCATTTAATCCTCATTGCCTAGCCTTTAATGTTCTCCTGCCTTGGAATCAATACTTTCCATATTGATTCTAAGATGGAAGGTAAGGGTTTTAAAAAATGACAATTAAAAATTACAATTCTACCTAAATTAATTTACTTATTCAGTGCCATACCAATCAAACTACCCAAAATTATTTCATAGAGTTAGGAAAAAAATAATCCCAAAATTCATCTGGAAGAAAAAAAGACCTAGAATATCAAGGGAAATAATGAAAAAATGTGAACGAAAGAAGCTTTATTGCCCCAGATCTCAAACTCTATTATAAAAGAGCAATCATTAAAACAATCAGGTATTGGCTAAGAAATAGAATAATGGACCAGTGGAATCGATTAGGCACTGAACACATGATGATTACAGTAACCTAGTGTTTGACAAACCCAAAGATCTGAGCTTTCAGGAGAAGAACTCTTTATCTGACAAAAACTGCTAGGAAAACTGGAAAACTGTATGGCAAACATTGGGCATAGACCAACACCTCACATCACATACTGAGGAAAAGGCAAAATAGATACATAATTTAAAAATAAAGGGTTGTACCATAAACAAATTAGGGAAGCACAAAAAAGTTTACCTGTCAGATTCAGGCATGAGGGAAGAATTTAGATCAAAACAAGACATAGAGAACATTATGAGATGTAAAATAGATAACTTCAACTACATTAAATTTAAAAGGTTTTATACAAACAAAATCAATGTAACCTAGATTAAAAAGCTGGGAAAGAATCTTTATAGGTAGTGTCTCTGACAAACATTTTGTTTCACAAACGTACAGAGAAATGAGTCAAATTAATATTTTTCTCTTAGGCATATTTATTATAATTTATATTAAATTATATGTATTACATTATGGATATGTAACATTATACATAAAATAAATATACTTTTCAATGTAATTGGGGAATATTTAATAAATATAATTTTAAAAAGAATACAAAGCATTTCCCAATTGGCAAATGGTCAAAGGATATGAAGGGGCACTTGTCAAATGACAAAATTAAAACTATCTTTAGTCATATGAAAAAATGCTACAAATCACTATTAATTAGAGAAATGCAAATTAAAACAATTCTAAGCTCTGTTTACTTATCTGTGTAAACTTGAGAAATGACAACCTTCCTGGGGTCTCACTTTACACATTAAAAATTATTTATTTAGAATTAAAAAAAAACAATTTTAAGGTACCAGCTCACATCCACCAGACTAGTTAACATGACCAAAAAGGAAAATAATAAGTGTTGGAGAGGATATAGAAAAATTGGGACACTAATACACTGTTGGTGGAACTATGAACTGATATAACCATTCTGGAGAACAAACTGGAACCATTCCCAAAGAAAGGCCATCAAACTATACATATTCTTTGACCACTACTAGATACCACTACTAGATATTTATCTCAAAGAGATTAAAGATAAGAAGAAAGAACCTACCTGTACAAAAATGTTTATAGCAGCTTTTCTTGATGGCAAAGAACTAGAAACTTAAGGGATGTTCATCATTTGGGGAATGGCTGAACAAGTTGTGATATATGACCATAATGGAATATTATTGTGCCATAAGAAATGACAAGCAAAATAATAACCAAAAAAAAGAAAAGAAAAACAGGGAAGACTTATATGAAGTGATACAAAGAGAAGTGAGCAGAACTAGGAGAATGTTGTACACAGCAACAATAGTAATAATGAAGATTGACTGTGAATGACTTAACTATTATCAACAAGGAAAGGAAGGTCTAATTACTCAAATTTAAAGGAGTTAAATCAATTGTTCAAAAAAAATCAAGCCATCCCATATTCGATAAATGGGTAAGGGACACGAATAGACAATTTTCATATAAAGAAATCAAAACTATCTCTTATAATTAGAAAAATGCAAATCAAAACAACTCTAAGGTACCACCTCACACCTAGCAGATTGGCTAACATGACAGCAAAGGAAAGCAATAAATGTTGGAGGAGATGTGACAAAATTGGGACATTAATGCATTGCTGGTGGAGTTGTGAATGGATCCAATCATTCTGGAGGTCAATTTGGAACTATGCCCAAAGGGCGATAAAAGAATGTCTGCCCTTTGATCCAGCCATAGCACTGCTGGGTTTGTACCCCAAACAGACAATAGAGAAAAATACATGTACAAAAATATTCATAGCTGTGCTCTTTGTAGTGGCAAAAAACTGGAAAATATGGGAATGTCCTTCAATTGGGGGAATGGCTGAGCAAATTGTGGTATATGTTGGTGATGGAGTACTATTTTGCTAAAAGGAATAATAAAGTGGAGGAATTCCATGGAGACTGGAACAACCTCCAGGAAGTGATGCAGAGTAAGAAGAGCAGAACCAGGAGAATAATGTACACAGAGACTGGTACACTGTGGTACAATCGAATGTAATGGACTTCTCTACTAGCAGCAATGCAATGCCTCCAGGACAATTCTGAGGGACTTATGAGAAAGAACAGTATCTATCTCTAGAGGAAGAACTGTGGGAGTAGAAACACAGAAGAAAAACAACTGCTTGATTACATGAGTTGATGGGGATATGATTGGGGATGTAGACTCTAAATGATCAACCTAGTGCAAATATCAATAATATGGAAATAGGTCTTGACCAATGTCTAACCCAGTGGAATTGCTTGTTGACTACAGCAGGGGGGTGGGAGGAGGAGAGGGAAAGGGCATGAATCATATAACCATGGGAAAATATTCTAAATTAATTAATTAAATAAACTTTTTTTTAAAAGGAATAAAAAACAAGGAAAGGATCCAAGACAACTCCAAGGAACTCATGATGAAAAAGGATATCCACCAACATAGAAGGAACAGAGGCTAAATGCAGATTGAAACATAGCATTCTTCACTTTATTTCCTCCATGAATTTTTCTCTAATTTAAACAATATGTGCCTTGTTTCACAAGATGGCAAACATGGAAATATGTATTACATGATAATATACATATAACTTATATTACTTGCCATCTTGGAAAGGAAGGGAGACCATGGGTTGCAAAATGTTAGAAAATGAATATTTAAAATTATAATGGCATGTGATCTGGAAAAATTTAAATTACCTTCTTAAAACTCACTCATCTGTTTACCACCTGTTTGTTCTTTTCCCATCACCCCCTCTCCCAATCAGTATGAATTTCCTGGGATGGAGATAAGAAAAATAGAAGAGTAGAAAACCCTCCCTCAATGGTATACCAAACACAAAGTAGAGTGAACGAATATAGGGAGAAGGTGAGGTATCTGAGTGGTTTTGAGAGTGTGATAGATAATCTATCTGGAGAAAACTCCAGAGGCATGCAAAAAAGGAAAGAGACAGAATCAGAATCTCCCATTGCATTGTAGCTGGTCGTGATCTGTATGGAAAAGTAGAGAGGAACATACTAAAGACCCATAACCGTCTCTTTACATAACGTCATTTGATTTTATTTTGTTTGTCACCTCTCCTAAAAAGCAGTGAGAGGGCACAGTGGATGGACTGTCAGCCAGGAGTCAGGAAGACGCATCTTCCCAAGTTCAGATCTGGCCTTAGACACTTCTTAGCTATGCAGCCTTAGGTGCACTGCCCGCCTCTGGTTGTTTGAGTTTCCTCCTCTGTATAATGAGCTACAGAAGGAAATGGCAAACTATTCCAGTGTCTTTGCCAAGAAAACCCCAAATAGTGTCACAAAGAGTTGGGCCTGACTGAAGTAGCTGAACAACAACAAAAGCTCCCCTAAATATCCCGTAAACTACGTCCTGGGTTTCTGCTTGGTTCCCTTAGTTATGGGTGTGGTTTCGGGGTTTTGTTTGTTTGTTTGGGGTGCCTTTTTATATGTGGAGTAGCATTAACAAAATTGTTGAAAATGTTCACATTTAATGCCTACTGAACATACATGTCATCATCATCATAGCAATAAAATTTGTGATTATATTAGATGTTGTTATTGTGTTATATTTATGTGTTCATTAGACATATCGAATATATACACATGATCACTGATATTCTTGACAAGTAATAAGGATTTTCTAAGTGCTCATTCATGTTAAGAAATGTGCTGAGCACGGAGGATACGAGACAGGCAAAACAGCCCCTGCCCTCAAGGATGGCAACGCCTAAAGTGGGTGACCACATGCCACCAGCTGAGTACAGAAGGGTTCCATGCAGGATAGCCTGGGGAGCAGCCCAGAAGGAGAGGTCAGGAAAGGCTTCTTTGGTTTGAGCTAGGGGAGACTTTAGCTGGGATTCTAAGGAGGCCACAGTGAAAGGAACCCAGGGATGAGGAGCAAAGATGGTGGGCAGAGGGCGCAGCCGGTGAAGTACAGAAAGCCATGAGACGTAGACCTCTCCAGAGGAGAGCAAGGAAGCCACGGTCCCGGTCCGGCAAAGTACGCGGAGGGGAGAGAGGGGCGAGAAGCCTGGAAAGACGGAGAGGCATTCTGTTATGAAGGGCTTCAAAAGGCAAGCGAGGCACTTTATACTGTATTCTGGGGTGCTAAGGAGCCACTGGAGTTTGGTTGATGGGGGAGATAAATGGTCAGACCTAAATTTCGAAAAGCCAAATTTGATGATTGAGGAAAGGATTGAACTGGAGTAGGAAGAGAGTTAAGGCGGGACGGTCAGCCAGCAGATTATTGCAGTAGTCCAGGCACGAGGTGATGAGAGCCTTCCTGGGGTAGTGGCAGTGTTAGAGGGGCTGTTATGAAAGTAGAATCGGCAGGACGGGGCAGCTAGATTGGACATGGGGAGCTGAGACCCAGGAGACCTGCTTGGGTGACTGGGAAGCTTCTGGTTACCCTCCACAGAGATGGGAAAGGAAGGAAGAAGGGATGGGAGGTCTGGGTCAATTTGGAGTTAAGGTACCTACAGGATATTTGGCAAGTGTTTGCATAGCATTTCATGGTGAGCAGAGGAATGCACACGTGTTGTGCCGCATGCCAATGTACACAAGAAGAAGGGCATGGGCACGTGTGTGTGGTCTATGGACCAATGCAAGGGAGCCTTGAAGCAACATGGGGATTCTAAGCGGCAGCGGGGAGAGGGGCCACCCTTGGGTACAGTAAAAGATAAGGATGACTCTTTTACTGGTTGCTGATATGGATACGCACGCATCTTTTGTAATAGGACCCATGCTATAAATGCACTCAAGTCAAACAGTGCGAGTGCTTAATGCCAAGCCAAAGGGAGGCACTAGCTGGCACCGGTCAAAGACCAGTTTAAAAGACACGTTTTGCACCAGCCTAAGAGCGGCCCCAAGGAGCAAGGATAAAGAGCAAAGGTGCTTCCGGTAGAACATGTTGCACTGACCAGTCAGCAGGAACAGCCCCAGGGGACCCGAGTGCATTCTGCAATAGAAACAAAGATGGGCCATTTTTTAAGTTACTAGAAACCCGATTCCCTGATGAATTCCTATTCAGCGAATTTTACAGGCAAACTATCCAACCTCCCATTTCACGTTTCATGGGATTGTAATGAATACATGTCCTATTTGCTCATATAACGACCCCAATGCAACCTGTGCTCAGGAGGCTGGGTCCTGTACCCTTTGCACTCAGCTCTGAGCCCAAGCAGCCATGCCGACTCAGTTTAAAACTGGGAGAGGCCAACTCAGCCTCCTCTCCCAGAGCTCCAGGGGAAAATACTTAAATCCAAAGCACAAGCTGCTATCTATTGTTATTCAGTCATTTCAATCATGTCTGACTCTTCCTGATTCCATTTGAGTTTTCTTGCCAAAGACACAGGAAAGGTTTGCCATTTCCTTCTTCAGCTCCCTTGACAGATGAGGAAACTGAGGCAAATAGGGTGAAATGACTTGCCCAAGGTCACACAAGCAGTAAGTGTCTGAGGCCAGATTTGAACTCACAAAGATGAGTCTTCCTGAGTCCAGGGCTGGCTGCCTTAGTGTCAAGGGACTCCTCAAAAGAGAGATGGGAGTAAAAAGATATTCAATGTTATTTATTTCCTGCCCACAAAAGAAATTCTAAAAAGCACACACATTCACAGTACTTATTGATGCTGGCTTAAAGGAGGACATGATGCCTTTAACTATTCTTACCCTCTTGCAAGAGGCTGAGAGAAACATCAGAGCATGAAGCTCCTTTTAGGAACGCTGAAAGGCAATATATATGCCCCACTGCATCTGACTGATCTCTTCTGGCAAGCCAGCCCGTCCACCTGGATCTTCTCCAAGCTCTGTAGTAGATGGGAATGTCAAAAGGGCGCCCCTCGCAGCAGTCAGCACCAAGGCTAGAACCGTCCATCTCAGGATCGGGAGAGAGGAGAGGCAGCGAGGTCTGGACAACCAGCCACACTTGCCCAAGCTGGACATTTGCTTTAGTCGTCACGTGTTCAAGGGCTACCAGGGCTGGAAAAGGGACCGAATTCCCCCCAGCCCACACAAAAGAGTTACTCCTGGAGGGGTGAAGCAAGATGCAGAAATTGGTTCTCGTTTTTCATTGAGGAAGGGCCAAGGGACCACTGAGTGTTTGCTGTGTCGTTCCAAACGTCTCATTTTAAAGTTGGAGAAAATGAGGCTCGGTAAAGGTTAGGAGCCTCTGAAATGAAGACATAATTGAAAGAAATTCATCAGCTAAGTGAAGGGAGGAGGAAAAGATTAAATTCATTTTGAAAAGCCCGGCTGGTCTCTTTTCATTCCTCCTGAGGGGGCCTTGCCCTCAGTGGCACAGGGAACCAGGGCAAACCTGGGTGTGAACTCTCCTGCAGACCCTTACGAGCTATGCGATCCTAGGCAGGTCTCTTAACTTCTCAGCTTTGGCTTCCTCCCCCATAACATGGAGATATAATAATAGAACCCACCTCACAGGGCTGTCCTTGGAATCAGATACAATCATCCATGTAAAATGATCTGCAAACCCTAAAACACTGCGTAAATACTAGTTGTTATCAACTTACTAAATGAGGTTTTTAAACATTTCAATAAGAGGGACTTGGGTGAGAAGGAAGGTCAATGAGATACTCTAGAGTTGGTTTGGGGGACAAGCAATAAGTTAACTCTGGGAGGGAGTCGTCTTCGCCAACAGGTTCCTATTGGGCTGGATCCATTAAAATCAGCTTCTGTCTAAAGATGAAGGATAGGGGGCAGCTGGGTAGCTCAGTGGATTGAGAACCAGGCCTAGAGATGGGAGGTCCTAGGTTCAAATCCGGCCTCAGCCACTTCCTAGCTGTGTGACCCTGGGCAAGTCACTTGACCCCCATGGCCTAGCCCTTACCACTCTTCTGCCTTGGAGCCAATACACAGTATTGACTCCAAGACGGAAGGTAAGGGTTTAAAAAAAAAAAAGATGAAGGATAAACTTTATAGGTTTTGGAGACATCATCGACTCTATTTTCCTGAGCCAAGAAGATAGGGCTCAGTTCTAGCATTTTTTAGATACCTTAATTATGTCTGTTCTATGTTTAGGACATATTCTCAATACTCCCCCTTTTCTCCCTTTCCTTTTCCTTCTCCCCCCTCCTACCCATTCTGACTCCCCATTTCCTCTCCCCCCAAAATCATTTAGGAACAAAACATTGGTCTATATCATTCAGATTTAAGTGAGAAACGTTACACTCGGTATATAAATCTCTGGACTCAATGAAATTAGAGAATTATTTAATCTTAGAATCCAAAGGAACTGGTGACCCTGAGCAACAAACCACCTTGGAGACCCCCAACCAAGCATCATCTAGATGTCTGTCTCCATTGCCCCCTTTCCTCCCCTACAAATTGAAAGGATTCATCTTCATAGCCTCTGTTGCTCCTTCTCTCTAAAACTATGACTTCTTGTTCAAAGTAACATCATTGGTCTAGGTAATTCACAAATGAGTGTCATGTGACTATATTTTTATTGTCTGTGATCAGAAGGATGGTTTTCATGACAATTAAGCCACAGGAGCCCATCACTTTGCCTTAGTCTGCACTGCCATCTACTGATGAAAGGAGAAACTTCCATTCTGTTTCATATCCTTGCTTCCTTACCAGTCTATCAACCAAAGAGAGATCAATAGATAAATAAATGGATGATGGCTAGATGCATGGATGGATGGCAGAGATGGATACATAAATTGATGGAGATAGAGGAAAATATACACAACAGAGAGGAAAATTGATTTGAATGTTGTATCATTTGATTATTAATATCAATTTGTAATATTCCCCTCTCTTTCAAAAGGCCATTTCTTTTTTTTTCTTTTTTTTCTTTTTTTTTCTTTTTTTAAATATATTTTATTTGATCATTTCCAAGCATTATTCGTTAAAGACATAGATCATTTTCTTTTCCTCCCCCCCCCACCCCCCATAGCCGACGCGTAAGTCCACTGGGCATTAGATGTTTTCTTGATTTGAACCCATTGCTTTGTTGATAGTATTTGCATTAGAGTGTTCATTTAAAGTCTATCCTCTGTCATGTCCCCTCAACCTCTGTATTCAGGCAGTTGCTTTTTCTCGGTGTTTCCACTCCCATAGTTTATCCTTTGCTTATGAATGGTGTTTTTTTTCTCCTGGATCCCTGAAAGTTGTTCAGGGACATTACACCGCCACTAATGGAGAAGTCCATTACGTTCGATTATACCACAGTGTATTAGTCTCTGTGTACAATGTTCTCCTGGTTCTGCTCCTCTCGCTCTGCATCACTTCCTGGAGGTTGTTCCAGTCTCCATGGAACTTCTCCACTTTATTATTCTCAAAAGGCCATTTCTTATACTAATGTTTTTTAAAGTGCCTTTCTCCAGCCAGTCCTAGGGATGTCATTGCATTCACCTTCTAATGAAGATACATGTAAATAAATAAGAAAACCCAACATATATACAAGATAAACAATACTGAATGGTGGTTGCTAGTCTAGGTCCCATATCATGAATCCTGATCCTACTCTCTCCTTCTTAAGACCATAACTTTCCATGTCTCTTCGTGCCTCACTCCTCCTAAATCTATTAGTTTTCCTTATCCTGATCTCCAATCCTTCTGTGCCTCAGTGCTTTCCCAGGCCATCCCACTCAGTGTTACCTTACTTTCCTCTCTTCCCAAGCTCTAGCATACTATTAAACATATCACCTATAAGCTGTCCACACAAATCCCTTGTCCCCTTGTCCCATCACCACGCATGCCTCGCCAAACACTCTGTCTAGGTTATCTCACAACCCACCTTCTCTGCTTCTATTCATATGAGCAAATAATGCTGGGGGGGGGGGGGGGGAGTCATGAACCTCGCTGTGCCTGAAATAAAGTTGTTATCGAATCTCACTTGAGCCCTCACTGAGCAAGGTCATCCTTTTATTCTTCCTTCATTATCTAACAGTGCTCAGTAACTTTTCCCTTCTCTCCTCAAACCTTTCTTCCTCTCCCTCTCCTCAGAGGATCTGATCTCATATATTTTATGGAAACAATAGAAGACATGTCCTAAGCTCCTTCTCCTCTCCTAGTCTCTACCTCCAAATTTGTCATCATCATCCATTGCCTTCTCTTTTTCACTAGTGTTCAACCTAAGCCTTCTCCTCTTCAAAGACAATCCCCCTTCTGTGGCAAAACTGGGGCATTAATGCATTGCTGGTGGAGTTGTGAATGGATCCAACCATTCTGGAGGGCAATTTGGAAATGCCCAAAGGAATTGATGCAGAGTGAGAGAAGCAGAACCAGGAGAACATTGTACACAGAGACAGATACACTGTGGCACAATCGAATGTAATAGACTTCTCTATTAGCAGCAATGCAGTGATCCAGGACAATTCTGAGAGATTTATGGGGAAAAATGCTCTCCACCTCTAGAGAAAGAACTGTGGGAGCAGAAATGCAGAAGAAAAACAACTGTTTGATCACATGGGTCGAGGGGATATGATTGGGGGTATAGGCTCTACAGGATCACCCTAGTGTAAATATTAATAATATGGAAATAGGTCTTGATCAAGGACACATGTAAAACCCAGTGGAATTGCTTGTTGGCTATGGGAAAGGATTGGAAGGAGCGGAGGGAAAGGACATGCATCATGTAACCATGGGAAAATATTCTAAATCAATTAATTAAATAAAATTTTTCAAAGAAAAAAAAAACAAAGACAACTCCTCTTATAAATGTGATCACCTCAGTGGCTCTGTGCTCTAGGAGTTACGTAGTCGAGGCAGAGCCGTAAGGGTTAAAGCCTCCTCTTCTCCCCTCTTGGGCTGCATAGTCAAGGTCATGGGTTGAACTGTGTATGACCTGCCCAGCTGCATGCTCAAGGTTGGAATAGTCAGTCGAGGGAGGTTTGATAAACACTGTGGGAAACTGTGAGAGCCTTGTTTCTCTGCCCTTTTTTGGAATCCTTTCGGTTCCTCCTTGTGCCTGGCAGGTAACGTCATGAATTCCTATGAAGTTGCCCAATTATTGGTTCCTGCTGTTGCTGGGCTATAACGTCATATCTTCCTGTGATCTTAATCTATATATGCTTTGTTTGAACTCAATAAAGGGTCGCTATGCATTTCATAGAGTGTCCATTTGTTACTCTTCATTTCGTTACCCCAAGTAAGGTCACACAGGGCTGGTCGACCCTGGAGCTGAGCCTTACAGAGTTAGAGTGATGGACTGGACCTAACTTCAAATCCCCCCTCAGACACATAAAAGCTGTGTGATTCTGGACAAGTCAAGTAGCCTCTCTTGGTCTCAGGCTCCTCCTATGTAAAATGACAATAATAATAGTCCCTACTTCATAGAATGTTTCAGAAAACTGAAGGAGGTAATGCATGTAAAGCTTTTTGCAAACCCTAAAATTCTGTGTAAATGCTGACCATTATTATCTGATCTCGTCCCATAGATTTACTCATTAGCAATCCACTGTCTACACTTTTCTATATCTACTAGCTCCTTCCCTAATGCCTACAAACACACCCTAAGGGTCCCGTATTCCTCAAAATCTCTCTAATTATCTCCTAACTTTCCCCTCACATTTATGATGAAACTCCTCGGGAAAAGCTGTTGACAGCCTGTGTGATCCTCTTCCTCCCCTCCATCACCTGGTAGCCTGGCTTCCAGCTTCACCCTTCAATCATAACTGTTCTCCAAAGGTACCAGTGATCCCTCAAGGGACAGAGCGACTGCTAGAATGTGTTAGTGGTGCGTTTATCCACCTTCATCTCATTTGCTGGTTTTCTGATATTTCTGACCACAATGAGCTGTAACAGATCAGCCAGCTGGGTAATCTTAGACATATCCCTTGAGACCTGTAAAGTACTAAGTATCAACTCCAAGGCAGAAGAACAGCAAGGGCTAGAAAAGAGGTGTTAAGTGACTTGCCCAGAATGGCACAGTGTGTACCTGGGAATGATCAGAAGCAAAGAAAATTTGAAATTTGAAGAAATGCTTCAGAAGATGACCTCATGAGACCTGGGGGGATGGGATGGAATTTCAGCCAGGCTCAAAAGCAGTTGGAGGAGAAAACCCAAGGTTCTTCTTGTCTTGGGCTCTCTGGGAGCCGAGAGGGAGAATTACTTGACTGTTAAAATACCCAAATCTCTCAATCCTGTTATCTGAGCAGAAGAAAGAAGCTCTCATTTCTCAACTGAAGACAATCTTTGGGGAAAAGACTCTCTTTTTCCCTTAGGGGAACCCAGAGCTTATTTCTGAAGAAGATTCCTTAGTCAGACCCTCAAGAGCTTTATAGGGAAGAAATCTTAGGGACTTCTTCTTCCCCCTGTCTTTTTCCATTACCCTTTCAATAACCTTATACCCAAATAAACTCAACATCTTGACTTATAATAGAACTTGAATCAGAGTTCATGTGTTAGGAGGGGAACTTCAAACCCATCATTTCAAAAAGGAAGCTGAGGGAAAATCTAACTTGCCCTTTACTCTAGTCTGACTCCATTTTTGAATAGCACAGCTTGGGGAAAGGGGGAGGAAGTGCCATGTTGTATTCAATCCCCAAATAGCTGAACATTGGTTCCTCTTCTTTAAAGTCCCCCTCGATAAATCAATTTTGGCCCCCCAGGAAAAAGCCAGAATCCATCCCAGGAAACTGGAAGGAGGGTTGTCACTTGGAATCCCGAAACAAGGGTAGCCATTTTGAAGGGTGAGGGACAGAGGAGTTTTTGAGAGGAAAACACAATGATGCAAATATTTTTCTGGGCATCTGTGCTCATGGCACTAATTATGTACTGGGCATATTGTGTCATTTACAACACGGTAACATCAGTGATGATGGATACGGTGGAACTTATTGCAAATTCTGCATCATTTATTACCGTGATACCATTCTCCAACTCAGTAGTTTGGCAGGCGGTGACCCAAATCTACATGATCCTAATGGCTACCATTCAAACCTTATCTGAGATCTGTTTTGAGGATGCTGTCACAAGAAAGTCTGCACAAATACTAGTTTTAGATAGCAAACTGGAAGACCTTGTAAAGAAAATGTGCAATGACTACCTGGCAAACAAAGATAAGGACAATGTTAGGGAGATGGCTGAAACAAATAAGGTTAAGGACAAAGTTAATTCAGGAAATGACAGACGAAATCAATGACACTACAGTTATGGAAAAGGTTTCTGATAACACTAAGGACAACAGAGGTCCCAGGGGCTCACCAAATCACATTTGAACCCAGGGCCTCCAGTCTCCAGGCCTGGCTTCCTATCCACTGAGCCACCTAAACCAAATAGAGTATAAAAATGTTTTACCACCAGATGGTGTTATAGCTGCCTGTAAATAGTCTACTCCCTCACAGCTCACCATTTGGACTCTCCTAATTATGCACTGGCCAACTAACAGGAAATTTAATGGTAGGATGAACTGGAATATACCTCAGAGAGAAAATAACTCTTTTTAACCCAGTCGACCCCCAAATACTCTAAGATAACAATTACCCACCTCAAAAAAAAATACTCATTAGATTCAACAATTCATTGCTTTTTTTTAAGTTATTTTATTTTGCCAATTACATGTAACATTAAATTTCCACACGAGTTTTCCAAAAGTATATAATCCAAATTGTCTCCTGCCTTCTCTTCCCTCCCCCTTCCTGGAGCTGGCAAGCAATTCAATATGGATTATACATGTATAATCATGCAAAATATGTTTCCATATCATTCATTATTATAAAAGAATAATCATATAAAACCAAAAATTGAAATAAACTAAAGTAACAAATCAAATATTTTGACCTGGATTCTGACTCCTTCTCTAGAGGTGGACAGCATTCTTTTCATAAGTCCCTCAGAATTGTCCTAGATCATTATATTGCTGAGAGTAGCCAAGTCTGTCACATTTGATCATTCCACAACATTTCAGGCACTACACTATGTACAATGTTCTCTTGGTTTACTCTGCATCAGTTCACGTAGGTCTTTCCAGTTCTTTCTGAAATCCTCCAGTTCATCATTCCTTACAGCCCATAGTATTCCATCACCATCATAGACTGCATTTCCAATTCTTTGCCACTACAAAAAGGGCTGCTATGAATATTTTTGTACAAGGTGGTTCTTTCCCCTCTTTTTAATCTCTTTGGGATACAGATTCAATCAAAAGATATGCATTGTTTTATAGCCAATTTGGGCATAGTACCAAATTGCCCTCCAGAACTGGTGGATCAGTTTAGCACTCCACCATCAATGCATTAGTGTTCCAGATTTGCTACATGCCTTCCAACATTCATAATTTTCCTTTATTGTCATATTCACCAGTCTGATTGGTGTGAGGTCAACAATTCATTGTTAATAGTCATACAATTTATTAAAGCAATCAGATATGAGATACTCAGATAAAACCAAAAACTTCCAAATAATAAGCTTTCCGGGGATATATCTTGGACTAATTCCATTTTCTTCCCTTTACCCTCTACTTTCATCTCTCCTCCTACATGACCTAGACAAAAGGGAAAGCAGAGGAAGTGGTAACAGAGATCACTTTGCCCTGTGCAAGTCCTGAAACACAGGGACTTCTCTCCTCTTAGTTCTGATTCCCCACCACTTCTCCAGAATTAGGACCAGCCCTGCAACCCTGGCCTCTCTTGTCTCATTCTCTTGATGCCATAACTTCAGAATATGGATAGCTTATGCTTTCTGCATTTCTCCAAGTGGTCCTAATCAGTAGCTACTTGTCCCCATCACTCTGATGGCAGCCAGGAAGTCCAAATCTGAGCTGAGAAAGAAAGTAAACAAACCCTGAATTTCACAGGCCCTGTTCTCTCTCAGAGAGAACATTCTTATTCTTCACCAGAATGTCTGTGGAGAAAGACAGTTTCCACTGTCATCTTTGTATCCCAAAGAGAATTGGACAAGTCTTACTTCTAGGTGACACAGTAGATAAAGCACCAGTCCAGAAGAAGGACTCATCTTCCTAAATTCAAATCTTCCCTCAGATGCTATGTGACCTTGGGTAAGTAACCTCACCCTGTTTGCCTCAGTTTCCTCATCTGTAAAGTGAACTGGAGAAATAAATGGCAAAACTCTCTAAAGAAAACTACAAATAGGGTCATGAAGAATCAGAAATGAAATGACTGAACAATAACAACACCTCTAGACAAGTGTCTTATAAATTCTATTCTCTCTATCTCCATCTTTTTCCTAGGACTTTCACCAAGGTGAAATAGGTGAGGAAGTACCAGCTACATACAAAGCTACTAAGCACCAGAACAAGACTAGAGAAATAGATCAATGGATTGGAACACAGAACCTAGAAACAGGATGGGATGAACCTAAAAGATTTGGTTTGAATAAAAATCGCACTTTAAAAAAATTAATTTGGGTACTTCTTGGCTAAGTCACTCTAGGCAAGTCACTTAACCCCCATTGCCTAGCCCTTACCACTTTTCTGCCTTGGAATCAATACTCAGTATTGATCCTAAGACAGAAGGTAAGGGTTTTTTATTTAATCATTGGGCAATGGAATTATTGTTTGATTGTTTGCTAGGAAAATTAGACTGCTAAGGACAAATATATGTATATATTTGGAGCTACATTTCCAAGAATTAGATCCCCCCCCATCCTCATAATAGGGCAAACATATACCAAAATGTCCACCTAATCCTAGTCCAAATAAGGGTTAGGCTAGTTTCTCCCTAAAAGATAACAAATCCAGGACTCAATTAGCACCAGGGTGAGGCAAGGCTCAACCTATGACTCCCTTGAGTCACCTGTTAGTCATCTAAAGACATAAAAAAGGTCCACCTACTTCAAGTCAGGGTCCTCCAGTCTTGGCAAATATTCCAAGAGTAGCACTTCACCACACTTTGTCCTGCTCAATGGGTCCATTACCATATAGAGATTGGGGGAGGAGGGAGTCTAAAGGGTAAAGATTTCCCCTTTAGTATATCTTCAGACTTTTGCTTCAACCACCAACTAAGATGATTCTCCATGGCCAAAAGGAAGGCTCCTTCCATCTTGTGGCCCAAAGGCAGTGTTATTCTTTTAAAAATAATTCAATAAAAATACAAAAAAGAGAAAAGAAAAAAGAATTTTTGGCTCCTCAGTCAGTGGAGATGAGGGATGGTTTTTGTAAGTCAAGCAAACAGAAGAGATCATGATACAAAGGTGAGGAATATAGCTATAGCAAGACAAGGATTTTTTTCAGTCCATGAGCATTTATAAAACTCTTTCTGCATGCCGTAGTAATACATGCAGTAATTCACCGAATTTAACATTGAGGAATCAAAGGCAGACAAACAATCTCTGTCCTGGAGAAGCTCACATTCTAATGGGGAAAATAAAATGCATATATACAAGATATATATACAGTGTACATAAGATATATATATATAGATATACAGATACAGATACAGTGTACATAAGATGATAGATAGATAGATAGATAGATAGATAGATAGATAGATAGATAGATAGATAGATAGATAGATAGATATACAGATACAGATACAGATACAGTGTACATAAAGGCAACAGAGGTAATGGAGGAGAAGCAGAAAGGGGATGACCAGGAACGCCTCTTGCTGAAGGAGGCTTTTGATCAGTCTTGATGGGAGCCACCAAATCTAAGAGACGAAGAGTAGGAGAACATAGATCCCAGGCTTAGGCAATGGCCATTACAAAGGCAGGCTATGGTATGTTATGTGCAAAGAACAGGTGGTCCAGTGTGGCTGGGTCATAGAAGACGTTCTTTAGGGCAGGAAAGGACCGGACTGTGAAGGGCTTCTTTAAGTGCTATCCAGAGGACTTTTTATTTGGGCCTGGAGGTGATAAGGAGGTTCTAAATAGGGTGGCAGGTCAGACCCACACTTGAAGAATACACTTTGATTGCTGAGTAGAAGGAGATTTGGGTGAAGAGAGCCTTGCGGTAGGGTAAACTAGATAAGGATCTATTGCAATGCCTGGGGGAGAGGTGATGAGAGTGTACAAGGATGGTGACTTCACATGGCTGGAGAGAAGAGGCATTCAGAACTATCATCAAGGTAAATGTGTCATGATTTGACAACAGATTGAATAAATGGGGATTATAATGGAGGAGGGAAGTAGGGAGAGAGTGAATGGATGATTTCCTCTCCTCTATTACTAATGGGGAGAGATAAACCAGATATTGTCTTCCCTGGAAGGATGTGACTCCATCCAGTAAGATGTTTAAAGGGGAGCAGTGAGGGCTGTAGATGGATATGTACCAGGTTAACTTAGTAAAAGAGGCACTATGTCCCCCTCAGAGGAGCTCAGGGCCCCTGAGGCTAATCTAGCTCAATGAGGCAAGATGTTCCCTCACTCATCCGCTTCCCACAGGCTCTTTCGCTGACAGACTCCAGGGGTTTAGATATGACACCAACTGGCAAGGAGCGATGACAAATATTCCTTAGTCAGTAGTACTGTGCCACAGGGGTTCAGACTCAGATCCCCCCACTGGGAAAGCCTGAGAACCCTCAGGTCTGGGTAATCACCTGACAGAGGACAGGATTTCAGCTTGAAAGTCTGTCTCAAACTATTGATCCTAATCCACTAATTTGTTATCTAAAGTCAGGCCCAACCAGGACTTAAAGATTTCAGACTTAATTTATTTAGATGTCAACAGAGGAGGGTGATGGCAGAGGAATGGGGAAAAAAGGGCAAGTGGGTGAAGGTCAGCCCTACGGTCTGCCCCCTTACAGATTGGTCTTTCAGAGCCTGGAGGCCAGAGGCTCCTAGACCTTGACCCCCTTCTTAACCAACTGTTTCTTATCCCTAATTTATGGTCTAAGTCCTAACGCTGAGTTCAAGGGATGAGTAAGGGAGAGAGATCCAAGGGAATGGATTAGGTGGCTCTGGTCAGAGTGAGTCCAACAAAATCCCTGTTGAGAATCATATAGTTGTTGATTGAGTCTCAGTGGAGGTATTGAGGGTCTCTAGACGGAGTCAGGTCCCAACTGGTAGAGAAATCTGCTTGAACTCTTTCTCAGCTTCTGGAAAAGGCTCCTTCTCCTTCCCTTCCAAGGCTGGAAGCCCTTGGCCATTGGCTTCAGAGTTTTCTCTCTAGCTTTCAGAACTCCCAGGATTCTCTTGCCCTTCCCCCACTGCTCCTCAGGCTGAACTGTCAATCAAACTGGCTTCTCATCTCTCTTCCTTACTTTGCAGGATGTGTGGGGAAAAGGACTTGAGAGGACACCAAGTTTTCAAAGCTAGTTGACTAGAAAGATGGCCCTTAGAGAGTAACACGAAATCTAAAGACAGGGGACTATTTGTAGAGAACAATACTGACTTCTATGTTGGATATGTTGAATTTGGAATTTCTTCTGGAAATTCAATTTAAGATGTGTCAAAGGTGATGAAGACTGAGAGGAAGCCTTGGAAGACTACTATGGTTAGTCCAAGTAACTTATATAATCCAGCAAAAGAGGAAAAGGGCATGAATAAGTAATTATCAAGAGAAGAAATCCAAACTATCAACAACCAATTAAAAATGCTCCAAATCACTGATAACAAAAGAAAGGGAAATTAAGACAACTCTGAGTTTATGCTTCACAACCATCTGATTAACAAGTGGAGTTCTAGTAGGAAAGGAACGGTAATGCCTTGATAATGAACCTAAGAATTGAATTGGTTCAACTATTCTGGGAAGCAATTTGGAAATACACCCAAAAAGTCATTAAACTACATTACCTTTTGAACAAGTAAGTCTACTACTAAGAAAATATTCCCAAAGAAATTAGAGACAAAGGGAAATATCTTCTTTCTATATACAAAACTATTTATAGTGTGATTTTTTATTTTAAAATGTGGATATTTTTATTTAGAAATGTGGATATCAATCAATTGGGGAATGACTAGATAAATTATGACATATGAACATAATGTAATACTAACGTGGCATAAGTAAAGAGATAAATGCCAAAAAATCTTAGAAAAGCTGCACAGACTGATTCAGAGTGCAGAGTAGAAAATGAACATTTAAATAATACCAAAACATTATAAATGAAAACAACTTGGAAGTTTAAGAACTCTGATCAATGCAATGGACACCAACTCAAGAGTACTAATGAAAATATTCCTCCCGCCTCTTAGTGGAGAGATGATAATGAAACAGAGTTTCAGGATGAATCTTACATTCTCAGACACAGCCAATATATGGAATTTGGTTTTGCTCGAGTTGTTATAATAAAGGGATTTTATTTGGGGAACAAGGGTTAAGTTGTGGGTGGGATAAAAAATGTCTTAGGAACTTCTAAACTGCAAATGATTATGGAAATGACGGCATTAAAAAGTGGTAACACTTTTTCTAAGTGCTGAAACAATTGTACAAACCTAGAGTCAGACCTTAGAACCTGAGGACCATAAATAAAAATTATTCTTTGCTACCTGAGACCCTACAAGGTTCTACTTTTTAGCAAAGAACTGATTCCTAAAACTTTTATTGTGACCTTTTTCTATGATTATACAGAAAATTAACTAACATCAAAAGTGAAAAGAAAAGATTTTTGTTCATTGAAAAATAAAATATCAAAAATAAGATCAAAGGTGAAAATTCGAGCCTGACATGTAAATGATTAAACTCTTATTTCATGATATAATAGTATTTAGGAAGCTCCAAAACCTCAAGAATGCAGGATCAGCTAAATTCCAGCTTTACAATGGCCCTTAAGAGTAATAAAAAAAACAATTATAGGTAGCATACAAAGGGTAATTGGGGTTATAAATTAAATTTGCTGTACTTGGAAGAGGCATTCAACTAGAATAATCACTAGGGCATAGTTCTCTCATCTCTAAGGTCATGGTTTATAATGAGAACCTATTCTGTTAAGTAGAAATTCATCACACATTTTTTTTTTTATTAAAACCCTTACCTTCCGTCTTGGAGTCAATACTGTGTATTGGCTCCAAGGCAGAAGAGTGGTAAGGGCTAGGCAATGGGGGTCAAGTGACTTGCCCAGGGTCACACAGCTGGGAAGTATCTGAGGCCAGATTTGAACCTAGGACCTCCCGTCTCTAGGCCTGGCTCTCAATCCACTGAGCTACCCAGCTGCCCCTCATCACACAATTTAACCTGAAAATGGCTTACTTTGTAGAAACTTTCTGCAGATTTATCTGACACTCTAGGGTACTCTCTAACTCCAATAGTTTAATTTCCTTGAGGATGACTACTATAAGCACAAGATACTCTAGATGTCTATGAATCTGTACTCCTTGTGTGCCCCCACCAATATCTGCCTTTCAATACATAAAAAAGCACACAATCAGCTTAGAACACAGACATTTACTGGAATAGATTAGTAAGAGAATTTACATTAGAGCATTACTACCAAAATCCAGGGCATACTAATGTCAAAAAACATACTAATATTAAAAAAAAAAGATACTAATATTGTACTCTGTATTTGAGCTGTCTTAGCACAGTGCCAGGCAAATTGGCTAAAATAAAAGTTCATTGATTGAAGTTTGTCATGAATAATTTTATTCCATTTAATAATAATTTAATATCCAAGCATTTCTAACTTGGAGAGAGAGAAAGTTGTACAGACTTTATAGTCTTTCAATACTCTTGGACATAACTCTTTCCCCCAAGATGACTAGAGTTAACATTTATAGGAATCTTGAACAGGGTTGAAAGGAATCATCATAAAATTAATCATAAAAAGAAATTATATCTCTTATCTTCTTTTAACACTCAACAGTCTAACTACTGACTTCAACTTGTACTCACTGAAGTTACCAGTGGAGGGTGGAATCAAGATGGTGGCTTAGAAATAGCAAATTTCTATTCTTCCATGAATACCTTTCCATACAAATCAAAAACAAAGTGCTTCAAACAGGACAGAAAACCAAATCCAACAATAAGACAGAGCTGAAGAACCTTCCTACTCAATTCAACTTAAAAGGTACACAGAGGTCAAATTCTTGGGTATAAGGAAAAGAAAGAAGGAAGGTCCCAATGCCCCTTCCCACCTACTGTGCTGAGACTCAGGTGGATGGTGGACTCCCAGGGCGAGGGCTCCAACCAGGTCAAAGTACCTTACTACCACAACTACACAAAGTTCAGGGCTCTAACCACAGCTGACAAAGAGGTAGCTGGAGGAGAGAAGCAGAGGAGAGGGCAGGTAGGTCACAGCCTTCAGCCATCACACTTCCATCTTAGACCTCTGCCACAAGAAGTTTTGGTCCCAGGGAATATTCAGCTCTGCAAATCAGCTCAACTGACCTAATCCAGTATAGCAGCAGAGCAGAGAAGAAGCCTCTCTAGAGGATAGAAAAGCTCAAATTCACAAAGCCAGCAAACAATCAGAAAAGCAAGTGTATAAGGAAAGAATATGAGTAAACAACAGAAGAATAAAAGAAACTATGATTGAAAACTACTATTCAAAAAAAACCAAAACAATAACAAAGAACAGATGGAACAGAGGTGGACCAGGAAACATTAAGCAAAACCTCAGAAACTCCAGTGAACTGGATTCAGGCTAAAGAGCTCAAAAAAGAATTCAAAAAACAAACAAAACAAAAAAAAGGCTGACAAAAACTGGTAAAAGAACTTAAAAAGCAAAATAGGTCATCTGCAAACAGAAGCACATGAACTAAAACAAGAAAATAGTACCTTGAAAGCCAGAATTGACCAACCAGAAAACAAGGCAAAAAAATTAAAAAACAAGGAGAATGAGTTACCAAAAAAAATAGTTCAAAAGGAAAAGGAGGATCAAAAAGTCATGGAAGCAATCCAATCTTTAAAAATTAGAATTGAACTAGAAGCTAATGATTTTACAAGGCATCAAGATTTTATAAACAAAGTCAAAAAATGAAAAAAATAGAAGAAAATCTGAAATACCTTATTGAAAAAACAACAGACCTGGAAAATAGATCCAGGAGAGACAATTTAAGAATTATTGGACTACCTGAAAGCCATGACCAGAATAAAAAGCCTTGACATTATACTACAAGAAATTGTCCAAGAGAATTGCTCTTGAACAAGAAAGTAAAAAGAAGAAGAAGAAGAAGAAGAAGAAGAAGAAGAAGAAGAAGAAGAAGAAGAAGAAGAAGAAGAAGAAGAAGAAGAAGAAGAAGAAGAAGAAGAAGAAGAAGAAGAAGAAGAAGAAGAAGAAGAAGAAGAAGAAGAAGAAGAAGAAGAAGAAGAAGAAGAAGAAGAAGAAGAAGAAGAAGAAGAAGAAGAAGAAGAAGAAGAAGAAGAATCCACAGATCACCTCCTGCATTAAATTCCCAACTGGTAACTCCCAGGAATATTATAGCCAGGTTCAAGAGCTCTCAAATCAAGGAGAAAATACTACAAACAGCTAGAAAGAAACAATTCAGATATCAAGAAGCCCCAGTTAGGATACACAGGATCTGGCAGCCTCTACCCTGAAGAACTAGAAGTCTTGGAATATAATATTCTGGAAGGCAAGGGAACTGAGTCTACAACCAAGAATCAACTACCTAGCAAAACTGACTATACTCTTTCAAGGGAAAGTATGGTCATTTAATAAAATAGAAGACTTCCAAGCATTCCTGAAGAAAAGACAAGACTTGAGGCCCAAATACAAAATCCAAGAGAAGCATGAAAAGGTAAACAAAAAAGAGGAAAAATTTAATGGCTTCAATAAGGTTAAAGGGCTTATATTCCTATATGGAATGATGATATGTGTACCTCTAAAAATTGTTATTATTGTCATAGTAGTTAAAATGGGACAAAATGGAAACACCGAGAAAAAGCAACTGCCTGAATACAGAGGTTGAGGGGACATGACAGAGGAGAGACTCTAAATGAACACTCTAATGCAAATACTATCAACATAGCAATGGGTTCAAATCAAGAAAACATCTAATGCCCAGTGGACTTACGCGTCGGCTATGGGGGGTGGGGGGGAGGAAAAGAAAATGATCTATGTCTTTAATGAATAATGCTTGGAAATGATCAAATAAAATATATTTTTTAAAAAAATGGGACAAAATATATCACATAAAGAAGTGCCAATGGTGGGTGAGAGGAAAACCAATATAATGGAAGGAAGGGAAAGGTTGGCAATAGGTAATACTTATAGTAAGCAAAGAAAGATTGCAAAATGATTCTGCAAAATGAACTGCATTTGATTGGCAGAGATATGTGACAGAGAATTACATGAGAGCCTAGGTCAAGATTCTAAGGTCCCAACTGAAATGAGACTTCTGGGAGAAGCGTTGGGAGCTAGCTGTGATCCATCTTTCTATAAGATTTCTGGCCCTTTGAGAGATACCAGCTTGAGAGGAGAAAAAGTGCTTTTACTGGCTTTTGGCAGCTGGACTGAAGACCCAAGAAGAACCATCCCTTCTCTGCTGGACCTACTTTGGACTTTACCTCTGGGATCTTGGCTCATTTACTGGCCTCTGCTACGTGAGGTTCTGTTTGGGGGAACTTCACTTATTTAGCCCAGATAAGTTAGCCATTAGGATATTATTAAGGGGATTTAGGTTTGGGGATAAGATTAAGAACTTCTCCTTCTCCTTTGTTACCCTTCTTTCTCTCCCATCCCCATCAACAAACTTAAAGCGTTTAGATGTTTCCCTCTTGTCTCTTTCCCTTAAACAATCTCGTAACTTAACTCAAAACACACTTAAACCAGATTCTAATTGGAATTGGCTCAGAGGGAGGGAGAACAGTCAGTCTTGTTGGGGTATAGAATTGTATTGTACCCTACAGGGAAGTAGAAGGGGGATAAGAAATGGGGTGGTGGGGAGGGGGAAATGCAAGGGAGGGAGAAGGGGGGGGGGGGCTCTAAGAAGTCCTATAGTAAGAGGGAACTAAGAAGGACAAGGGATAAGGGGAGCAGTATAATGGGAGGGGAAAGGTGGAGGCCAACTAAAAGCAAAACACTGGGGGGAAGGGAAAGACTAGAAGGAGTACGGTTAGGGTGAAAGAAGGAAGTTAAGATGGTGGGGAATACACAGCTGGTCATCATAACTGTGAATGGGGATGAACTCACTCATAAAACGCAAGCAGATAGCAGAATGGATTAAAAACCAGAATCCTACTTTCTGTTGCTTACAAGAAACACACATGAGGCAGGGTGACACAGACAAGGTGAAGGTGAAGGCTGGAGCAGAATTTATTTCGCATCATCTAAAGTAAAAAAAAGGCAGGAGTAGCAATCATGATATCAGGCAAAGCCTTACTTGGAGTTCCCTTTCTTGGGCCCACCATTCAAATGTAAAAATATTGGCAGGAGATGGCTGGGAAGACCTGACTTCTTTCTTGCTTGTCCAACTCTTTTCTTAACCCCCGGCTTTCTATCTTAGAATCAACACTAAGTATAGGTTCCAAGACAGAAGGGTGCAGATAAGGGACATGCTCAGGGTGACCCAGCTAGGAAGAACCTGAGAACAGATTTGAAGCCTCTCATCTTCACAGCAGGCTCTCTTTCCACCTAGTTGGCCTGGGTTGGCTAGCTCTTACTCATTCTTTCTGAGTACATTTGATCTGTTAAGATAGTGCATCTCCATACTACTCTATGTCTGAAGGTGGCTGATAGCAGCCATTGTAAGTCCCTCCAGGGGCTCAGCATCCTTTTAAGGTTCTTATTACTGCCCCCTGACTGGCAGGGAGACAGAATTGTAGAGTGGAAAGTCTGATAGTCCTGGAAGGCAAGAGACCTGGATTCAAATCCTACCTCAAATATCTACTCTGTTCCTAAGGAAATTATTTAATTTTTTAATCATTTTTAATTCAAATCTGGCTCCAGACACTTATTAGCTGTGTGACCCTGGGGAAGGCACTTCACCCTGTTTGCCTCCATTTTCTCATCTGTCAAATGAACTGGAGAAGGAAATGACAAACCACTGCAGTGTCTTTGCCTAAGAAAACCTAAATCAGGACGCAAAGAATCAGACATGTGCTAGGCATTGCACTGACTCTTAGGAATATAAAGAAAGGCAGAAGACAGTCCTTGCCCTCGAGGAACTCAAGTGCAAACAATGATGGATGGACAGTACACACTGGAAGTACTCAGCAGAGAGGAAACTCACATGAAGAAGGCCAGAGAGAAAGCTTCTCAGAGAGAATGGCATCTTAGCCGGGGCTGGGGAAGACCGGAGGTGGGGAGAAGGATGGGGGGAAACCGGGGAAAAGGCCTGGAGTAAAGAGAGGGAGGCCAAGGCCATCGGATCTCAGAGTACTGGCCAAGGGACTAAGGTGGAAGAAGCCTGGCAAAGTGGGTGTTGGGGGGGCAGGTTTTGAAGCCTTTATCTGGCTATTAAGTGGGTGGCAGGGGTAGAGGGAGTAGCTAGATGGCTCAGGGGACAGAGAGCCAAACCTAGAGACAGACTCAAATCCGGCCTTGACCGTCCCAGCTGGGTGACCCTGGGCAAGTCACTTGACCCCCATGACCCAGCCTTTACCACTCTTCTGTCCTGGAACCCGTACATAGGATCGATTCTAAGCCAGAAGGTGAGACTTTTTCATGAACAAATGAAACAATTTCAGCATGTGCATCATGGCTGTTGACTCATCAGCCGGACAGCCCTCATTGACAGCGCAGTGTTGCTTCACTATCTCACACACATGAACTATTAGACCTCACTCAGTGAGGCAACGTGCCACAGTAAGAAGAGGGTCAGATTTGGA